>NC_141585.1:224851-544297 GCF_036417535.1 Chlamydotis macqueenii | reverse complement strand
TGGGGGTCCAAGGGGGTTTGGGGGGCGGTTGAGGGGTCCCAGGGGGGTCCCAGGTGGGGTTTGGGGGGGTTTAGGGGGTCCCAGGGGGCTCGGGGGGGGGGGTTGGGGGTTTTGAGGGGGCCCAGGGGGGCTTGGGGGGTTTGAGGGGTCCCAGGTGGCATTTGGGGGGGTTTTGAAGGGTTCCAGGGGGGCTTGGGGGGTTTTGGGGGGTCCCAGGGGGGTTTGGGGGTGTTTCAGGGGGTTCCAGGGGGGTTTGGGGGTTTTGAGGGGTCCCAGGGGGGTTTGGGGGGGTTTGGGGATCCCGGGGGGTTTCGGGGGATCCCAGGGGGGTTTGGGGGGTCCCAGGGGGGTTTGGGGGGTTTGGGGATCCCGGGGGGTTTCGGGGGATCCCAGGGGGGTTTGGGGGGTCCCAGGGGGGTTTGGGGGGGTTTGGGGGGTCCCGGGGGGTTTGGGGGGTCCCAGGGGGGTTTGGGGGGGTTTGGGGGATCCCAGGGGGTTTGGGGGGTCCCAGGGGGGTTTGGGGGGGTTTGGGGGTCCCGGGGGGTTTGGGGGATCGCAGGGGGGTTTGGGGGGTTTGGGGGTCCCGGGGGGTTTCGGGGGTCCCGGGGGGTTTGGGGGTCCCCGCCGTACCGCACTCCTTGAGCGGCTCGTCGGACCAGTCGCGGCAGTCGCGCTTGCCGTCGCAGACGCGCTCCGCGGGGATGCACTCGCCCGAGCGGCACTGGAACTGGTGGCGGCCGTCGCAGGCCGTGACTGGGACGGGGGGCGGCGAGGAGGGGGGGGCAGGTGAGCCCCCCAGCCCCCCGGGACCCCCCCGAGCCCCCCCAAACCGCCCCGCCCCGCCCCGTACCGTTGTGGCAGCCCTCCTCGTCGCTGCCGTCGGCGCAGTCGGCCTCGCCGTCGCACTGCCGCACTCCCAGTACGCAGCGCCCGTCCCCGCACTGGAACTGGTCCGGCCGGCACGTGGCGGGGGGGGCTGCGGGGGGAGGGGGCGCGGGGGTCGCACGGTGCTGCAGCGGCGCAGCCCCCAGCCCGGAGCAGCCCCCAGCCCGGAGCATTCCCGGAGCGTTCCTCATCCCCCATCCCGGAATCCTGCACCCCGGAGCACCCCCACCCCGGAGCATCCCTGCCCTCCCATCCCGGAGCATTCCCGGAGCATTTCTCACCCCCCCATCCCGGAAAATCCCAAATCCCAGAGCATTCCCGGAGCATCCCCGCTCCCCCATCCTGGAAAATCCCAAATCCCGGAGCATTCCCGGAGCATCCCCGCTCCCCCATCCTGGAAAATCCCAAATCCCAGAGCATTCCCGGAGCATCCCCGCTCCCCCATCCCGGAAAATCCCAAATCCCGGAGCATTCCCGGAGCATCCCCGCTCCCCCATCCTGAAAATCCCAAATCCCAGAGCATTCCCGGAGCATCCCCGCTCCCCCATCCCGGAAAATCCCAAATCCCAGAGCATTCCCGGAGCATCCCCGCTCCCCCATCCGGAAAATCCCAAATCCCAGAGCATTCCCGGAGCATCCCGCTCCCCCATCCTGGAAAATCCCAAATCCCGGAGCATTCCCAGAGCATCCCCGCTCCCCCATCCCGGAAAATCCAAATCCCAGAGCATTCCCAGAGCATCCCCGCTCCGCCATCCTGGAAAATCCCAAATCCCAGAGCATTCCCGGAGCATCCCCGCTCCGCCATCCTGGAAAATCCCAAATCCCAGAGCATTCCCGGAGCATCCCCGCTCCCCCATCCTGGAAAATCCCAAATCCCAGAGCATTCCCGGAGCATCCCCGCTCCCCCATCCTGGAAAATCCCGAATCCCGGAGCATTCCCGGAGCATCCCCGCTCCGCCATCCTGGAAAATCCCGAATCCCAGAGCATCCCCCGCCCCGGAGCACTCCCAGTCCCCCACCCCGGGATTCCTGCATCCCGGAGCGCCCCCGTCCCGCAGCACCCCCTTTCCTTTCCCCCCGGCCCCGATCCCGCGGGATCACCCACCGCACCCCTCCTCGTCGGAGCCGTCGCGGCAGTCGGGGCTGCGGTCGCAGCGCCAGCGCCGGTGCACGCACTCCCCGGAGCCGCAGGCGAACTGCAGCGGGGGGCATGCGGGGGGCGGCCGGGGGGGCGTCCCGCAGGCGGCGGGCCCCTCGTCCGAGCCGTCGCCGCAGTCGGGGTCCCCGTCGCAGGCCCACAGGCGCGGGACGCAGCCGCCGCCGGCGCAGGCGAAGGCGTGGGGGCCGCAGGTGGCGGCGGGCGGGGGGCAGGCGGCCTCGTCCGCCCCGTCCTCGCAGTCGCGCTCCCCGTCGCAGGCGAAGGTGCGCGACACGCAGGCCCCGTCGCCGCAGCGCAGCTGCTCCTCGCCGCAGGTGCGGGGGGCTGCGGGGCGGGGAGGGGGGGGACGCGCGGTGAGCGGCGCCCCGAATCGGCCGCGTGTCCCCCCGACCCCGCGGCCCCCCCGCCCGGCGCTCACGGCAGTCCAGCTCGTCCGAGCCGTTCTCGCAGTCGCGGTGGCCGTCGCAGCGCCAGGAGGCCGGCACGCAGCGGCGCCGGCGCCCGCCGCAGCTGAACTCGCCGGGGGAGCAGGAGACCGAGCCTGGGGGGGAGAGCGGGGGAGACGGGGGGTGGTGTCACGGCAAAGCACGGGATAACACGGCACGGCACGCGTGGCGGCACGCGGCCGCGTGGCACGGTGCGACACGGCACACTGCAGCGGCACGCGGCGCACGCAGCACACGCGGTGCCAGCGCTCACGGCACACCGCGATGTCTCGTGGCACATGCAGCCCATGGCACACGGCATGCGCAGCGAGGGCGCTCACGGCACGTGGCACACTGCAACGCCTCGCGGCACACGGCACGCACGGCACACGGCACACGCGGCACACGGCACGCGCGGCACACGCGGTGCCAGCGCTCACGGCACAGCAGCACGTGGCACACGGCACACGCAGCACGCGACACATGTGGCACACGGCATGCGGCAGGCGCAGCAAGGGCATTCGCGGCACGCGGCGCACCGCGACGCCTCGCGGCACAGGGCACGCGCGGCACATGTGACACGGACACACACGCGGCACACGTGACACGGACACACACGCGGCACACGTGACACGGACACACACGCGTGGCGCGCGCGGCACTCACGGCAGGCGTCGGGGGTCTCGTCGGAGCCGTCGCCGCACTCGGCGCGGCCGTCGCACACCCAGGCGCCAGCGACGCAGCCGCCGTCGCCGCAGCGGAACTCGCCCTGCCCGCACTCCGCCGCGCCTGCGGGGGGACGGGGGGGGGAGTTGGGGGTCCCACCCCAATTCTGGGGGTCCCATTCCCCGGGGGGGGCGGGGGGGGGGGGTCCCAGCCGATTCCAGGGGGATCCCAACCCATTTCTGGGGGTCCCAGGACCATCCTAGGGGGGGTCCCAGCCGGGGGGGGGTCCCAGGCCCATCCCGGGGGGGTCCTGGCCCAGGGGGTCTCAGTCCGGGGGGTCCCATCCTGGGGGGGGGGGTCCCAGGCCCATTCCCAGGTCCCAGGCCCAGCCCAGGGGTCCCAGCCCGTTCCCGGGGGGGGGGGGGAGGGAACAGGCCCATTTCCGGGGGTCCCAGCCTGAGGGTCTCGCCCTGGGGGGGTCCAGGCCCATTTCCGGGGGTCCCGGGGGGGTCCAGGCCCATTTCCGGGGTCCCAGGCCCATGGGGGGGGTCCCAGCCTGGGGGTCTCGCCCTGGGGGGGGGTGCAGGCCCATTTCCGGGGTCCCAGGCCCATTTCCGGGGGTCCCGGGGGGGTCCAGGCCCATTTCCGGGGTCCCAGCCTGAGGGTCTCGCCCTGGGGGGGGTCCCAGGCCCATTTCCGGGGTCCCAGGCCCATGGGGGGGGTCCCAGGCCCATGGGGGGGGTCCCAGCCTGGGGGGGGGGGTCCCAGGCCCATCCGGGGGGGCGGGGGGCGGTTTTGTGCCCTCGCGCGGTCTCCGAGTGGGCGGGGCCCGGGCCGCGCCCTCTCCCGGCGCCGCCGCGCCCCCATTGGCTGCGCGGGGCCGGTGGCCAGTCCGCTCCGCCGCCAATGAGAACCGCGCTGCGGGGCGGGGCGGAGTGGGGCGGTGAAAGCGATTGGTCCTTCTCAAGGCCGAGGGGGCGGGGCTACCCCTTGTCCCCGCCCCCCGCTGAGGCCATGGCGGCAGCGCGACCGGACCCGGCCCGGCCGCAGCGGAACCGGGGTGGGGGGGCAGCGGAACCGAGGGGGTGGGAACCGGGTTCCCCACCGGGAACCGGACCGGGCGGCGCGGCCCGGAGCCTGGGAGCGCCCGGCGGGGCGCGGAGGCACCGGATGGGGGGGGCACGCACCGGATGGGGGGGGCGGACCCCTGATTTTTGGGGGTCAGGCTCCGGTTCGGGGGCCAGGCCCCGGTTTTTTTGGGGGGAGAAGCCGGTTTTGGGGTCAAACCCCGGTTTTGGGGGTCAGGACACGAGTTTTGGGGTCAGGACCCGGGTTTTGGGGTTTGACCCGGGGGGGGGGGGGGCAGACGCCGGTTTGGGGGCCCGGCTCGGTTTTGGGGGGGGGTTAGAACCCAATTTTGGGGTGCACGCCCCCATTTTTGGGTGCCAGAAGCCGGTTTTTAGGCTCAGGCCCCGCTTTGGGGGGGGGGGCGCAGGCCCCGTGGGGAAGGGGCGCGAGCCCTCGTGGGTCCCGCTCCCCCCCCCAACTCCCCCCCTTTCCCCTTCCCCACCCATAGGGGATCCATGGGGCAGCCCCCCCCCCCCCATGGGGGTCACACCCCCCCCCCTCCCCAAACCCCCCCACCCCCGGCGCCCCCTCACCTGCGCGCGGTGCCACCCCCACGGCCCCCAGCAGCAGCAGCGCCAGCCCAGGCCTCATCGCGGCTCCGCGACCCCTGCGACCTCCGAAAACGGGCGGCGCGCGGGGCCCGAACGGGCGCGGCGGCGAGGAAGAGCGCGGCGGCGAGGAAGGAGAGCGCGGCGGCGGCGGCGGCGGCGAGGCCCCATTTCAAGGGGCAGCGGGCGGGGGTGGGGTTTAAACGTGGGGTGATTTTTCAAAACCGCTCGGCATCGGCGGAGGAGGTGGAGCGGGAAGAGCCGCGCGCGGGACGGGACGGACGGATGCGGGACGGACGGACGCGGGACGTGGGGGCCCCTCCGCACCCCGACCCCCCCTCAAGCAGCGGCTTTTAAAACGTTTTCAACCATTTCTCGTTCAATTCCTTGATTTTTTTCTCCCCGCGCAGGCGGCGGGGGGAGGAAGCGGCGCCGCGCAGGGTCCGGCCCCCCCCATGCTGCTGCTGCCCCCCCAAAAACGGGGCACTGCCCCCCCCTCGCCCCCCGCGATCAGAGAGCCCAGGGCGGCAGCGGCGTTCCCGCGGGATTTAATTTATTACTGCTGGAAATCCAGTGACGTCGACCGCTCTCCCCCCCACCCCCTCCCCGGTTCCCTCCCAGTTTAAAAAACGGCGGCGAGGTGGGCGGCGGGGGGGCGCACGCCGCCGGGAGGGGAATCCGGCACCGCGCCTTCCCGCCGGATCGCGCCGGAAGAGCCGGGAAGGGGCCCCGCGGCTCTGGGCAGCATAAATAGGGAGAAGGGTTTGTACAACTGGGATTTACTGGAGCGGGGGGGGGCTACGGCCTCGCGACCCGTTCGAGCTAAGGGGGGGGCGCGGGGGGGGGGCGCGGGGGGCAGCGGCTCGGCCGCCGGGGGGGGATTCGGGGGGCGCGACGGCGCCGGAGCCGCGGAATGTGGGTTCAGTCGTCCTCGGTGGCGCTGCCGGAGCGATCCTGGCGGAGAGGGGGGAGACGTCAGGGCTGGGGGGGGCCGGGGGAGGTTTGGGGGGCAGGAGGGGATTTGGGGGGCAGGTTTGGGGGCAGGAGGGCAGAGTTGGGGGGCAGGAGGGGAGTTGGGGGTCAGGGTGGGGGCAGGAGGGGAGTTGGGGGGCAGGAGGGGAGTTGGGGGGCAGGTTTGGGGGCAGGAGGGCAGAGTTGGGGGGCAGGAGGGGATTTGGGGGGCAGGTTTGGGGCAGGAGGGCAGAGTTGGGGGCAGGTTTGGGGGCAGGAGGGCAGAGTTGGGGGGCAGGAGGGGATTTGGGGGGCAGGTTTGGGGGCAGGAGGGCAGAGTTGGGGGGCAGGAGGGGATTTGGGGGGCAGGTTTGGGGGCAGGAGGAGGAAGGAGAGGAGGAAAGGAGTTGGGGGGCAGGAGAAAAAGTTTGGGGGGCGGGAGGAAGGGGGCGAGATGGGGGCAGCAGGAAGGAGTTGGGGGGCAGGAGGAGGAAGGGGGAGATTTGGGGGGCAGGGGGAAGGAGTTGGGGGCAGGAGTGCAGATTCGGGGGGCAGGAGGCGATGTGGGGGTGAGGTTTGGGGCAGGACAAAGGGAAGGCGCTGGGGGGCAGGAGGAAAAAGCTTGGGGGGCGGGAGGAAGGAGGAGAGAGATTTGGGGGCAGGAGGACGGGAACGGTTCGGGGGCAAAGAGGGCAGGTTGGGGGGCAGGGGGAGGGAGGTTGGGGGGCAGGGGAGAAAAGGGTTTGGGGGGCAGGAAGAGGAGGAGTTGGGGGGCAGGAAGAGGAGGAGTTGGGGGGCAGGAGAAGAAAATGGAAGGAGTTGGGGGGCAGGAAGAGGAGGTCAGGGGGCAGGGGGTTGGGGGGCAGGAAGAGGAGGTTGGGGGGCAGGAGAAGAAAATGGAAGGAGTTGGGGGGCAGGAAGAGGAGGGCAGGGGGCAGGGGGTTGGGGGGCAGGAAGAGGAGGTTGGGGGGCAGGAGAAGGAAATGGAAGGAGTTGGGGGGCAGGAAGAGGAGGGCAGGGGGCAGGGGGTTGGGGGCAGGAAGAGGAGGTTGGGGGGCAGGAGAAGAAAATGGAAGGAGTTGGGGGGCAGGAAGAGGAGGGCAGGGGGCAGGGGGTTGGGGGGCAGGAAGAGGAGGTTGGGGGGCAGGAGAAGGAAATGGAAGGAGTTGGGGGGCAGGAAGAGGAGGGCAGGGGGCAGGGGGTTGGGGGGCAGGAAGAGGAGGTTGGGGGGCAGGAGGGGAGTTGGGGGGCAGGAGAAGGAAATGGAAGGAGTTGGGGGGCAGGAAGAGGTTGGGGGCCGGGGCAGGGGGTTGGGGGGCAGGAAGAGGAGGTTGGGGGGCGGGGGTGATTTGGGGGGCCGGGGGGTCCGGCCTCACCTCCTCCTGCTCCTCCTCGCTGTCGTCGTCGCTGACCACGGGCTTGGCGCGCGAGGCGCGGGCGGCGCGCCGGCGCCCCTTCAGCCGCTCCTGCGCCTTCTCCTTGCGCCCCAGCTTGATCTTCACCTTCACGGAGCGCGCTGCGGGGCGGGATCGGGGGGGTCAGCGCCGCGCCCCCCGCCTCCCGCCTCCCACCCCCCCCCGCCCCGGCACTCACACTCCGACTCGGAGCCTTCCTCCTCGCCCTCCTCCTCCTCCTCGCTCTCCTCGCCCTCGCTCTCCTCCTCCTTCTCGATTTTCTGCCGCACGCTGGTGAAGACGGACTGCAGGACGATGGAGTCCTCGTAGATCTGGGGGGACACACACGCGCGGGGGGCGGCGCGGTGAGGCGGGCGGGGGGGCCGGCGGCGTGCCCGCGCCCGCGCCGCGCCCGCGCCGTACCAGCGAGCCCTCCAGGTTGAAGGTCTGCGCGTTCTGGCACAGCAGCATCACGTCCTTCTCCAGGTCGTTCAGGCTGCGGTACTTGTGGTTCCGGATGCGTTCCTGCGCGCGGCGACGAGGCGTCAGCCCCCGCCGCGCCCCCGCCCCGCCCCGCCGCCCCGCCCCGCGCGCTCCCCGCGGCTCCGGCGCCGTCACCTTGATTTTTTTGAAGTCGACGGGCTTGCGGATGAGCTCGTAGTACTCGGGCAGCTCCTTGCGGGAAGGCAGCTGGATGAAAACCTCGCTCAGCTGCCGTCCACTGCTGCTGCACGGGGAAAACGCGGCGTCACGGCGCGGCGAGAACGCGCAGTGCGCGGCGCCCGGGGGGGTTAAAATCTGGGGAGGGGATTAAAAACCCGGGGATTTCAAATCTGGGAGGAGATGAATTAAAGTCTGGGGAAATTAAAATCTGGGACAGGATTTTAAATTTGGAGGGCATTAAAATCTGGGGGAATTCGATTGGGGGATTAAAAATCTAGGAGGGAATTAATTAAAGTCTGGAGGGATTAAAATCTGGGGGGGATTAAAATCTGGGGGGATTAAAATCTGGGGGGGATTTAAAATCTGGGGGGATTAAAATCTGGAGGGGATTAATTAAAATCTGGGGGGGAGGATTAGAATCTGGGGGAGTTAATTAAAATCTGGGTGGGAATTAAAAATCTGGGGGCATTTAGATCTGGGGGGATTAAAAACCTGGGCGGGATTACAACCTGGAGGGGATTAAAATCTGGACGAATTAAAATCTGGAGGAATTAAACAGCCGCCCCTCCGCGTGAAGCGCCGGGTGCGCAAACGCCGACGCGTTCGCCGGCAGAAGCGCCCTCGTTAACGAGCCCCTCGTCTGCGGCGCGGCCGCGCCCCTCACCTGTCCTTGTACTTGATGACGGCGTCCACGATCTTCTTCATTTTCTTGGTGAGGTTGGGGGGGTTCGGGGAGAGCTTTTCGGCTGGCGGCCGCCCGCGCTTCTTCTGCTTTTTGCTCTCCTCGTCCTTCTCGCGGCTGCGGGTGCTGGTGGTGGGCGTGGCCGAGCCCGCGTCCGCGTCCCGCTTGCGTTTGCGGGACGATTTTTTTTGCCGCACCTCCTCCTCGATCTCCTCCAGCGTCCCCTCCTCGATGGCCTGCGCGGGGCGGGAGCGACGGAGCCGCTAGCGCGGGGGGGGCTCCCGGCAACGCCGCGCAACGGGGGCGCGGGGGCTCGGCCGCGGGGCCGGCGTCGGGCCGACCGGGAAGGCCCCACGCTGAGAAAACGGCGGCGGGACGGGGAGAAAACGAGGCGCCGGAGACAGCGGGGCGCTCGACGCGCCGGCCGCCGCGTGGTTATTTTGTTTTCCCTCCTCCCGCTCGGCGCCGCGGGCGTTCGGAGCCCCGTTACGCGCGGCGCCGGCGCGGAGGGAGCGACGCGAGCGCGGGAGCGGCGGCGGCCGGCGCAGAACGATGCGGTACCGTGTGTACCTTGAGCCACTGCTTCTCCGTCAGCGAGTCGCTGTAGTCCACCTCCTTGCGGTGCCGCGAGCCTCGCCCGAACATCTTCTCCTCCTCCTCCTCGCACGTCAGCCTCTCCACCTCGGCGTCGTCCTTGATGATCCAAGACGGCAGCTCGTCCTCCTCCATCAGGCGCGGCTTGCGCTTGGGGTTGCGCGCCTCTTCGCGCCGGCGGTCCAGGTCCATGCGCTGGAGGGAGAGGAGGAGGAGGAGGAGGAGGAGGAAGGTTTGCCGTGGGGCCGCCGGCAAAGCCGCGGCGGGGAGCGGCCGCCGCGTCCCCGAAACCTCGTGGCGCCGCAGGATCGGCGCGGGGCTGCGGCCGGAGGAGCCGGAGGCGTTTCGGGAGCCGGCGGCTCCGCGCCGCTCGGGAGAGGCTGCGGAAAATCCACCGCGCCGGCCACGAGCGGGGTCGGATAGCGCGAAGCCGGCCGCTTTTTCTCCGCGCGAGGCGGCTGCGAGCGAAGCCCTCGGCGCCGGGGAATCAACCGGTTGGAAGCGCCCGGTTGGAAGTGAGCCGGCGCCGCCCGCGAGGCCGACGAGGAGCCTCTCCGCCGTTTTACGCGCTCCTCGCCCCCTCCCCGCACGCGTTTTCGCGGCCGGAGCCTCTTTCGGGCGGGGAAGCGGCTTTTCGCGGCGGGACAAGCGTCCCGGCACGCGCCGCGCGCTCCGGCTGCCCCCGCGCTCCTCCAGCTCCGGTTCGTTTCGCCTGCCGCGGCTTCGTTAAGCCCCCTGGGCCGGTTTCAATTAGAGCGCTCGTTAGAGCCGCTCGCGGGAGAACGGCCTTGCGCCCTGCTCACCATGAAGAGGTCGAACTCCTCCTCGTGCCGCGCGATCATCTGGTTGACGGTTTCGTCGTCGGGAACCTCGTCTTCCTCCTGCGAGAATTCGGGGAGAAAAGGCCCCGGGTCAGCGGCGCGAGAAAGCGGCGCGGCGATCCGTCCGCGCGGCGCCGCTCCCGTCCGCCGCTTTTTGCCCGCGAAAGACGCGTTCGGCGTGTTTATTTTTTTTTAATTTCACTTTTTTTTTTTTGGTTTGTTTGCTCGGTGTTTGTTGTTTTTTTTTTTTGGCGTGGCCTCAGGTTGGTTTCTAGCGGACGCTACCCGCGGCGTAAAAGCTTGCCGGCGGCGCCGCGGCGAGGCGCGCGGGCGCTTCTGTCGGATTGAGTGGGCGTGGAGACTGAACAACCCCCTCTCACCTTTAGAGGTGGTTCCTCCAACTCAGCGTTCAGGCACAGGGTGGAGGCGGCGTGGGGGGCGCTGCCACTGCCGCCGCCCGCGCTGTATCTGCTCTGTGGATAAACAGAGGACTTCAGTCTCCAGCGCCGCCAATCCGGCGCCTTCTCACCGCCGCGACAAAAAAATAATTCCCTTCCGCTCAAAGCTTTCACGCTTTTGGGTTTGTGGTTTTGAGGTTGTTTTTTTTTTTTTTTAAATGGGTTTTTTAATATTTTTTTTTTTTTTTTTTTTTTCTGGCGCCTTCTCGCGGCGGAGCAAAACCCGCCCGGTTTCGCCGGCCGCGCCGCGGAGCGGGGAGGAGAGCGGCCCGCGCGCGCGGCTCACCTCGTCCTGCTCCTCGTGCTCCAGGATGGCCTGCAGGAAGGCTCGGCGCTCGTGGCTGGAGGACTTCTGGTCGAACATGCCAGCCTGGATCACCTTCTGGTCCACGTTCAGCTTGTACTTGGCGGCGGCCAGGATCTTCTCCTCCACGCTGTTGACGGTGCAGAGGCGGAGAACGCGCACTTCGTTCTGCTGCCCGATGCGGTGCGCGCGGTCTTGCGCCTGCAGGTCCTGCCGGGGACGGACGCGGCGGTTTGGCGAGAGCAGGGGAAAAAAAACCCGCGCTTTTCATCCCGGAAATGGCGGGATTTCGCCGAGGAACCGCGGTGGAAAGCGTCGGCGCCGGCGGCCGCTCTCGCCTTAGGAGAGTGAGCGAGCGCGCGCGGGGTGGAAAAAAAAATAAAATAAAAAGGGGATTTGGGGAGGCCGGCCGGTGCTGGGAGCGCAGCTGCGGCTCTCCACCAGCAGCAGGGTCGGAAAACGGCGGAATTTCAACGCCTCGACTCGCGCCGGGAGGAGGACGGGCTCTCCGGCGGAGAACAAATAAAAAATCCAGACGGGCGCTCGGCCCGGGGGCGCGGCAGGCAACGGCAGGCGGGTGCAGCGGCGTTTGGGCTCGGGGTCCTCAGCAGCAGCGGGCCGCGCGCCGGCGAGCGAGCTCGGCGCTCTTCTGGGCGCGCGAGAGAGGCGGCGTGGAGGCTTTTTTGTGTCGCTCGCTTTTTTTGGGGTTGTTTCCTGGGTTTTTGGGTCGGTTGGTTTGGTTTTTTTGGGTTTGTTCTTTGGTTTTTGGGTCGGTTGGTGGTGGGTTTGGGTCGGTTGGTGGGTTTGGGTCGGTTGGTGGGTTTTGGGTTCTTTCTTTGCTTTTTCGGCCGGTTGGGGGGTTTTTTTTTGGGTCGGTTGGTGCTGGTTGTGGGTGGTTTCTTTGGTTTTTGGGTTGGCTGGTGGCGATTTTGGGTTGGTTCTTCAGTTTTTTGGTTGGTTGGTGGTTTTTTTGGGGTTATTTCTTTGGGTTTTGGGTTGGTTGGTGGGGTTTTGGGGTCATTTCTTTGGTTTTTGGGTTGGTTGGGGGTGGCTTTGGGTCAGTTGGGGCTGGTTTTGAGTTGGCTGGTGAGTTTCTTGGGTCGGTTGGTGTTTTTGGGTCGGTTTGGTGTTTTTGGGTCGGTTTGGTGTTTTTGGGTCAGCTGGTGGTGGGTTTTGTGGGTCGGTCAGTGGTTGGTGGGTTTTTTGGGTCGGTTGCTGGTTTTTTGGGGCAGCTGCTTGTTTTTTTAGTCGATTGGTGGTGGTTTGGGGCGGCTGGTGGTGTTTTTGGGGCGGCTCTTTGGTTTTTTTGGGGGGGCTCTGGTTTTTGGGGTGGTTGGTGGTGGTTTTCGACTTGTTTTGATTTTTGAGTCAGCTGGTGGTGGTTTTGGGTCAGCTGCTGGGTTTTTTGGGTCAGCTGCTGGGTTTGTTTGGGTTGTTTCTTTGGTGTTTTGGTGGGTTGGGGGTTTTTTTGGTTTGGTTGGGGTTTTTTTTGGTTTGGTTGGTGTATTTTCGGTTTGTTTCTTTGGTTTTTTGGTCTGTTGGTGGGTTTTTTTGGCCAGTCGGTGTTGTTCTTTGTCTTTGGTTTGGTTTTTTTACCTGGTGAGGGTTCCAGTCGCTGTCAAAGATAATCACGGTGTCGGCAGACTGCAGGTTCAGCCCCAGCCCACCAGCCCGCGTGCTCAGCAAAAAAATGAAATACTCGGAGCCGGGCTCGTTGAAAGTCTTCAACAACATGCCCCGGTCTTCCGCTTTAGTGGTTCCTAAAAACGGAGAGGAGGGGTTACTCCCGCCCCCGGTCGGCGCCGTCGGGAGACGCGGTGGGGCGAGGGGCCGTGCGGCGTTGGGAGGAGGCGTCTCGGGGAGCGAGGGGCTCCGGCAGGGAACGGGAGAAGCCCGGCCGGGCGCCGGGGAGCGCGCAGGGTCCGCGAGTGGATCGGGAGATCTCCCGCGGCTCGGGACGGCGCTACCGGGAACGCGGCTGGATCTAAGGCGGCGTTCGTCCTCCTTCAGAGCCGCGCGGCTCCGTAAACGGCGTGAAGGCTCCGCGCAAACGCAGGGAGAGCCGGGGACGCTGCGCTCGGGGCGGCTCGAAAGAGCCGGCGCCGCTCGTCGCTGGGTTGGGGTCTGCGCCGCGCCTTCGCCAGTGTCCAGTGATTTATTCCGACCGCGAGCGGCACGTCGGCTTTGCTTTTCCAGCAGATCGGATCCGTGCACGCGCTAAGCCGCGCGGCTTCTGACTTAAACCCGGAACCCGGCTCGTTAATTAATATTTATGTTATTTTAATTGCGTTAATTCTTAACGGCGGCCCTTCAGGGTTCCAGAATTAAATAGCTCGTCTGAATTTAAAACGGAAATTTAACCGAAGCAGACGGCTTTCCCACGCGCTCTTCGTTTCGGAGGCGTTTCCCTCGCGAGCGAGGGCTGGCTGGGCGAACGCGGAGGAGCTTACCTCGCCGCTCGGCCCCCACGCCGGGGGTTTCTCCTCGCCGCGAGCCGGCCCCACGCGGCGGAGGCACTCACCGTCCAGCCTGAGGTATTTGAAGCCGCGGTAAGCGAAATAATCCTCCATGATGGTCATGAGCGAGGTCATCTGGCAGAAGAGCAGCACTTTGTGGTTGGTGGCTCGTAATTTGGGGAGGATTCGGTCCAGGAGCTCAAATTTGCCCGAGGCACGGTACAAATCCAGGCTGGGAGGGGAGAGAAGAGGGAAATAAGGATTTGATGCCACAAACGCAGCATCTCCCGCTCGGCGCCGAGCGCGGCAGCGCTGCTTCGGTCACCGATAAACGGCTTCGCGAGGAAAAGCCGCCCGCATCCCCTCCGAAGCGCCCGACTTACCCCTGCACGATGCCGCCCGTGAAGCCCAAGTGCTCGGAAAAGGATTCCTGCAACGGGAAAGAGAAGCGGCGTCAGAAACGGCCCACGCCGCCGAAGAAACCCCGCGAAGCCCTGGAAGAGAAGCGGCGCCGGCTCCCAAATCGCCTCGGGAAGCGGAGCGACGGGAAAAGCTCTGCCAGCGACGCCGACGCGCATTTGCAGCCGGAGGGATCGACCCGCTCCGGTGCTTTTTATGCAAAATGGCTCCGCTGAGCCGGTTCAAGCGGATTTCGGAGTGTTCGGAAGGAGCCCGAGCTGCGCGGCGCTGAGGGCTGACGCTCATCCACGCCGCGGCTGCGAAAATCCGCTCGTTTTCTCCGTTCAGGAGCAGACGGAAGAGTTTTTCCGCCGTTTCCAGAGGCCCGCCCCGCGCCCGCCGTACCTCGATGTGCTGAAACATGTAGGGGTGGTTGCAGATCTTCCGCAGCTGCATGATGGTGTTCATCAGGGTCTTCGTGCCGCCCTTCCCCTGCGCAACGCGGACCAGGAATCAGAAACGCAAAGTTTACCGGCCGCAGCGGCTCGCCAGGCGTTTCGGGAGGGGCTTTCCGGGAGGATTTAGCGGCGCCGAGGCTTCGGCGCGGCCCGGGCCTAACTGGAGCTGCGCGCAGAGGCACTGGAGCGGCAGTTTAAAGCCGTTACCCCTCATCAAAAACCCTTTTGCAGTTGGTTTTTAAATTTTTTTTTCTAATTAATTGCCATCTGCCTTTCTGATCGCTCGGAAAAGCAAGCCGGCGGCCTTCGTGGGTTCTTCCTGGCTCGCCAGGCCGAGCTCAGCCCGGGACCCCGAGGGCAGGACGTCAGCCCGTCCCTCCGGGACTTCTCACTTACAAAAAGGGTTTTTTCTCCCCTAAAACATGGCTTCCCTCCCCTAAAAAGGGTTTTTGCTCCCCTAAAACTGGGTTCGCTCCAATAAAACCCTTTTTGCTCCCCTAAAAAACCCTTTCACTCCCCTAAAACCTGGCTTTGCTCCCCTAAAACCCCATTTCACTCTGGCAAAATGTTTTTTTTCTCCCCTAAAAAGGGGTTTTGCTCCCACAAAACCCGGTTTTGCTCCCCTAAAATGCGTTTCTGCTCCCCTAAAACCCATTTCACTCCCCTGAAAGGTGGTTTCGCTCCCCTAAAACGTGTTTTTGCTCCCATAAAAAGGGGTTTTGCTCCCCTAAAACGCAGTTTCGCTGCCCTAAAACGGGTTCTGCTGCCACAAAACCCGGTTTTGCTCCCCTAAAAACACTGTTTTGCTCCCCTAAAACGCGTTCCTGCTCCTCTAAAACCCATTTTGCTCCCGTAAAACCCAGGTTTGCTCCCATCTGCTGACGCAGCAACGCGGGGACAGGACAGACACCCCCAGCCCCGCAGCGTTTCCGGCCCCGGCGGCGTTCCCAGCCCCGCTCCGCCGGGAAGCAGACCTTTTTGTCCTTCTCGGAGCCGTCGGTGAGGAGCACGCCCTTGGCCTGCATGTGCCGGTAGAGGACCCTCTGCAGCGCCGACATGTCGCACTTGATGACGTACTCCACCTGCGGGGAGCGGCGGGGAGAGCTTCATTCCCCGGATTCTCCCCCAAGCCGGGCGTTTCCACCGCCCCGTTCCCCGTTTCGGGATGAACCAACGCGACCACCTCTCCCCGGCGCCGAATAACGCCCCGCCCCGCGCCGGGGGAAGAGCGCGACGGCCTCTCGCCGCCGTTACCTTCTCGGGCAGCTGCGCTTCTACTTCCTTCTTCAGGCGGCGCAGCAGGAAGGGGCGCAGCACCTTGTGCAGGCGCCGGATGATGAGGATGGTTTCTTCCTCGTTCAGGTCCACCTGCACGGCCGGGAAAGCGGAGCGTCACGCACGGCAGCGGCAGCGAGATTCCGTCCCGGCGGGGTCGGAACCGCGGCACCGGAAGGCTTCGGCGCAACCTGAGGTTTCTGCGCCCGTTTTTTATTTTATTTTATTTTATTTTGAAGCTTAGGCTCGCTCATCTTCCCCCGGCTGCCCCGCCAAACCTCGGCGACGGCGATCCAGCGGGAATCGGTGCCGCCAGCACCGTCGCGGTGTGCGAACTCCGCAAGCGAGAGCCCGCGCGGCTTCGCCCACCAACGAATTCCATCTGTGTTCCAGTAAAACCCCGAAGAAACGGCGTTTCACAGCATGTGAGGTTTCTGCGAGCCCGTGGAGGAGCAGCGATCCCCCCGCAGCCCGTGGAGGGCCCCACGCTGGAGCTGGGGAGATTATCTTGTTCTCTGGCTCGTTATCCCGCTGTTTAATTAATAGTTTTCCGCAAGTCGAGGCGGTTTTGCCCGTAACAGTGACTTTAAGGATCTCTTCCTGTCCTCATCTCAAACCTCGAGCTTTTTTTTTTTTTTTTTTTTAATTATCTCTCCCTGTTCTCTCGGAGGGTGGGGGGAGTGAACGAGCGACTGCGTAGTGTGGCCCCGATCGGGGCTGAACTACGACACACCCGAAAACCGCTCGCTCTGCGCCCAAAAAAAAGCTCGCTGGGTGCTCACCCCACGTGTGCCTGGCACTCAGAAACCACTCGCTGGGTGCTCACCCCGCGTGCGCCTGGCACTCAGAAACCACTCGCTGGGTGCTCACCCCGCGTGCGCCTGGCACTCAGAAACCACTCGCTGGGTGCTCACCCCGTGTGCGCCTGGCACTCAGAAACCACTCGCTGGGTGCTCACCCCGTGTGCGCCTGGCACTCAGAAACCACTCGCTGGGTGCTCACCCCGCGTGCGCCTGGCACTCAGAAACCACTCGCTGGGTGCTCACCCCGCGTGCGCCTGGCACTCAGAAACCACTCGCTGGGTGCTCACCCCGCGTGCGCCTGGCACTCAGAAACCACTCGCTGGGTGCTCACCCCGCGTGCGCCTGGCACTCAGAAACCACTTGCTGGGTGCTCACCCCGCGCGTGCTCAGCACCCAAACCCACTCAAACCTCGAGCCTTTTTTTCTTGTAGTCTCTCTCCCGATTCTCTCGGAGGGTGAGAGGAGTGAGCGAGCGACCGCGCAGTGTGCCCCCGATCGCAGCTGAACCACGACACGTTTACAAACGCAAGCTCCCAAAAAACGCCCGGCGGCCCCGCCCCGGCTTCCCCCGCCGTACCTTTTCTCCCGTCATGGCGAAAGGAGCGTTGAACCACTGCTCAAAGGTGCTGCAGCTCTTGAAGATGGTGGGCAGCAGGAAATTGAGGAGGGCCCAGAGCTCGGGGAGCTTGTTCTGCAGCGGGGTTCCCGTCAGCAGCAGGCGGCGCGGGGCCACGTAGTGGGTGTTGAGCACCTGGGTGAGCTTGCAGTGGTGGTTCTTCATTCTGTGGCCCTCGTCCACGATCATGTACTTCCAGCGGATCTGCGGGAAGGAGGGCGCTGTGGGAAAGCCGAGCTCCGGCTGCGCGCGGGGAACCCCGGCCACGGCAGAGCCGGGCTTCCGGAGGGATCCGAGTTTGCCGGGATGGTGTAAACCCGCTGCAAGCTCGCCCAAGCCGCTCCCGTCGGCTCGGCTCGGACACGGAAGGAGCGGGGAAAAAGGAAGAGCAAACAGCTGACAGAGACCGACGCCAGCTTTGCGGAATTTCCCCATTTCCCGAGATTTTTGGCCGTTAACAAACCAAACGGCGCCCAACTCTCTGCAATACGAAGGAGAGGAGAAGCCCGTTCCCTTCGGAGCCTCACGGCGCCTCACAATCCAGGCAGACCCCGGGGTTCTAATAAATATTTTTTGTTCTACGGATTGTTTTGTTAAAAAAGAGAAAAAAAAAATTTAAAAAATCGGTGTATCGCAAGCTAAAATAACGAGAACGCTGCACCAGTTCTGTAAGCAGCCGCTCACGCCTCCGGCCACGTGCCGAGAGGCTCCGGAGAGAAACCCTCACTAGAAATGCCGGGATTTTCCAGACGGGGGCCGTCCCGGTGACGCCGGGCCTCACCTTGGCCAGGATGTGCTTGTCTTTGATGATGTACTCGTAGGTGGTCAGCAAGACGTTGAATTTCCCGCTGCGGAGCTGAGGTACGAATGCCCGTCTCGCTGCCGGAGAGCCCTGGGGGAAGAATTCCCAATGGGAACGTTAAAACGGAACGGGGTCTCCAGGATCGGCGCGGAACAAGGCAGCGAGAGCGTGTGGGCAGACGGCAGCGCAAAACCGGCTTTCGTTCCGTCAAGGGACGAAAAGTAAACGTGGATTTCGCAGATCGAGCGCCAGGAAGCGTCCCGGCCTCCTCGGGATGACGGGAATATCGCCCGACGGGAAGGAGGAAGAGGCAAACCGGAGGAATCCGCACCGAAACGGCGGGCGCGCACCAGAAACCGCCGGTACTCACCTTGTAGGAGACCTTCACCACGGACGGAGCCCACTTGTCGAACTCGTAGGCCCAGTTTGACAGAGTTCTGGCCAAAAAAAAAAAAAAAAGAGAGAAACGGTCAAACCGGCCGTCGCGCGGGGGGAACGGCGCCGGGCCCGGCGCGGTCGGGGGCGGGGCGCGGCTTACGAGAGCGGGACGATGATGAGGAAGGGCCCGTTGATGCGCTTGTGCTCCATGAGGTACGTGATGAGCGCGATGGTCTGGATGGTTTTGCCCAGCCCCATCTCGTCGGCCAGGATGCCGTTCAGGTTGTTGTTGTACAGCGACACCAGCCACTCCAGCCCTTTGATCTGCGGGGGGAGTCAGGCGGGACGCGCGCTGACCGCCCGCTCGCGACGTTGCGCGCCCATTTTCTCATCGCCTTCTGCGAACGCGAAGCGGAATTCCCTTCCGCGGGATGAGAGCTGGGCTCGGCCCGCCGGGGAGCTGCCCTCCGGGGAGCGGAGCGGCCGTTTTCCCGGGAGAACCTCGCTTTGCGGTTGTTTTACCTCGCGTACGCGCGGTCTAGGGCCCAGGTGGGCTTTCCGTCCCACGTCCTCCCCTCCCCTCCTCCGTCGCGTGAGGTAAACCACAGGTCACCTCGTCTCCCTTGAGCAGGAGCAGGAGGAGGAGGAGGAGGAGGTCTTGTAACAGCTGAGGTACTCCCCGCCCGCACAGACCCGTAAGACCTAGCCTCTTCCAGATTCCGAAACCCCTCGGAGAGTTTTTTGGGATTTCCAGCCTTTCCGCAGCCGAGACAGCGGGGAAGAGCGATTGTCTTTGAGCTGGCGGCATCTCGTCATCCTTCCAGCTCATCGCCGCCAACGAGTTGACCTACGATGACGGCACGCTCTACAGGTTTCCGCCACGTGGGTCGGGAACGTTTGGTTTCACCTGGAGCTACGGACGTCCGCAGCTCATCCGGGTTCTGATAAACCAGCTCCCGCACGGCCGATGCCCCAAGGAACGGGACTCCTCTCTCCAGGGTGGTCACAGAACCATGGAAGGGTTTGGGTGGGAAGGGACCGCCAAAGCCCACCCAGCCCAGCCCCCCTGCAAGGGGCAGGGACATCTCCAACCGGATCAGGGTGCTCAGAGCCCCGGCCAACCTGGCCTGGAATGTTTCCAGGGATGGGGCATCCACCGCCTCTCTGGGCAGCCGGGGCCAGTGCCCCACCACGCTCAGCGTAAATATTTACGGCCGAGATCTTTCTTTGGGGTGCTTCCCACGTAGCGGGGCAACCGACACTGGCGCAGGCTGGGTTTTTGGGGAGCGCGCTCCGCTCCTTGCTCTTACTCATTCCGTAGACGAGCTCCCTCTGCGCTGTCACCGAGCTCTCGTCAATCACTTAAAGCCGGCCGGGGCATTCCTCGCCCCGCCGGGCGCTCACCTGGTACTGCTTCAGGACGCCGTTGACCATCAGCGTGGACTGCTTGTCCACCCGCTCGGTGACGGCGTGGGCCACCGCGTAGTAGGACTGCAGGCCCCTGGCCAGCGCCTGAGACACGCCGTACTCGTCGTCGACGTCCTGCTTCGCGTTCCTGCGCGGGGAAAAAAGCGGGAGATAAGGAAGACGATCCCTTCGGAGACAACGCCCGGGGTGGTTCGTTCTCCCGACGCGCCCCAGGTTCCATCACGCCTTGGAAAGCCCGCTCTCCGGAAGCACGAGCGGAGCCGAATTTCGCTCCGCGAGATTCCCAAAGCGCCTCCGGAAGGGAACGCGGCGCGGGCTCACTCGATAATGTGCCGGGCGTCCACTTCCGAGACATCGTCGCTGTCCGGGTCGGGGATTTTCTTCTTCTCCTCCACGGGCGGCGCGGGCTGCGCCGGCTGCGGCTGCTCCTCCTCCTCCTCCTGCCGGGAGAGCGAAGCGCGGCCGTCCTGAGCGCGGCGCCGCCGGGGCGCACGGCAGGAAAACCCGCTCGGCCGCGCTCCGGAGGGAGCAAGCCTGCCGACTGCGGCACAGCGGCTCCGGAACGGCCGCTGACGAAGCGCGGACACCCCGATTTCAGGGGTTCGTTTGTTGGGACTGTGTGGCTTTTGGGTTCAGTTGTTGGGATTTTGCGGGGTTTGGGGTTCGTTTATTTGGATTTTTTGGGGTTTGTTTGGATTTGGGGGGTTTTGTTTGTTGGGATTTTTTGGGGGGGTTTTGTTGGGTTGTTTGGATTTTGGGGGGGTTTTTATTTGTTTGGATTTTGGGGGTTTGTTTGTTTGGATCTTTTGGTTTTTTTGTTTGCTTGTTTGGGTTTTTGTTTTTTGGTTTTTTTGTTGTTGTTGTTTCCTTGTTTGGATTTTTGGGGTTTTTTTTGTTTGCTTGTTTGGGTTTTTGTTTGTTTTGTTTTGTTTCCTTGTTTGGGTTTTTGGTTTTGTTTGTTTGTAGATTTGAGTTTTTTTGGTCAGTTTGTTTGGCTTTTTGGGGGTTTTTGGTCTGTTTGTTTGGCTTTTTGGGGGTTTTTGGTCGGTTTGTTTGGCTATTTGGGGGTTTTTGGTCTGTTTGTTTGGCTATTTGGGGGTTTTTGGTCTGTTTGTTTGGCTTTTTGGGGGTTTTTGGTCGGTTTGTTTGGCTATTTGGGGGTTTTTGGTCTGTTTGTTTGGCTTTTTGGGGGTTTTTGGTCTGTTTGTTTGGCTATTTGGGGGTTTTTGGTCGGTTTGTTTGGCTTTTTGGGGGTTTTTGGTCTGTTTGTTTGGATTTTGGGGGTTTTTGGTCTGTTTGTTTGGCTATTTGGGGGTTTTTGGTCGGTTTGTTTGGCTATTTGGGGGTTTTTGGTCGGTTTGTTTGGATTTTGGGGGTTTTTGGTCTGTTTGTTTGGCTATTTGGGGGTTTTTGGTCGGTTTGTTTGGCTATTTGGGGGTTTTTGGTCTGTTTGTTTGGCTATTTGGGGGTTTTTGGTCTGTTTGTTTGGCTATTTGGGGGTTTTTGGTCGGTTTGTTTGGCTATTTGGGGGTTTTTGGTCGGTTTGTTCGGCTATTTGGGGGTTTTTGGTCTGTTTGTTTGGCTATTTGGGGGTTTTTGGTCGGTTTGTTTGGATATTTGGGGGTTTTTGGTCTGTTTGTTTGGATATTTGGGGTGTTTTGGTCTGTTTGTTTGGATATTTGGGGGTTTTTGGTCTGTTTGTTTGGATATTTGGGGGTTTTTGGTCTGTTTGTTTATTCTAAATACACTTACTTGGGCCAACTGACACAGAGCTGTGCTGAAACCAGTAATCCCCGTAACAGCTGCTTCCCGTTTTCTCCCAAACCCTTAAAATATGGAAGCATAAGGAGCCCGGGGTGTTTCTCCTTACCTCCTCCTCCTCCTCCGACCCGCTTTCCTCGCTGTCAGATCTCGGAGCTACCTCATACCTAATTAAACACAAACATTAATATTTAATTGCAGATCCGCTGCCAACAGCGCTCCGCACGCAGGGTTCTAGAAACCCTCGCATCGAAACGCAGATTTTATTATCAGCATTAATTTTTTTTAAAACAAAACGTTAACTCGTTTCTTTCCCCCTCATTTAGCTCAAGTTCTCGCGCACATGCTCTCTGGAGGCGTCCGAGCCCGACAGCCTGTGCCCGGGACCTCCCGCGCGCCGTTCCCGCGTTGTTTTAGCGGCTGACGAAATCTCTCCTTCCCGATCCACGGTCCCGCCGCCGCTTCCAGCTCCCTGCGCTTTCCAGGGCTTTCCTCCCCAGCGCTCCTGGCCAACCCAGCCCTCCGAACGCGCACGATTTCCCCGCGGAAATGTGCCCTCGTGGGATGGGGACCTACCCGGGGTTCATCTCCAGCCAGGCTTCCAGCTGCCCTGCCTTCGGAGCGTCGGTGCCGGTCAGGATCTTGCCGCTCTCCACGTGGATCACTTTGACCGGGAGGTCGCTCATTTGGCTCGTCTCGTCCAGCGGCTGAGGAGTTAAAAATCAAACTGGGGGTCAGCATTTTGATTTTTCTGCCTCGAAACGGAGCTCGCGTTGACGTCGACGGCTGCCGCTTGGAGCCAAGCCACCCCAGGACCAGCACGACAACGGCGGGGAAGGACAAAATGGCCGGCAGCTCAAAATACCACGCCGCCAGAAAGGCAGAGCTCAAAAGCTGACGAAATTTGACATTTCACTTTGAAAAAAATTAGGAAACGAGGAATCTTGGCATGGGAAGGCACGTCGGGATGCCGGACGCGATCCACGCAGGAGCGATTAATGGAAGCATCACCAAAAAGCTTTTCTGCTGGCAGGGGTTTGGCAAAGCGCCGAGCACGCGAGGTTCGGCGCCCTGGCGCCGCTCGCACGTGTGGGGGTCACGGATCCCTCGCGAGCGACGAATCCCGCGAGAGAAAACCATCGGGCTTACTTCGCCGTCCGGTCCGATCGCCGGAGTCTGCCCTTCCGCGTTCTCCGCCTTCTGGAAGAGGAGGAAGATGAGGGCTCGTTAGCCACCCAGCGCCGAAGGGCAGGACAAAGAAACCAGCGAGGACGTGATTCCAGCTCCCCGCCGCGCCCCGCTTTCCGCTCACCTTCTTTTTCTTCTTCTTCTTCTTCTCCTTGGCCACCTGCGCGGCCTTGTGCTGCCGCACCAGCTCCGTCAGGTTGGCCACGTACTCGTCCGTCTGCTGCAGCAGGTAGGCCAGGCGCTTGTCCTTCTTCTGATCGATCAGCTTGCGGTAGCCCTCCTCATCTTCAGCCTGCGCAGACCAGGGGGGGTCGTTAACGCCCCGGCCAAACGAGCCCCGCGCGCGGAACGCCTCATCCGGCGCCCAAATCCTTACCATCAAGCGGCGCATCCTCTCCTTCTCGATCCTCTCGTTCTCCTTCTTCTGCTCGCGCTCCGTGTTGGCGTGGTACGTAGCCACCGCCTTGGTCAGCTTCTGGATCTTCCCGGTGACGGAGCGATGGTATTCCTTGAAATCCTTGGCGTGCTGGAGGATGCTGTTGAGGTATTCCTGCGGGGAAAAGGAAAGGAACGGCGTCAGGACTCGTGCGCTGTGGTGTTTTGCGACTTTTATTTAATAAAATGGAATATTTTGGTTGGAAAGCACGTCCAGGCATCATCCTCTCCAAACAAAACCTGTCTCTAATTCCCTAAAAAAACCAAAATTCTCTAAAAAAAGGGAAAAAGTTCAGCCCTGCCATCTCCCGCCGCCCAAACCCTCCGCAAACGGCACGCGTCGGGGCTGACCTGGTGCTTCTGCCGGCGTTTCCGTTCCTGCTCGATCTTCTGCTGCTTCTCCAGCTTCTCGGTGATGCGGGCCTCGCGCAGGGACTGCCGCTTGCTGCGCTTGTAGGCCTTGGCGTTCAGGGCCGTTTCCAAGGCCGTGTCCCGCCGCATGCACACCACCACTTCCTGGCGCAGCTTTTTGGAGAGATTTTTTTTTTTAAAAATTAAATTAATTCCACGGGGAACGCGAGTTTCCCGCCAGCCTGCGGCTCCCGGCCGGTTAAAACCCACCGGAAGCTTTGTCGGACGCTCACCTGGCGCTGAAAATTGAGCAGGCGCAGCGCTTTGAGTTCAATGGTTGCTTTGGTTCTCAGGTCGCCGGCCAGCGAGCCGGGAAGGTTTTCCAGCTCCTGGATCCGGTGAGCAATGCGAGCCTGCAGCCTGCGGAGGGAAGGAGACGGATTTCGCATCAGGGAGGGAGCGGCGCAGGGAATTCCCTTCCACTCCTGCCACGAGGACAAGCTCCGACGCGCAGAGCCGCTCAGCATCCCGAATTTTAGCTTGGATTTAATCGATCGGCACGGCTGAAGCTCTCTAACGAAGCGTCGGAGCGCTGACAATCCCTGGGAAGCATCAGGGATGCGATTCCGGAAGGATGCACCCCCTGCTCCCTCCAGACCCCTGCATGGGGCGGGGAATCGCTACGGCGCGGATCAGGAGGATAAAAATTCCCGGCGGCGCGGCGCCCAGCCCCTACCTGTACTCCCTCTCCTGCAGGATTTCCACCGGATCGAGCCCGCGGGGTTTCTGGATGGGGGTGATCCGGTTCTGTTTCTGGTGGAGCTGCACCATGGGGGCCGGCTGAGCCGGCTGGCCGGGAGACTGCGTCTGCGGCGGCATCACCGGGGAGGCGGCGGGAGGCACGGCCGGCGGCGCGGGCGAGGGCCGGCCGGTGGGCTGGGGGGGAATCAGCTTTTGGGGAGTGCTGGTGGGGGCTGCGGCGTTCGCCATTGGTCCTGCGCAGAGAAAAAATCATGGAAAAAAACAAAAAACAAAAAAAAATCAGGAAAAACACGCCAGGTTCCCCCCCTGCGGCTCCGCGTACGCCCAGCCGGCTCCGGCGCAGCTCGCCGCCGTGAATTCCGCGGCAAAGAAACCCAAAAAATTCCTCCTTCACCCGGAGGGAGGCAGTAAATTTGGAACGGCCGGCAGCGCGCGCACGCACGGAGCGTCGGAAAGCCGGAGTGGGGCAACGCGCCGATCCCGCTGGCTCTTTGGAAAGCTCGGGATTCGTGGGATTTAAACCCGGAATCTCCGAGTTCCTTCCGCCGCAGCGGCATGGCCAGCTTTCCCCCCGCCCCGGTGTCGCTTCGTTAACCTCCCACGCCTAACGAGCTCGCGGGTCTCCAACGAACCCCGGATCTCACCTTCCGGCCAGGGCTTGGGGGGGCCGCCGGGGGGCTGCCCAGGCATCCCCGGGGGAACTCCTGAGGGTCCGGGAGGGGGCATGTTAGGCCCTCCCATTCCTGTAGGCCAAACAAAAGGCAGAAAAAGGAAAAAAGGAAAAAATCCCATTAAAACGGTGATTTTTTTACCAGGAGAAGAGTTATCCGCCCGCTTCGGAGAGCCTGCTGTCTTTCCGCAGGCGCAGAACGCCCGCGCCCACCCGAGCCCGCGCCGGAGGGGCGAGCGGCCGTCCCGCAGCCCAAACTGCCCGGGGGAAGCGCGCCGCAGCCGGGCGCGCCGAATCCGAACCCAAAATCCCGGCAAACTAACGGGGCGGGAACCGGACGGGCCACCGGACGCCGGGAAAGCCAAACCGTGCGGCAGCGGGGGACGGGAGCGCGCGGGCCGCGCTCACCGTGAGGTCTGTTGTAATTTGGAGGTGCGGGTCCCGCTCCAGGCCCTTGCACTGGTCCTGTCCCGGATACGGAGGGCGGAGGTAGCGTCGGCATCTGCTGCTGCATCCCGGGCACGGGGCGCTTGCCCTGCACCGCCATCTGAAGGTGCTCGGGCAGCGGCTGGCCCCTGGCCAGCATCTTGTAGGCCATGATCTGCGCTCGCAACTGGTGCAACTGGTTCTGGTTGAAGGGGGTGGGCCCCCGGTTCTGCTGTCCCAAAGCCTGGGGGTCGGCGCCGTCCAAGGGGACGCCTCCGGGAGCGGAGGGGAGCTGCGGGCCGGAGGACGGGCCGTTAGCCGGGACCGGGCTGGAGGCGTGCTCGGAGCCGCCGAGCGGAGACGGGTAACCTGGAGGGAGAGCCGGGGACGGGAAATCAAGTCAAAAAAAAAAAAAAAAAAAAAAAGAGAAAAAAACCAAAAAACGTCTTCTCCCCAGCGGGGTCTGCACCCGGAAAGGCCCGGAGCGCTCCGTCCTTCCCAAAATCAAGGATTTAAACCAAGGAAAGCTCCCGGAGGTGAGCAGCGGCGCGGGAACGCCACGCCGATCGCGGCGCAGAGGAGAGCGGGAGACGCCAGGAGGGACCTTTCCGTGGGATTCCCCGCTCCTTGTCCTGACTGTCCCATCGGATATTGAGCGGGAAGCAAAGCCCCGGGCCGATCCGCGGAGGAAACGGGATTGGTTTTTCCCAAAGCAACCAACCTTGGGAGTGCTGATCCATGGGGCTCGGCGGAGGCCCCATCCCGGCGTGGCCGGCGGGGCGCAGGCCCATGCCCTTCATCTGCCCGTAGCGGGGGTCCTCGGCTATCCCCTTCTCGTGCATGGAGTCCAGGGGCTGCGGGGGAGAGCAACGTCCCAAAATCCGCCCCGAAGACGCGGCTGCGGCGTTCCCCGCGACGGCCGGCAGCCGAGCGCGAGGGGGGACAGGCCCAAAAAACTACAGGCCCCAAAAAAAACCCTTACAGCCTCAAAAACCACCCACTGCAGCCCAAAAAAACCACTTACAGGCCCAAAAAAACCTTACAGCCCCCCAAAAAACCACTTACAGACCCCTCAAAAAACTACAGGGCCCCAAAAAAACCTTACAGCCCCAAAAAACACCCACTACAGCCCAAAAAAACCACTTATAGGCCCAAAAAAACCACTAAAGGCCCCCAAAAAACCTTACAGCCTCAAAAACCACCCACTACAGCCCAAAAAAAATAGTTACAGGCCCCAAAAAAACACTTACAGACCCCCCCAAAAACTACAGGGCCCCCAAAAAAACCTTAGAGCCCCAAAAAACACCTACTGCAGCCCCAAAAAACACCACTACGGACCCCAAAAAAAACACTTACAGGCCCCCCCCCAAACCACTACAGGCCCCAAAAATCTTCCAGGCCCCCCAAAACACTACAGGCCCAAAAAATTTGAGAAAAAGGGGCCTTCGGTGACAAAACCCCCCACTGTTTTGGCACAGAACCAGAAAAGGAGCCTGGTTTCCCCCAAAATTCCCGAATTTCTTCGGCTTTTTATTTCGGAACGCGCCGCCTCGGCCCCCACCTGTGGAGGGCAGCGGGATGGGGACGGCGCCCCAACATTCGCGGTCCGCGACGCTCCTAAACCCCCAAGTCACCCATCAATTCCCGGCTTTTACACCGCGAGCGTCCCCAAAAAACCCGAATTCCCGGGAATTCCCCCCCCCCCGCCCACCTTGTGCATCTGGTGCAGGTTGTCCTGAGCGTAGCCCCCCGGCCCCGGGGGCGGCAGCGGGTGCCCGGCCGAGGGGGGGCCGGGGCTGGGACCCATCATTCCGTGAGCGGAACCGGGAGAGGGTCCCGGGCTGGGACCCAGCATGGCGCCCGGAGAAGGACCCGGGCCCGGCGAGGGTCCCGGCCGGGGGGTTCCTCCCATGGGAGGATCCGGAGTCGACATCTTCGGAGCGGGGCGACGGCGTCGGAGAGGCCGCGGAGCCTGCGAGAGGGAAAATCAGGATTAGGGACCGGGCTGGGCGCGCGAACGGCGCCGGCTTCGCCAAGCCGGAGGCGTTCGGAAGGAGAAACCCGCTCCCAAATCCATCCTGGGCGCGGAGCATTCCCGGGATTTGGGCAGGAGCGGACAGCGCGCCGTTCCCCGCTCCGCGCGTTTCATCCACCGCAGCGGCGGCGTGCCGCTTCCGGCAGCGATTTTTTCAATGTTAAATCAATTCGAAGTCGCCTCGTGCTTGTTTTTCTGGAAATCCAGAATCCAAACGGCCTCGCTCTCGGCAGATGGGAATTTTGGGAGAAAGCGAGCCGAATCCGGGCGAAATGAGAATTTCTGGTTAACGCAGACAGCCACGAAGAAAATTTTTGCCTCGCGGGGTTCGCTCGGCGAGCAGACCTCGTTTGGGCCGAGAACGAACGGGATTCGGAAGCGGAGGCGCCGAACGCGGACAAACGGAGCTGCCGGACGGAAATCCGCAGAAATCCCGCACGCGGGGAAGAGAAACGGGCGACGCTCGTGCTTCCCGAGGGTGAAATTCCCCGTTTTTCCACTCAGGGAACATCCCAGCGCCTCCAGTTTTCACCTTGAGCGCTTCCTTCCTTTTCCACGTCTTCGCCGGAACGCCACGGCAGAAATCAGGGAGAATTCTCAAAATCACCTGGATTTTAGGATCCGTTCTGGCTTGGCGCTCCGGACAAAGCCTCGCTGAGGCGGGACCTTCGTTTCATCGCGATTTATTCCGGCAATTTTGCGGCAGCGGCTGTTTGTTTTCCTTTTCTCCCCGTGCCGTCGGCAAACGCCAGGGAGCCAAGCGCTTCCCATGGAAACGGCTGAAGGGAAGGATGGGATTCACGCTCGTCCTCGTGCGATCCCGCTCCGGAAGCGGCTTCCAGAGGACGCCGGCGCATCACTCGGCTTTAAAATCGACGCTCCGGCTCTTCCGGCGTTAAATTTCCCAATTTTTAAGGAAAAAGCATTCGGTACTCACGTCACCGGCGCCGCGTCCCGTGAAAATTCCGCGTTTGAGGCCGCGGAGCGGAGCCGCGCCGGCACCCGCGAGGCAAGGCAGGGGTTTATCCCGCGGCCGAGCCCTTCCCGCCCTCGGAATCTCCCTCTTTCCGCCTCCAGAGGGAAACAACGGCAGCGGGAGGCGTGTTCCCCCTCCTCCGGCCACGGCTAACGAGGAAGCGAGGGCTAACGAGGAATTTTGGAGAGGAACGGCGGGACGGGACGCGCCGGCCGGCTGAAGCCGCAGCGCCGGCGCGGGTTTTTCCGGGAGAAAAGCGCAATAACCGGCGCGCTCCGAGGAACGCTACGGCAGCGCGAAGCGCTTCTCCCGCTCCGCTCTCCGCCGGCGCCACCTCTCCGGCGCGGCGATTTTATTCGTTTTTCCGAGGCGATTTTATTCGTTTTTCCAAAAAAAAAAAAAAAACCAAAAACCCCAAACCGGACCCCCCCGCCGTCGCGAGGAAAGCCGAATATCCCAGCACCTACCTACGGGCATGGAGATCCGACCCCTCGCGGCGCGGCGGCGGCCTCGGGACGAGGTTTTTACCGCAAAGCTGCGGGGAGCGGGAAAAAAGCAGCAATTAATCAGCGCGGGTCGTTACCGACAGCGCGACCGGCGCGCGGAGCCCTGGCATCCCGGGGGGGCGGATTTTTGGGGATGGAGAGGGGGGAAACAAACGGGCCGCCGCTTTCTTCGTTATCTCGGCGCGGCTCGTTAATTTTAAGCGGCGGCCGCGCAAATCGCTTAATTACAGCTCCCCCCGCTCCGCCTGCTTCAGGTTCCGATCGGCAACGGAGGAAAATTTAAATTGTTTTGACCAAAACCGGCGGGTTTGCTCGTCCGTCTGTCCGTCCTCCCCGCGATGCCGAGGGCGGGTGGGCGGGCAGAGCCGGGGGGGAAAATGGGGAAAAAATGGGGAAAAAATGGGGAAAAAATGGGGAAAAAATGGGGAAAAAATGGGGAAAAAATGGGGAAAAAATGGGGAAAAAATGGGGAAAAAATGGGGAAAAAATGGGGAAAAAATGGGGAAAAAATGGGGAAAAAATGGGGAAAAAATGGGGAAAAAATGGGGAAAAAATGGGGAAAAAATGGGGAAAAAATGGGGAAAAAATGGGGAAAAATCCCTCCTGCCCTGCGTAAAACCTCCGCTCCTCGCCGGGAAAGCTGAAAACCCCGCTGGCGGGCGGCGGGAAAAGGGGGGGCTCGGCGGCTGTGTCCCCAAAATCCCCCCCGGGCCGGACGAGACCCCCGGGTGCAGCCCTGAGCGACCCCCCCCGCAGCAGAGGGGGCGACGCCGTCGCCTCGAAACAAAAGGCGGCGGCGCTGGGGGCCGCTTGCCCGCAAAGGGGAGGGGGATGTGCCCCCCCAAAATGGAGGGTGACGGCTGAGACCCCCCCAAATCCAACCGAGGGGGACGCAGGGGGGCTGTGACCCCCCCGCCCCATGGCGACACCCCAGAAAGGAGGGAAATCCATGATTTTTCGGGGTGGGGAGACGGGGACGGAGGGAGGGCCCCCCCCCAAAAGCAGCTGGGGGCCGGCGCGGGGGGGAGGGTCCTGGTTTGGGGGGAGAAGGGCGAGCACCCCGGGGGGGGTGCAGCAGGGGGGGGCGTCCTCCAAAAGAACAAAGAAAACCCAAAATCGCTCGGGGAGGGGGGGCAGGGGGCGGGGGGTGCCCTCCAGGGTGGGGAGCGCTGCCCCACAAAGCGGGGAACGGGGGGGTTGGGGGTGCAGCCCCCCCCCTTTTTGAAGGGGGACGCGGAAGGGGCTGGGGGGGGCGCTGCGGGGTCCGTGACCCCCCCACAGCAAAGGCCGGGGGGGAGCTGGGGGGGCTGAGCCCCCGCAATGGGGAGATGGGGGGGGGCCGGGGGGTGAAAAGGGAGTGGGGGCGACGGGGGGGTGATGGGGGGCGGTGGGGTGAGATGGGGGGGCCAAGGAGGGGCTGAGGACGGCGCTGGGGGAGGGGGAGGCGGCGCGGATCCCCCCCCCCGGCCCCGAACAATGGGCAGCGCGCCCGGGCGAGCTCCCGTGACCCTCCTGGGCCGCCGTACCCCCCCCCGCCGACCCCCCTCCCTCCCCGGCCCGGCCCGGCCCCGCTCCGCCGGCCCTTACCGCGCTGGCCGCCGCAGGAGCCGCTCGCAGGGCCCATCCCCGCCCGGGGCGGCCCCGTCTACGCCGGGCGCGGCGCTGGGGGTGGGGGAGGGGGGGGCGCGGCGGGGAACAAAGGAACCGGAGCCGCTGGAACCGAGCCGCCGCCGGAGGGAGCGACGGAGACGCGCGCGCCCCCGCCACAGCGCAGCCAGCGCGCGTGCGCGACGCCTCGCTCCCTCGTTCTACCCCCCCCCCACCCCAACTCCCGCCCCTTCACGCGCGCGGCCCCCACCGACCAATAGCGCGGCGCCTTCCGCCAGCGCCGCCCAATGAGGGGAAAGGGAGCCTGGGGAGCGCGCGCGCGCACCCGCCCCCTCCCTCCGCTTCGCCTGGAGAGCCCGCCCCCTCCCAGCCATTGGCGGAGGAAGCGGCAGCAGGCGGGCGGTTTGGCCAATGGGAGGAGGCGAGGTGCAGCCGGCCGTGGGAAGGGGGGGCGCAGCTCCCACCCCCTCTCCGCGAGGCAGCCAATGGGAGCCGCCCGCAGCTTCTCTCCCCCCTCCCCTCCCTCGCCTGTCTGTCTCCCGCGCTCCCACCCAATCAGCGCGGCGCTACCGGCCCTGGCGCGGGCTCCCTGCTCTCCGCAGCCAATGGGACGGCGGCAAAGGGGCCGGGGTGGGCGGGGCGCGGCGTGCGCGCGCCACCGGCGCCTCGCCCCCCCCCCCCCCAACAAATCCCCTCCTTGGCGCATGCGCAGTGCCCGCGCCACTGCGGCGAAGGGGAGGGGTCCCCGGGGGGGGGGCGCAGGCCCCGCTTGCAGGCCCAGCGCTGCGTAAAAACGGGGTGAATTCGGTCAAATTTGCGGCCCCGCCCCCGCAACCCCCCCGCCGGGGGCCGCCGAGGGGGGAGAGGCCCCGTCGGACCCCCCCCGGCCGGTGCGGAGCCCCAAAATGTGCAAAAATTGGGGGAAAAAAAGAAAAAGCAGCTTCGCCGAGAAACGGGGGGGGTGGGGGGGGGAAGGGGGCGCGGAAACGTCACTTTCCGCAGAATCCCAGCCCCTGCGGGCGAAACCCATCCATTTTGGGGAAAAGAGGGATAATTAGGCCGCAGTAACGAAGCTCCTCAGCGCCGGCGCTCGTCAGCATCCCCCGGCGCAGTTATTAATCACGCGCGTCCCCGCCGGGGCTTAATTACCGCAGGAAATTAAGGTTTAACGAAGCGGGTTCGTCACCGTGGCAACGGGCGCTTGTCAAATTCCCGTGAATCGCCCCAAATCGGCTGGGTTTTGGGTGATTTCAGCCCGATTCGCACGGAAACGAAGCATCGCCCGCGCGGCGGAGCCGGTTCTGGGCACAGAAAAACAGGCGTCACTGTAAGATGTAGATATAAAACCCCATAAATACATTAATTAATTAATTAAACGTCGTGGTGGTGAATAACTCACGGGAGGGCGGCGGGCGCGGCGCCGCCCTAACGAACGGCTGCTCGATAACGAAGTAGCGGGCGCCCTGACGAACGGCCGGCGGATAATTCGGGAGGCGCGGCGGCCGCGATGGATAACGAGACGCCTTAACGAGCGGCGTTTGGGGCGAATCCAGGAGAATTCGGGCGGGAATTCGAGAATTCGGCGCCGTAACGAGACGAACGGCCCCCCCGCGGCTGCCGGTCACGGGTCCGCGGCGTCGCCGCCCCGCCGCGCGCCGCCCTCGCTCTCGGCGCGCCGGATCTGCTCCGGGGTGAGGACGACGGGCCGGAATTTTTCCAGGAAAAGGCTTTCGTTGCGGTGGGAGCGGAGGTGGTGGGGCTCCACGCGGCGCAGCCGCGCCGGCAGCGCGGCGAACTCTTCCTCGTTGACGTCGCAGTCCCGCAGGCGCGCGGCCAGCACCCACCAGCGCCCGCAGAACCCCACGTCCAGCACGCGGGCGGGCAGCTCGCGCCAGCGCGGCCGCAAGTGCCGGCACCGCGCCGGGTAGAAGGCGGCGTCGGCGGCGTGGGGGGCTTCGTAGACCACCGCCAAGAAGACGAGGTCGCGGTAGCGCAAGCGGCCGGCGTCGCGGCGCCGCAGCAGGCGTTGCACGTGGCGGTCGGCGGCGGGGCTGCGGGTGCCGGGGGAGAGGAGCAGCAGCGTCCCGGCCGCTTCCAGCGTCGCCGCTTCGAAGGATTCGGCGCCGGGGACGGCGGCGGCGCAGGCGGCCGCCCCCGCCGCCCCCGCCAGCCAGGCCGCCGCCGCGCCGGGACGGCCCGCGGCCCCCCGCGCTGCCTCCCGCGCCGCCGCCGCGTAGTCCTGCAGCAGCGCCCGCCACCAGCGCCCTGCCGGGGGGCCGTCAGCCACGGCGGGGGCGGCCCGCGGCCCCCCCCAGCCGCCCCGGGGGTCCCGGCTGCCCCCCAGCTGCCCCCCAAACTGAGCGCGAGGGTCAAGGCTGCCCCCTAAGTGCCCCCCCCCGGTGCTGCCCCCCAGCCCCCCCCAGCTGCACCCAGGGGGGGCGGAGCTGCCCCCCAACTGAGCCCAGGGGGCCCGGCTGCCCCCCCGACCCCCCCAAAACTGAGCCCCGGGGTTCTGGTTGCCCCCCCAAACTCAACCAAGGGGTCCGGGGTGCCCCCAAAGGGCCCCCTCCCATTGAACACAGCGGTCGAGCCCCCCCCTGCACCCCCAGACCCCCTCATCGCTCCCAGCTGCCCCCCAACACCCACGGGTCCAGGCTGCCCCCCAACCCCCTCCCCAGCCCCAAGGGTCCTGTCGGCCCCCCAATCCCCCCCCCCCGGCCCCGGGGGTTCCGCGCAGACCCCCGGGAACCGCCCCCCCCACGGACCCAAAAGCGGGTGCAGCCCCCCGGCCCCCTCCCACCGGTGCCCCGCTCCCGCCCCCCCCGGGCCCCCCTCACCGATCCGGCTCTCCACGAAGCGGCCCCAGAGGCCGCGGCCCCCCCCGGCCGCCGCCGCCGCCATGACCGGATGCAGCTCCCGGCCGGACGGATCCCGGCGAGGGACCGGGCGGAACCACCACGAGGGCGGGGGAACGACATCGGCGGGAACGCGGGGCGGGGGGGGCGCAAAAGCAGGACGCACCGGGCGGAACCATCGCGGGCGCAGGGCGGGGGGTGGCGGCGCCGCGCGCTGAGCGGGGACCGGGACTGGGCGGTACCGGCTCCGGGGGTTTTGGGGTCCCGGGGGGTCCCGTCCAACCCCGGTGTCCCGGCAGCGACAGGCTCCGCCACGGCGGCCCCCGAGCAGCTCCGCTTTCAGGGTGAGTGCGGCGCCCCCCCCCCCCGGCCTCGGGTCCCCCCCGGCCCCCAGCGGGCACCTGGGGGGGGGCGGGGGGCTCCCCAGGACCCCCAGTTTGGGACTGGGAAGGTTTGGGGGTCTCCGTGCCCCCCATTCCATATCCCAGCAGGGTGGGGGGGCTCCCCCCGACCCCCACGTGGGACCAGCCCCACAGCTTGGCGAGGGGGGGGTCTGCACCCCAAATTGTGCCCAGTCCATACTGGGACGGGCCCTGGGGGTCGGGGGGGGGGGGTCTGCACCCCAAAATGTGCCCAGTCCGTACTGGGACGGGCCCTGGGGGTCGGGGGGGGGTCTGCACCCCAAAATGTGCCCAGTCCGTACTGGGACGGGCCCTGGGGGTCGGGGGTCTGCACCCCAAATTGTGCCCAGTCCATACTGGGACGGGCCCTGGGGGTCGGGGGGGGTCTGCACCCCAAATTGTGCCCGGTCCATACTGGGACGGGCCCTGGGGGTCGGGGGGGGGGGTCTGCACCCCAAAATGTGCCCAGTCCGTACTGGGACGGGCCCTGGGGGTCGGGGGTCTGCACCCCAAATTGTGCCCAGTCCATACTGGGACGGGCCCTGGGGGTCGGGGGGGGTCTGCACCCCAAATTGTGCCCGGTCCATACTGGGACGGGCCTGGGGGTCGGGGGGGGGGGGTCTGCACCCCAAATTGTGCCCAGTCCATACTGGGACCAGCCCCCGCCGGTGCCCCCCCCGCGTGCATCCTGGCGTTTTTGGGGGGTCCCGGAGGGGCCCGTCCCCCCCGCCTGCCGCGTGGGGGTCCCCCCAAAACCACGGGGGGGGCTTGGGGGGGGGGCGGAAGCCAGCGGGGCGCCGTCCTTGGAAACGCTCCCGTTTATTCGCTGCTACGGCCAAAAAAATTCCCCAAAAACACAAAAATTCCCCCGAAAAAAAAGGAAAAATTCCCGAGAAAGCCCCCGGCGCAGCCGCAGTTCCGGCGCCCCCCCCGCGCCCCCCCGCCGCCGCCACGGGGGGGTCCCGGCCGCGCCCCTCGCGGGGAAAGGGGGGAGCTCGGCGCCGCCCCCGCCCGCGCCGGGGCGAAAAGAGGGGATTTTGGTGAATCCCAGCCTCCGCTTTTTCTCGGTTTGGGGTTTTTTTGGGTTTGTGTTTTTTCTCTCTCCTCTCCGCGCCGGTTCCGGAAGACGGCAGCCGCGGGGCGGGGGGGCGGGGGCTGCGTTTTTTGGTGAAAAAACCCAAAAAAACCCCCAAAAACCTCAAAAACCACCCCCCCCCTGAAAAAACCCAACCAAAATAAAATAAAAAAAAAACCAAACCAGCCCCCCCCCCCAAAACGCCGCGGGGGCGCGGAGGAGCGCGGCGGGGGCCGGGCGGCGGAGGCAGGAGGGGCCCCGCGGGGTGCGGGGCGGGGGCCCCCCGGTTTTGGGGGGGGGCGGCCCCTCAGCTGCCGTAGTGCATGGTGTTGGTGGTGATGGACATGGGGGAGGCCATGGAGAGGGGCGGCCCCCCCATGGTGAACTGGCTGTTGAGGGGGTAGTGGGCGCCGGAGCCGCCGCCGCCGCCGCCCTGGGCGCTGGAGGAGCCTGGGGAGGGGGAGATGGGGGGTCAGGGGGGTCCGGGGGGGTTTCGGGGGGGTTTGGGGGGCGGGGGGTACCTTGGACGATGCCCGTGCTCATGATGGAGCCCATCCTGGAGTGAGTGTGGTTCACGATGCCGGTGTTGGCTGCGGGGGGGGGACGGGGGGGACACGGGGTGGGGGGGGGGACAGGGGGTGAGGGGGGGGGACACGGGGTGAGGGGGGGGACAGGGGGTGAGGGGGGGGGGGACAGGGGGTGAGGGGGGGGGACAGGGGGTGAGGGGGGGGACAGGGGGTGAGGGGGGGGACAGGGGGGTGGGGGGGGGAACACGGGGTGGGGGGGGGACAGGGGGGTGAGGGGGGGGACACGGGGTGGGGGGGGGGGAAACACGGGGTGGGGGGGGGGGGCTTCCGCACGCCCCCCCCCCCCAAAATCTGCCCCCCACCGCGCGCTCACCTAAAGGAATCAGGTTGTTGTGGCCGACGTTGGAGCCGCCGGCGATGACGCTGCTGAGGTCGTACGCGGCGGGCATGCCTGCGCCGGAGACACCGGGGGGGTCCGCGGGGGGCTCCGCGCCTCCCCCCTCCCCCCTCCCGCAGCCCCCAGCCCCCCCACTCCCGCCCCCCCCAGCCCCCAGCCCGCCGTACGCACCGGCCACGGCCATGCCCGTGCTCATGTTGTAGGAGCTGCCGCTGTTCCACATGTTTTCCGACGGGGAAGTGTAGTGGGAGCCGGGGGGCGGCGAGGGGGTGGTCCCCGTGTACCTGGGGGGTGGGGTGGGGGGGGGCGTGAGGCCCGGGGGGGGCTCGGGGGGGCCCCCCAGCCCTGCCCTCCCCCCCCCAGCCCCTACCTGAAGAAGGGGTTTTTCAGGTCCAGGAGGTTGCTGGATTTGGAGCCGGTCTGGTCCACCTGGGCCACGATGCTGATGTCATAGCTCTGTCTGGGGGGGTGGGGGGGACAGGGGGGCTGTGAGACCCCCAAACCGCACCCCGGGGGGGGCCCCGAACCCCCCAACCCCCCCCCGACCCCGGGGAGCGGGCGCGACCCGGCTCCATGGCGAGCTATAAATACGCCGCCGAAACTGGGGCGGCACCCGCACCCCCCCCCCACCCCGCCCAGGGCGCTGGCGGCGAAACGGGAGCGGGGGAGGGGTGCGGGATGGGGGTGGGGGGCGGGGGGGGGCTCCCGAATTCCCCCACCTCTTGTTGGCGACGAGCAGGCACGTCCCTGAGAGCGTGTCGCCGGCTTTGGCGAAGAGCGGCGACTGGAAGAGGCAGCGCACCTGGTACCAGTGGGTCAGCGGCTCGGTGGGCGCCGTCGACAGCCACACCGTCATTCTGGGGGGGCGGGGGGGGACACACACAAAAAAACACCCAAAAATCCACCAGTGGGGGGGGGGGAGGCGCAGCGCGGCCCCCCCTAATCGCCCCCCTGGCCTACATGGAGCCGATGAAGGCGACGTCGAACCAGAAGGCCAGGCCGTGCACCAGCCCCGAGTGCAGCATGTGGAACTTGAAGGGGATTTCTATCCTGAAAAGCAGCGCCCCGCCGTCACCCGGGGGGGGGTCCGGCCCCCCCCACGTATTTTGGGGGGCGGGGGCTCAGGCGGGACACCCCCCCCACCCCCCCGCCACCCACCTGTGCAAGTCGCCTTCTTTGGCTTCTAAAAAATTCACCGTGTATTTCACCGATTTGGCCATTAAAATCCTGATATCGAAGGTGTCCTGCGTGGGGGGGGGGTGGGGGTCAGCGGGGACCCCCCCAGTTCACCCAGAGCCCCCCAAAATGGTTTGGCGCCCCCCCCGGCACCCCCCGCACCCCCGCTCACCACCACGGGCTGCCTGAAATACTCGTCCACCGCCGCCCCGCGCAGCGCGGAGAGGTCGACGCCGTGGAAGGAGGGCTGGTACCTGCGGGGGGGGGGGGGAGGGAAATGGGTGAGGAGGGGGCGCCTGGGACCCCCCCCCAAAATCCCAGGGCTGGGGGAGGGGCGGGGGGGCTCGTCCCGCGCCCCGGCCTCACCAGAAGTTGGCCTTGGTGAACTGCTCCATGTAGAGCTGCTCGTCCGTGAAGGGCGCCAGGTGGACGTCGCCGATCGTCGGGAACATGTTCCCTGCGCGGGACGGGGGCGGGGGGCGCGGTTTGGGGGCTGGGGGGGGCGCGGAGAAGCGCCCACCCCCCTCTCCCCGCGGAAAGATCCCCCCCCAGGATGCCGGGAAGCGCCGATCCCGCCGGGAAGCGCCCGCTCCCCTTCCCCAGGCTGGCAGCGAGCGGAGAGCTCGCCGTGCGGCGGGAAGCCCCCCGGGCCGCCCCCCAGCCCCGCTGCCGGCGGGAAGGCGCCGATCCCGGCGGGAATGCCCGGATCCCGGCGGGAATGCCCGGAGCCCGGCGCTCACCGCTGGGTTTCAGGTATTTCTTGGCGTGCAGGTAGCTCTCCAGCATGCGCTCGTTGAAGAGCATGTAGCCCATGGGCTCGGAGATGATGATGTCCACCTGCTCCGGCAGCGCCACCTCCTCCACCTTTCCCGGGATCACCACGATCCGCTCCGTCAGGTTGTTGCTCTTCACCAGGACCTGCCGGAAAAAAACCCACAAAAACGCGGAGCGGTGGGCAGGCGGCGAGGAGCCGCGCCGGGAGCCCGGCGAGGCGGGGTTTGGGCGCTGACCTCGGCGTGCTGGGCCATGGTGCTGGCCTCCACCGCGTAGATTTTCCTGGCGCCGGCCTGCGCCGCGAAGAAGGAGAGGATTCCGGAGCCGCAGCCGACGTCCAGGACGATCTGGGATGCACGGGGAGCGGGGGGGGGAGACGGTGAAGCGCGGACGGGATACGGGGGCGCTTATTCCGCCTGGATCCCGGAGCCGCAGTCGGGATCGGGGGTCGGGATTGGGACTGAGGAACGGGACTGGCGTGGAGAAACGGGATCGGGAAACGGGATCAGGGAATGGGATCAGGGAATGGGAAACGGGATCAGGGAATGGGATCAGGATTGGGGACCGGGAAACGGGATCAGGATCGGGAAACGGGATCAGGATCGGGAAACGGGATCAGAGAATGGGATCAGGATCAGGAAATGGCATCGGGATTAGGAAATAGGATCAGGATTGGAGATTGGGATGTGGAGTGGAAACGGGATGGGGATTGGGAATCAGGGATCTGGAAACGGCCGGGACCCGCGGCGGCTCGGCCGGGGGAAGAACGGGATTAGAACGGCGCGGCCAGCGGCTCCCGAGCGCCCAAATCCCCTCGGATCCCGTATTTAACCCCCCGACCGGCGGGATCGGCGCTGACGGAGCGGGAAGCCGTCTGCGCCCCGGTGCCGGTGCCTCCGGTGGCGCGCCCGGCCGCGTCCCTCCCGCCGCCGGTGTTTTTGGGGGAAACATCGAGAAATAAAAGCGCCGCGGAGACGGGGCAAGCAGCGGGACGGATGGGGAGCGGGGAAAAAAAACCCCAAACCCAGGTCCGGCAGCGGGAGCCGGGGGGAATTTCGCCGGAGCGGCGCGCGGCGGCTGACCTTGTCCTTGAAGTCGCTGTGGTTCTGCAGGATGGCTCGCTGGTAGGTGCCGGTCCGGACGTAGTCCTGCATCATGTTCTGCTGCTGGGACAGGTACCCGTAGAACTGGGAGGGACGGGGGGACACAGAGGGGACGCAGGATGGCACCGGCGGCGCGGCCAAACCCCCGCGGCGGCGACCGAACGGCGACCGAACGGCGACCGACAGCCGCCGCGCCCGGCCCCGCCTCACCTGGAAATACTGCACGGCCGAGGATTCCTCCGTCCGCTCGCTGAAAACCGAGCGCTCCGTGTTGTGGCCCCGGCAGTTTTTGAGGATGTTGTAGAAGGAGCAGAAATCTGGGAGGGACGGAGCGGGACGTTAGGCGGGGCCGGGGGGCGCGGGGCGGCGCGGGGCGGGGCGGCGCGGGGGGGACGCACCGGTGGGGGTGGCGAACTGGACCAGGACGCTGTTGCAGCCCAGCGTGACGATGAAGGACTGCTTGCCCACGCGGCTGCACTCGGTCTCGCGCGACACGGAGCACTTGAACACGCAGACGTCTTCATCTGCGGGGCGGGGGGGGGTTAAATTACTTCAAAAAATAAAAAAATATTTCCAAAAATAAAAAAATATTTCCAAAATTAAAAAAATATTTCCAAAAAGATTTTTAAAAACTCAAAAAAAATAAAGAGAAAACGGGGCAGAGCGCCCGTCCCGGCGCTGACCGGAGCCCGCAGCCCGCGTGAGACGTGTGCCAAGGGAGAGAGGGTAATTAGCCTAATTAACGCGGCGTTGCGGGGAGCCAAGGGGCCTCACAGGGCTCTGGAGCGGCCAGAAACCCCGACCGGAGCGGCCGGGACGCGGGACTCCCGGCTCCGGCGACACCGAGAGCGACCGGGCGGCCGCGGGCGCCTCGTTAGCCGCGTTCCCTCGTTAGCCGCGTTGAAGCGAGGAGCGGCGAGGGGGGTAATTAGCACCTCTCCGGGAAAAACCAAAGCGGGCGCCGCGGCCAAACCCGCGTTTCCCCCCGGCATCGCGCGGCGCGGGAAATCGCCCCGGTTAACTGGGAGCGACGAGCGGGAAACGAGCGGGGCCCCGACGGAGACCCCGGCGCGGCGGCGGCGGCGGCGATAAGCGCAAATTCCCGGCGGCGGCAGCGGCGTCCGTCGGCGAGGAAAAAGCGGCGGCAGACGTCCCGGAGCGGAGAGGGCGGCGGGAGCCCCCCGGCCCCGGCCGCACAAAGGCTTTTCTGGGAAAGGCCGGGAAAAAAAGGAGGGAAGGACGGCGCCGGGGGTCCCGCCGAAAACGGGCTGCGGGCTCCCCGCCCCGCCCGCCTCGGTTTCCCCTGCCCCGTCCCGCGTTAATTGCTTGCGGCGATCAATTAATTTTGGCGGAGCGGGGAGGGAGGAGGGGAGGGGGCCGGGTCGTTGTTTCCCCCGCGGCCGCAGAGCCGGCGTCCTGGCAGCGGCCGGGCGCGGAGGACGGGGGGGCTCCGGCGGGAGCCGGAGCTGCCGGATTTGGGAAGGGGGGGTCGGGGGGGAACAACCCCCCCCCCCAAAAAGGGAAAAAAACCCCAAAACCCAGCGATTCTCGCGTGGAGACAAAGAGAACCCGGCACCGCGCCCACCGCCTGGGACACGAGCCCCCCATTCCCAGCCGGCAGAGCCCCCCAAATTTGGGATATTTGGGGGGGGATATCAGCTTCGGGCAGCCCCCGCGAACGGCCGGTGGGACGAGGGAGCCCGGGGGGACGGCGCTGGCACCACCCCCCCCGAACGACACGGAGCCAGCGGCCCCCAGCACCCCACACCCGGCCTGGGCGGCACTGAGCCGGCCCCCCCCAGCCCCCCCATAGCCCCTCGCAGCCCCCCAGCCCCTGCCCCCCCCAAACCCCCCATCCCCTCTGCCCCCCCCAGAACCCCTCAAGCCCAGTCCTGTCCCCCCCAACGCCTGGCCTCACCCCCTGCCCCCCCCCGGCCCAGCCTGGCCCCCCCCAGCCCCCTAGGCCTCGCCCCCTGGCCCCCCAGCCCTCACCCCCTGCCCCCCCCGGGCGCCCCCCAGCCCCAGTCCTGCCCCCCCAGGCCTCGCCCCTCGGCGCCCCCCGCCCCAGCCCCCCTAAGCTCAGCCTGGTCTCCCCCCAGCCCCCCTCAGGCCCAGTCCTGCCCCCCTACCCCCTAGGCCCGGCCTGGTCCCCCCTCAGGCCCAGCCCTCCCGCCCCCCGAGACCCCCAGGCCCCTGGGCCTGGCCCCTCGGCCCCCCCTAGGCCCAGCCCCCCCCCAGGCCCACCCCGGTCCCCCCCATCCCCCTGGGCCTCGCCCCCAGGCCCAGGCCCAGGCCCGGCCCCCCAGACCCCCGGGCCTCGCCCCTCGGCCCCCCCGCCCAGGCCCGGCCCAGCTCCCCCCCTCCCCAGGCCCGGCCCGGCCCGGCCCCCCCGGGCCTCGCCCCCCGGCCGCCCCGGGCCCGGCGCGGCCCCCCGCCCGCACTCACGGCCGTAGAGCGCCAGGCCGGCGCTGTCGGGGCCGGTGCGGACCTCGAGGCGCAGCGGCTGCTGCTCCTGGTGCCGCTGGATCTCGCCGTTGGCGTCCCCGATGGTGAGGAGCCGCACGCCGGCGAACACCGACACCGCGGCCATCTTGGAGCCGCCGCCGCCTCCCGCCCCGGCCACGCCCACCGCCCCCCGGGGCCACGCCCCCGCCGCCGCGCCGCACGCCGCCGCGCCCCCTGGCGGCTCGGAGGCCGCACCTCGGCCCGACGGGGAGCACGGCGGCAGGGATCGGGATCGGATCGGGATCGGGAACGGGATCGGGATAAGCGATCGGGATAAGCGATCGGGATCGGGAACGGGATCGGGATAAGCGATCGGGATCAGGGATCGGGATCGGGATAAGCGATCGGGATCGGGATCGGGATCGGGAACGGGATCGGGATAAGCGATCGGGATCGGGGAACGGGATAAGCGATCGGGATCGGGATCGGGATAAGCGATCGGGATCGGGGAACGGGATAAGCGATCGGGATCGGGATAAGCGATCGGGATAAGCGATCGGGATCGGGATCGGGATAAGCGATCGGGATCGGGGAACGGGATAAGCGATCGGGATCGGGATAAGCGATCGGGATCGGGGAACGGGATAAGCGATCGGGATCGGGATAAGCGATCGGGATAAGCGATCGGGATCGGGAACGGGATCGGGATCGGGGATTGGGATAAGCGATCGGGATCGGGAACGGGATCGGGGATCGGGATCGGGATGGGAATCGGGGAAACGGGATCGGGGACGGGGACTGGGAAACGGGATCGGGATCAGGAAAAGGGATGGGGATCGGGCAACGGGATCAGGGATGGGGAAACAGGAAACAGGATCGGGGATGGGGACTGGGAAACAGGATTGGGATCAGGAAACGGGATGGGGATCAGGCAACAGGATCGGGAAATGGGATGGGGATTGGGATTGGGGATGGGGATCAGGGATCGGGATGGGGAAATGGGATCAGGTATGGGGATGGGGACTGGGAAACGGGATCAGGGATGGGGATCAGGCAACGGGATCGGGAAACGGGATTGGGATTGGGATTGGGGATCGGGATCAGGGATTGGGATGGGGAAATGGGATCAGGTATGGGGATGGGGATCAGGATCGGGAAAGGGGATCATGGATCAGGGATGGGGACTGGAAAACGGGATCGGGATCAGGAAACGGGATGGGGAAATGGGATCAGGGATGGGGATTGGGAAACGGGATTGGGAAATGGGATGGGGAAACAGATCGAGATCAGGATCGGGAACTGGGATGAGGACTGGGAAAAGGGATCAGGATCAGGGAACAGGATTGGAATCAGGAAAAGGGATCGGGATTGAGAAACGGGATTGGGATCAGAAAACACAATCGAGAAACAAGATCGGGATCGGGAAACAGGATCGGGGATTGGGATTGGGAGCAGGAAACAGGATCGGAGATTGGGAAACAAAATTGGGATTGGGAAAAGGACCAGGGAACGGGACCAGGATCAGGAAATGAGATTGGGATTGGGATTGAGAAACAAGATTGGGAAACGAGATCAGGATGGGTATAGGGAAATGGGATGGGGATCAGGGATTGGGATCGGGAAACAGGATGGGGAAACAAGATCGGGATGGGGACTGGGAAACGGGATCAGGATTGGGAAACGGGATCAGGGATATGGAGCCAGGACTGGGGGCTTGGAATTGGGAAATGGTACTGGGGATCTGGGACGGGGGTCGGGATCTGGGAGCGGGGTCGGGACGGGGCACGCTGGCACCAGGAACGGGGCACAGACAGCACCGGACAACGGGCGCCGGGCACGGCCGGCACGCGGGTCCCGCGCCGGCACCGGGCGGCAGACGCCTTTATTGACGCCGGAGCGGGCTCCGGCGGCGGAGACGACGGGATCGGGGGGCGCACGGGCGCCGCCCCTTCCCCCGCGGTGGCGCCGGGGGCCCCGCTCTCCCCGGCAGAGGCGGCGCGGCTCACGGCGCGGCTCACGGCGCGGAGCGGAAGGTGCTGAAGCGGGGCGCGGCGGCGGGGGGCGACGCGCGGGGGTCTCTCCGCGGGGACGTGCCGGCGTCGCCGCCGAAACCGACCCCGGGCGGGCGCGGGGACCCCCGGCCGCCCCCGCTCACCGCGCCGGCGGCGTGGGCGCAGTTGTCATAGGAAAACTCTGCGGAAAAAACAAAAAACAACCAAAAAAAGGGGAAGTTTTTTGGGGAGCCGGCGGCCTGGGCAGCGGCGGTGCCGAGGGGGCCTTACCCGGCGTCGGGCACGGCGGCTCCGTCCAGCACGGCGCATTCCGCCTGCGGAAAGAAACGCGGTGGCAGCGCCGCGCGCGGGGAGGGCGCAGCGGGAGCCGGAGGCGGCGGGGGGTGCCAGGGGGGTGCCGGGGGGGTGCCGGGGGGTCTTTCGGGGGCGGTTTTGCCGCGGGGGCGCTGGCTCTGGCTGCTCTCACCTCTTGGCCCGCCGTCTGCCGGCCGCGACTGGCGGGAGAGAAAACAGAGGGGTGGCGGCGCGGCCGGGCGCGGCCGGAGCCGCGCGGTGCTGCCGGAGGGACCCCGACGCGTGCCGTAAACCCGGCTCGCCCCAAAACACCGCCCCGGCGCCGGCGCGCTGGCCCACGCGGTGCCCATCGCCGCCGGCGCGGCCACGCCGCCGAGAGCGCCCGCGCCCCACGCACCTCGCCAGGCCGCCGCCGCCGCCGCCGCCAGCAGCAGCACCAGGCCGGCCGCGCCGCCGGCAACCGGGAGAAGCCAGGAACGGTCTGGAAGGGAAGAGCCGGCGCCGGGTCACCCGCAGGGAAATCGCCGCCGCGGCACCGGGAGCAACCCGCCGCGGCACCGGGAGCAACCCGCCGCGCCGCTACCTTGCCGCAGCGTGGTGGAGGTGGGCAGCGGCCGGCCGGTCGGCGCGGCGGCGGGGGGACGGCAGCCGGCGTCGCCCGAAGCTGCGGAGAAACGCGGCGGCGTTGAGTCGGCGGCGTTCCCGGCGCGTCCCGGCCGGCGGCGACGCGGCGCCCGCGGCCGCCGCCCTCACCGTTCGCCACGATCTCCGTGCTGAACGCCGACGGCTGCCAGGCGCTGCCGTTAGAGCTGCGGTACCGGCACCGGTAGCACCGGGCCGCCGCGGCGGCGTCATCCAGGTTGAACTCAACCCTGTGCTGGCCCGGCTCGGCCGAGACGCTCCGGACGGGGACGCCGGCGCCCGCCGCGAAGAGCTCGAAGGTGCTGCCGGCGTAGCCGCGCGGCGCGAAGCAGCTGATTTTCAGGCCGCCCTCGTCCCGCCGGGACAGGAGCGCCAGCGGCGCCGGGGAGAGCGTCGGCGCGGCCGCGGCTCCTGCGAGAGGGGGACGCTGAGCGCGGAGCCGGATCCCGCCCGTCGAGCGACGGCCAATTCCAGCGCGGCGCCGGATCCCGGCCCGGCCGAGCCAAATTCGGGCGGAGGTGAGGAAAACGTACCGGCCAGGAGGAAAAGCAACTCCAGCCTCATCCTCCTCCGGCGTGCGGCTCAGGGACGGCCGCGGCGCGGGAGCTCTCCGCTGAAAAGAAGAAGAAGGATTTGGCTCGAGCCGAAATTTAATCGCCCAGGAAGGAAATGACAGCGTCCCCGAGTGCGGAGCGGGGTTATTTTTTCCCCTCTATTGCACAAAAAAAGTTTTCCACCCAACACCCAGCGCGAAGCCGGCCGCTCCGGCACGGGACGCGGTTTCCGGGGCTTGCTCCCCAGTTTTCGCAACGGTACCATCGAAAAAAAGAGGCGGAGACGGGGCGAAACGAGGCGCCCCGAAATCTGGACGGGCCCCGAGACTGCTCCTGCGGATTTTCTCCGGCACGTCGCTGCCGGAGTCGCCGATCCCGAGGATCCCGGCCGGGCGCCGTCGCGCCGGATGCGTCCCCGTTTCCCCGGGAGGCTGAGCCCCGGGACGGAGCCGGTGCCCCGCACCCCGACATCGCCCTGAGCCCCCCGTCCCAAGAGCTCCCGGGTCCGCCCCTAAGAACCCAAATCTGCCGCAGGGCCCCCGATCTGCCCCAGATCTGAACTTAATCATCTCAATGTGCCCCACGGGCCCCCCAGTCTGCCCCTAACCAAACAAATCTGCCTCAGAACCCCCCACATCCTCCTCAGGGCCCCCCAAATCTGCACCTAAGCACCCTAATCTGTCCCAGGGCCCCCCAAACCCACCCCTAACCACTCAAATCTCCCCCAGGGCCCCCCAGATCTGCCCCAGGGCCTCCCAAACCTGCATCTAACGACCTCAGTCTGCCTCAGGACCCCCAGATCTTCCTCAAGGCCCCTGAAATCTGCACCTAATCCCCCAAATCAGCCCCAGGGTCCCCCAAATCCGCACCTAATCCCCCAAATCAGCCCCAGGGTCCCCCAAATCCGCACCTAATCCCCCAAATCAGCCCCAGGGTCCCCCAAAACTGCACCTAAGCACCCTAATCTGCCCCAGGGCCCCACAAACCCACCCCTAACCACTCAAATCTCCCCCAGATCTGCCCCAGGGTCCCCCAAATCTGTCACAGGGCCTCCCAAATCTGCACCTAAGCACCCAAATCTTCCACAGGGCGCCCCAAACCCACCCCTAGCCACTCAAATCTCCCCCAGGGCCCCCCAGATCCGCACCGAACCACTCAGACCTGCCTCAAAAGCCCCCAGATCTCCCTCAGGGCCTCTCAAATCCGCACCTGAGCACCCTAATCTGCCCCAGGGCCCCCAGACCCACACCTACCCACCCAAATCTTCCTCAGGACCCCCCCAAATCTGCACCTAACGACCCAAATCGGCCCCACGGCCTCCTAAACCTGCCCCAGGCCCCTCCCGCCCCGGCCCGCCGCGGGGCACTGTGGGAGCGTGGTTCCCTTCGGGCGCGGACGTCAGGACGCGGGGCGCCGGGAGAGATTAGCCAATCAGCGGAGAGAACTCCGAGGGAGGCGGGGCAACGCGGGTACCGCGAGGACCCCGGGCGGGCCGCCCTTTGCCGCTGCCTGAAGCCCCGCCTCGCCGCTCCCGCCTCAGGCGCCCGCCGCGGCCGCCCCTTCTCTCGGCGGCGGGGGGGGGGGGGGCGGGGCCTGCCTTAAAGGCGCCGCGCAGCGGAGATGGCGGCGGCGCCGTGGCTGTGGCTGCTGGCGCTCTGGGCCGGGCCCGCCGCCGCCCCGCCGCCGCCCGACGCCGAGTTCACGTTCGTGCTGCCCGCCGGCCGCCGCGAGTGCTTCTACCAGGGCGCGCCCGGCAACGCCTCCATGGAGGCCGAGTACCAGGTACCGGCGGGGGCGGGGCCCGAACAAGGGGCGGGGCCTGGGGGGGGGACCGGCGGGGGCGGGGCCTGGGAGAACCGGCACCGGCGGGGGCGGGGCCTGCACCGGAGGGGCGGGGCCTGGGAGGACCGGCACGGGAGGGGCGGGGCCTGGGGGGGGGACCGGCGGGGGCGGGGCCTGGGAGAACCGGCACCGGCGGGGGCGGGGCCTGCACCGGAGGGGCGGGGCCTGGGGGGGGAAGCGGTCGGGGAGGGGCAGCCGGTACCAGCGGCACAGCGGGGGTCCCGGGGGGCTCCCGGGGGGGTCCCGGGGGGTGGGGGTCCCGGTGACCCCCGGTGCCGCCCGCAGGTGATCGGCGGGGCCGGGCTGGACGTGGATTTCTCCCTGGAGAGCCCCTCGGGGCGGCTGCTGGTCAGCGAGCGGCGGCGCGCCGACGGCGTGCACACGTGAGCCCCGCCCGTGGCCCCGTCCCGTGTCCCTCCATATCCCACCTGTGTCCCTGTCCCGTGTCCCTGTCCTGTGTCCCCGTCCCGTGTCCCTGTCCCGTGTCCCCGTCCCGTGTCCCTCCATATCCCACCCGTGTCCCCGTCCCGTGTCCCTGTCCCGTGTCCCTGTCCCGTGTCCCCGTCCCGTGTCCCTCCATATCCCACCCGTGTTCCCGTCCCGTGTCCCCATCCCGTGTCCCCGTCCCGTGTCCCTCCATATCCCACCCGTGTTCCCGTCCCGTGTCCCCATCCCGTGTCCCCGTCCCGTGTCCCTCCATATCCCACCCGTGTCCCTGTCCCGTGTCCCCGTCCCGTGTCCCTCCATATCCCACCTGTGTCCCTGTCCCGTGTCCCCGTCCTGTGTCCCAATCCTCTGTCCCTGTCCCGTGTCCTGCCCGTGTCCTGCTCGTGTCCCTCCGTGTCCTTGGCCCACGTGTCACCCCGTCCCCATCCCGTGTCCCCCTGCCCACATTTCGCCGTCCCGCGTCCCCACCCGTGTCCCCCCATGCCCATCCCCACCCCGCGCCCCCCTGACCCCTCTCCCCGCCCCCCGCCGCAGCGTGGAGCCCACCGAGGCCGGCGACTACAAGCTCTGCTTCGACAACTCCTTCAGCGCCATCTCGGAGAAGCTGGTCTTCTTCGAGCTGCTCTTCGACAGCGCCCGGGACGAGGAGGAGGAGGAGGAGGAGGAGGAGGAGGAAGGCAACGGCGCGGCGGCGGCCGAGCCCGGGGACGCGCTGGACGTCAAGATCGACGACATCAAGGTGGGGGACGAAGTTTGGGAAGGAGGCCGGTTGCCGGCCAGGAAAAGCGCCCGGCAGCCGCGGAGCGGGGGGGGCTCTCCCGCTGCCGTCCGACGGGAACGCCGCGTTTCCCGCTCCAGGAATCCATCGAGACCATGAAAATCCGGCTGGAGCGCAGCATCCAGATGCAGACGCTGCTCCGAGCTTTCGAAGCCCGGGATCGGAACCTGCAGGAGAGCAACCTGGGCCGCGTGAACTTCTGGTCGGCCGTCAACCTGGGCGCGCTGCTGCTGGTGGCCTTCCTCCAGGTCGTCCTCCTCAAGAGCCTCTTCCAGGACAGGGCCGCGCCGCGCGCCTGAATTCGGCAGCGGGGAGGGGCGCGCGCGCGGGGCCCCGCGGGGCGGGGGAGCGGGGAGCTGCTCCCGGCCGGCTGCCGCTCCTCGCTTCCGGCCGGGATTAAACCTTCCGTCCCGTCCTGGGATCCGCGTCCCGTCCTGGGATTTGGGTCCCGTCCTGGGATCCGCGTCCCGTCCTGGGGTTCCTGTCCCGTCCTGGGATCTGGGTCCCATCCTGGGGTTCCTGTCCCGTCCTGGGATCTGGGTCCCGTCCTGGGATCTGGGTCCCATCCTGGGATCTGGGTCCCATCCTGGGATCTGGGTCCCGTCCTGGGATTTGGGTCCTGTCCTGGGATCCGCGTCCCGTCCTGGGATTTGGGTCCTGTCCTGGGATCCGCGTCCCGTCCTGGGGTTCCTGTCCCGTCCTGGGATCCGGGTCCTGTCCTGGGGTTCCTGTCCCGTCCTGGGATCCGGGTCCCGTCCTGGGGTTCCTGTCCCGTCCTGGGATCTGGGTCCTGTCCTGGGATTTGGGTCCTGCCCTGGGGTTCGTGTCCTGCCCTGGGGTTCGGGTCCCATCCTGGGATTCATGTCCCGTCCTGGGATTCACGTCCTGTCCTGGGATCCAGGTCCCGTCTTGCGGTTCGGGTCCCATCCTGGGTTTCCTATCCCATCCTGGGATTCGGGTCCCGTCCTGGGGTTCGTGTCCCATCCTCAGGTTTGGGTCCCATCCTGAGGTTCGCGTCCCGTCCTGGGGTTCACGTCCCACCCTCAGGTCCAGGTCCCGTCCTGGGGTTCGCGGGGAGGACGTGAGTGTGGCACTGCAGAGCTGGGCACTAAAAATTCCCGGAAAAGGGAATTCCAGCAGCAAATTCGCTGCTGTTGCCCAGAAACGGGGAGCCGGGTTTGGGGAAGAAGCGCTGCGCTGCCGGGAGCCCCCCAAAAGCGGCGGCAAAGTTCTACGGAAAAAAATCCCAAAAAATCCCGCTTAGAGCCGGAACGCTGCCGGAACGTGCGGAACACTGCCGGCACAACAGCGGGAGAAGCGCCGGCACCGACACGCGGCCGTGGGGCACCTCGCTCCGACCGGGATTTTCCCCTGGAAAAGTTTTTTTCTGGAGCGCAGGGGCGCAGACGCCGCGATGCAGGGAGCAGATTTGGGGCGGTCTGGGGTTTTTTTATGAAGAGCCATTAAGCGAAACCTTCGTTATCGGCACGGGGACGGATCACGGCTCCCAAAAACTCGGGCGGAGCCGAGCCCCCGCGGCAATCGGACGCTGGAGGAAAAGGGAGGAGAGGGCGGGAGCGAAAGCACCACACAGCGCCGCTTTCACCGGAAAATTTCTCTTTTTCCCTTTATTTTTTACAATTTTTCTGGGTTTTAGTTTATTAGGACACAGACCCGAGGCACTTACACGCTGGCAAACCCGGGGGGGGGGGGGCGAGGCGAGCCGGGGGGACGCCCCCCGCCCCTCCGAAACCCCGCGGTGCCCGGCCGGAGCGCCGGCTAACGACAGCGGGCTCGTTAACGGATTAATTGGGGGCCAGAGCCCCGGGGACACCTTGCCGCGGAGAGGGGGCAGCCCCGCAGCCAGGCTGCTTTTTTTTTGCCTTTTTTTTCTTTTTTTTTTTATTTTCTTTTTTTTTTCCTTTTATTTTCTTTTTATTTTCTTCTTTTTTTTTCCTTTTTTTTTTTTTTCCGTTTTTTTATACAATCCATACAGTCCGAAAAAAAATATTTACAACCTCGGCTCCTGGCCGGAGCGCGGCGGGGAAGGCACGGCTACGGGACAGAGCGGGGGGGACGCGGCGGGGCGCATCCTCCCCCAATCCCCCTGGGATTCCCGGGATTACCGGAAAACTGGGAAGGGCTGAACCGCTCCCTCCTCTTCCTCGGGGCGGGGCGGGCGCTGGAGGGCGGCGCGGAAGAAATACCTGAGGTTGGCTGCGGGGCCGGCAGCTCGCGAGGAGAAGGATTTAGCGGGGGGTCTGCTCCTGCTTTGCGGCGGATTAGGTTTATTAGGGAACGGCTAGCGGCAATCCCGGCATTTTCCAGAGAGGAATTTTCCTCCGAGCTATAAAAACTGAAAGACGGTCGAGATTAGCAATCGATTTTTGGGTTTGGGAGAGAAAAAAAAAAAAATCAAAAAGAAAAAATCGCTAAATTTTATATAGAATATATTAATACAAAAATTCTGAAGGTGGGGGGGAAAAAAGGAGGAAGGAATCGGATCGGCGGGAATCGGATCAGCCCGGGAATCGGATCAACCCTCGGCAGCGCTGGGAGATTCCGAGTCGGCCGCCGAGCCGTCCCACGGCAGCGGCGTCGCGCGGCGGCGGCGTCTCTCGGCGGGCGAGGATTTCGGACAAAGTGCAATATTCCGCCCCCCCTTCCCAAAATTGCGGCTGGAATCCCGCGCCGGGCGGCGGGGGCGAGGGAGCCGGCGGGATTTCCGCGCCGCAGGGATGGGGCGCGGCGCCGCCGCTCCACCGAGCTGATGGCAGGTTTTAAAAATGAGAAGTTAAACGCGGGGCGGGGAGGGTGTCGGCTTTTTTGTTGTTCTTTTCCCCTTTTTTCCCCCAAAAAGGGCGAAGGGAAGCGGCGGGCGGGGCGCGGCCGCCCCGGGGGGTTAATCCAGCAGGGAGGGTTCGGCCGGTCGGATGATGGTGGGCCGGTTTGGCGCGGCCGGGGGTCTTCTGCTGCGGAGAGAAGGGGAAGAGAGGCGTGAGCGCGGGGATGGCGGGGGAGCTCGGCGGGAGCGGGGGTCCCAGCGCGATCGGAGCCAGGGGGGCTGCACTGGGGGGGGGCTCCGGCCTCGCTGCCGAAAGCAATGGGGGGCAGGAGACCACCCCAGAGCCCCTCAGGGGGGCAGGAGACCACCCCAGTGCCCCTCAGGGGGGTAGGAGACCACCCCATGGCCCCTCAGAGGGGGCAGGAGACCACCCCACGGCCCCTCGGGGGGGCAGGAGACCACCCCAGAGCCCCTCAGGGGGGGCAGGAGACCACCCCAGAGCCCCTGGGGGGGTGGAGACCACCCCACGGCCCCTCGGGGGGGGCAGGAGGCCGGAGCGAGGGTCTCCTGCCGAAACGGGGTCTCTTACCTGGGCACGCCGGGAGGAATGCCGGGGGGGATGCGTGCCGGGCGCGAGGGGATCTGCGGAGGGGCCGAGAAGGGGTCGTTGTTAGCAGCGAAGACGTTCTGAGGTCCGGGGCGCGAGGGGATGGGGGGAGCGGCGAAAGCAGAGGGTCCCCCCGCCGGGATGGGGATGAGCGGCGGCCCCGGCGTGGGACCCCTGACGGCCGGCGGCCGGCCCGGCGGCAGGACGACGGAGGGCGGTCTGCGCTGCGGCGGGGGGCTGCGGCGGAGAGAAAACACCTCAGCGAAGGGAGCGCCGGCGCGCCCGGGATAACCCCCCCCCCAAATCTCCCGTCGCCCGCCCCCGCCGATCCCCCATTCCCAAACCCACCTGTGCCCGGCGCCGGTCTGCAGCCACGTGTCGTCCACGGGCGGCGGCACGGGCGTGGAGACGGTGCTGGTGCTGATGTCGCCGATGATGTGCAAGGCTTCTTTCAGGGCGTGGTACATGCGCAGCATCTCGTCGCGCCGCTGCGCCTGGTCGGCCGACTCCTCCATCAGGCTGCTCTGGTCGGCCGAGGAGTACAGGTAGGCCAGCAGCTCCGAGTGGATGAAATCCTTGGTCTGAAGGAAAAAAAAAACCAAAAAAAACGGGAAGGGAAGGTCGGCATCGAGACGCCCAACGCGGCGGGGAGCAGCAGCCGGAGGGCGCGACGCCGCCGAGGGGTGGGGGACGCCGCCGCCGCCGGAGGCCCGTGGAGGGTCCGGCGTTCCCGGTTTGCCGGACCCGACGCTGAGGATCAAAGCGCTTTCTCGGCAAAGCCGCCGCCAGCGGCACAAAGAGAGAAAAATTTAAGAAGCGAGGGATCATCGCGGCCCGTCGTCGGGTTCCGCCTCCGCGAGGAGCACGGCGCAGCCCGCCCGGCCCCGCCCGGAGAATCCCGAAATCCCGGCCGCGCTCACGTTGTTGATCATGAGGTGCATGATGGTCTTTGGCATGAGGTCGCGGATGGACTTGTTGATGATGCTGACGTAGGAGTCGACGAGGTTGCGGATGGTCTCCACCTGGCGCTCCAGCTGCGGATCCATGGAGAAGGTGTTCTCCTGCGCGCCGTCCTCGTTCTCGGTCTGCTCGGGGAGAGCGGGGCACGCGTTACCGCCGGGATCGGAGCGAGTGGGAAAGGCATCCCTCTGCTCCGCGCTCCGTTCCCCGTCCCGCCTATCTCCACCCTCCGCTTTTGGAAACCAAGAGGTTGATTCCGTAGCGCGGCAGGAACAGCGGCGCAAACCGGCGCCGCCTTCTAAATTCCATCCTCTCCTGCGACACCGCGGGATTTCTCCAGAGCATCCAAGAACCCGGAGCGACATGCCGGGAGCCGAGAGCTCCCGAATCCCAAGGCTCCTCAGCCGGCACCGCTCTGGGAGGGCTCGCACGACGCGGGGGCGGAATATTTACTTGGTCTTTCTCCGGGTAAACTCCCGCCCGGAGGAAGGAGGCTTTCCAGCTGTCCACGTCTTCCTGGGAATCGCAGGCCAGCTCGATCTGACGGAGATCTTTGTAGACGTTCCTAAGGGAGAGGCAGCGGAGCCGGGGATGAGGAGCGCGGAGGGCGAGCGGGAGGCCGGGAAGCGCGGCACCTCGGGCAGCGGGGAGCCCGAGGAAGGCCGGAATCCGGCAGGACGCGCGGATCCCAGCGCTCACCGCTGCTCCGTGTTGAAGATGGCGAAGACGTGCTTGTTGGACATGAACCCCTTCTCCACGTCCCGGATTTTCAGGTTATCCAATGGCAACATGTACTTCTTCTCCTTCTCCTGGAAGAGATGAGGAGGGGAGGGGTGAGTGCGGACGAGCGCTAATTAACGCTAATTAACCACCCTGAGCTGGATGAAACCCCGCAGCGGGCTCCGGCGACGGAGGGGCGGCGATTCCCCCTGGCTCGCGCCGGAGAAGGGCGAGCTTTTCGGCTTGGCCCACTTCACCCGGGACGGAGCAATCTGCCTCCCCCCGCTCTGGAATCGCGGCTCCGCAGCAAGAACCGGAGCGTGAATCCCTACGGATGCCGCCCTGGCTTCCCGGCTTCCCGGCCTTTCCAAGGACGCGTCCAGCAGCGCCCAAGAAACCGCCGGAGAACGGGATTTGGTCGCTCCAGGTCCACGGGGAGCACTGGGACGCTTCCCGGCCCGCGCCGCAGCCGCCCTCCCTCGGCACGGGACGCGGCCGGCTCCGCCGGAGCCCACCCGGAGCCCAGGGGATTTTCCCTGCCGGAGCCGGAGGGGCCGGCTGGAAGGAGCCGAGGCCTCGCAATCCGGCACGAAGAGGGGCCGCCCAGCCGAGCCGCTGCCGAAAAGCCACATCTGGAATTGTTTAGAGCGGCTCCGGCTCCAGATGCTGCGCGCGCGGTCCCAAAAAGTGACGTCCGCCTTTGCAGAGAGGCCACGAACCCTTCCCCCCCCTCCCCCCCACCCCCGGCCCCCCTTCCACCGCCGCCCCGCGCTCCCTCCTCACGATTTCCTGAAAAAAAACCCACAACTTTTTTTTTTTTTTTTTTTTTCCAGGCTGGATTCGCTCGCGAGGACTTTGCCACGTCAGAAGGGAGACAAAGCCGTTTCCTTTCGCCCGGCGGGGCGCTTCTCTTAAACCCCCCCCCCCCCTCAAAAAAAAACCCCAACCCCGGGACGGCGCTGGGGGGGGAAGGAGACGGAAAACCGCCCGCGCGGATGCCGCGGGACGCCGGAGACTCCAGCCCAGCCTGCCCAGTGTTCAGACTACCTGTTCAGGAGGCTTTCGCGTTGTACAGTAGTCTGCACATTGGTTAGATCGGGTTTGGCCCAGCAGCGCCCCAGTAGCGTCCCAGTAACCGCCAGGTAAGGGGGGGCGAGCCGGACGCGGCCCTTTTTGGGGCGATTCTGGCAGGTTTTAATTATTTTTTCGCTACGGCGTGGTTTTGGGGCTTGGTTTGGTTCTTTTTTTCGCGGGGAGCTGAGCGGGGAGCGCGTCCACCCCCCTACCCCGAAACGCCACGGCGGGGGTTCAACAGCGCTCGGGTCGTTCTTAAACACGGGGGGGGTTTGGGACGGGGGTGGCGGGGATTTGGGGGGGCGGGGGGAAGCTGGGCTGGCAGCAGACAGAGCCCCCATTCAGCGCCGGGCGGCTGGTTCTCATTACGCGCCGCCGCCGCGGGGCCGGACGCGCCCCCCCAGAGGCCCCCGCGCGGGAAAGCGGGGCAGCGCCGAGGGGGGAGCGCGGCGGAGGGGGGTTGAGCAGCTCAACGTGTTTCCTTCTTTTTTAGGGAGCAGACTGGGGAAAAAAGAAAAAAAAAAAAAAAAAAAGGGTTGGGGGTTGCGGGGGGGGAAGAGGTGAAAAATTCCGCCTGCTCGGCGCGGGAGAGCCCTTCACCTTCGCAGCGCGCCGGGAGGATGAGGATGAACAAAGGCGCGCCGGGCCTCGCTCTCCCCGCGTCCCGCCGGGAAATAAAATCTCGCCTTCACGTCTCCCTTCCCTGAGCCGCGTGCTGGGCTCCGGCGCCGACCCCCTCGCGTCCCCCCGAAACGCCCGGCGGCAGCACTGGCGTAAGGGGACTGGCGAAACGGCGGGGCGATTCTCCGAGCGTGGGGGCGGAAACGCTGGAAAATCCCGAAATCCGGTGCGGCCTGAGGATGCCGGCTCCGGTGCCTGCTCCGCCGAGGAGCGGGGTGGGAGATGCCGGCGCCGCCGCCGTCCCGTTCCCGGGAGGGTTGAGCTCAACGAAAAGCGCCGGGGGTTGAGCGGCCAAACGCCGTTTTCGGGCGGGGGCGAGGTACCGACACCCCTGCCGCGGGCTGTCCGGCCTGGGCGGGCCCGGGAGCAGCAGCGGCCCCGTCCCAGCGCGGGACAAGGACACAGAAACCCCCCCCAGAGGAACGGAGGGATTCGGGCTCCCTGCTCTCTCCGCGCGCACGGGGTGGCCCTGGAGGGGGGGTCGGTGGCCAGGGGGCGGCCGGCACCGCGGGGGCGGGCAGGGGGGGCCGGGCTGCCGCCGGCTCCTGCCCTCCCCCGTCCCCTTTCCCGCTTCCCTCCAGCTCCAAAATCTTTCCCCGTCGGCACCCCTGGCCCGAACGCGGCTTTCGCTCGACGCACGAGCAGCGCAGCGGCCCCCCGGGGCACAGCCGAGGGGGGGCTCGGTGACCATAAACGAGGGTCCCGCGGGGTTGAGGACCACGGGGTTCCGCGGGGCCGGAACGGAGACCCCCGGCCGGGATGGGTAAACCGGGAAGGGGCTGCCGCGCTGGGTTAGGGGGCTGGGACGGCGCCGGGGTCCCCCCCGTCCTTCCCGGATGGCGTTCCGGGACAGCAGCGACGGGACACAAAGGAAACCTTCCCGGCGCAGCCCCCCCGGCTCGGCCCCGGCAGCTGGATCCCGCAGGATCGCCGCTCGCCGGCGTCTCCCGCTTTATCCACCTCTGCGCAAGGCGGGGGAGCGCCCGGAGCCGGGGAATCCGCCGGCTGGGACCGCCGCGCGGCGTCCGCGGGGCACGCTCCGGAGCGGACCCGCGCTCCCGGCGAGGGCCGAGGGGCGCGAATCCTCAAGCCCCTAACCCGAGGACGTTTCCCCCACCCCTCCGGACGCGCCCGTCCCGCCTCGCACCCACCTCCTCGTCCTTGTACCAGGACAGGGACTCGGCCGTCAGCACGAACCAGTACTCCTTGGAGCCTCCCTTCATGATGCTGATGTTGTTGATGGTCAGCCAGCCCCTGCGGATCACCTGCGGGCGAGAGGAGCGGCGGCGGGGAGCGGAGGGAGGAAGGAGACGTCACAGGCCACCGTGGCGTCTCCGGGGCAGATTCCCGGACGGAGAGCGAGGAAAAAGCGCTCCCGAGCCCCCCCTAGACCCTCCGCAGAAAGCCCTGGCCGCAGCGGGAGACCCCCAAACCGCGCAGATTCGGAGACCCCGCCGTCTCCGAGGAAAGCTGGCAGCGCGCGGCGGGACGGCTGGAGCTCGCCCGGCTCCCGAAGCCGGGCGGGAAAAGCAGCGAGACCCCGCCCGCAGGAAGATCCGAACCCGGCTCCGCGTTCGCTCCCCTTTGGCAGCCTGGGCCTGGAGAGGAGGCCCCGGCGCTCCGACGGGACGAGAGGGGCAGGAATTCAGGGTTTGAGAGCGGAGCGGAGCTGCCGGGGGGCTGATTCGGGGCGTCCCGCACGGGGGTGCCGGTGCGGAGCACCGTCCCCGCTGTCGGAAAGCCGCCGCGTGAGGCGAGGCCCGCGGAGCCTAGTGCAGCCCCGTCACCTGCGGCATGTTCCCAGCAGCAGCGCCCAACTTACCCAGTCCAGACACTACGGAGCAGCTCTCCGCATCCCTGTCCCGCTCCGGGTCTCCGTAAGCCTCGTCGGAACCCAGGAATCCCGTGTTTCTCCCCAAAACCCACTCCCCCACCTCAACGCACGAGGACTGCGCTGTCGGGAGCGTCTCTCCCGGCGCCAGAGCCCCTGCTCCGCTACCCCACGCCCGGAGCCGGACGGGAATCGCCCTCCCCTGAGACAAAAATCCTCGCGGAACGCCTCCCCCGTCACCGGGCGTCCCTCTGCTGTACAGAGAGGAAGGGTGGCGCGGCACAGACCCCAGGGCTGCGGTTTTACCGCCACGCCGCGCTTCCCGGCGCCGTTCCGCCTACCAACGACCCGCTCCCGGGGAAAACGGGGAACGGAGCGTTCCCAAACTGGGCCGCTTCTCCTGCGCCGCCCCATCCAGCCGGGACTCTGCTCCGGAGGCGCCCAGGCTCCGACCTCCCCGGGGCAGCAGCCGCCTCGCACGCGGCACCGCCGGAGACCCGAAAGCGGCAGGAGAGCTGCCCCACAAGCGCCCGCTCATCTGGGACCCGAGAAATTTAGGGAGAGCCCGGCCGAGCCGGGGTGGGGGGAGCCTGGCCCCCCGGGCATCTTCCCAAAACCCGGCGGCAGGAGACGCTCGGTGGCAGCTCGGCAAAGCCGGCGCCGCCGGGATCGACGGCTTTTCTAGGCCAGCTCAGGGGGGTTAGGAGCACCACAGGGGTTAGGAACGGGAAAGCCGTGGGGAAAAGGCGCGGCGGGGGGCGATTTGGGCCAGTCCGAAGCGCGGACGGCGGGGAGAACGACCCTCGTGGGGAAGCGGAGAGGAGTTAGGCGCCAGCGAGACGCGGAGTTCGTCGTGGCTTCGACGGGAAGCGGCTCCGAGCAGCCGCGCTCGAGGCCCAGGCGGAGCTTTAATCCCAAAGCCGGGATTAAGTGGGCGCCCCTCCGCGCCGAGGCTTCTCCGCGCGCTGCCGGCGGGAACCCGCCCAGGGCCGGGGCTCGTCTTCAGGCCGCGCGGGCGGCCGCCGACGCAAAAGCCACGACGAAATCCGCCGCGTTAGGCACGGACAAAGCTCGCGGCGCCGGCAGGCGCGGGCAGCTAGAGCTAAAACTTAATTCAGATGGATTTTTTCCGGCAAGGGGAAGGAAGGAGCGCTGAAATTAAGACCGCGGAGGTCGTCAGATGAAAGATTTCACCCTCTGGTTCGTTTGAGAGCCCGAGCTGCTTTTAAAAATCCCCAATTTGAAGCGAGTCCGGTTTTAAAGGAACAGAGGGAGGAGGAGGGAGACGGAGCGGCCGGGAGGAGGAGGATCAAGGAAAAGGGAAAAGGTCGAGCAGCCAAGCGTGTCCTGCGAGCCCGGGGGGAGGCGCGGGGGCAGTTCTGGGGGACTGGGAGGAACAGGGAGGTTCCCCGGGGCTGCGGAGAGACGCGAGGCTGCGGCGCAGAGGCAGCCGGAGCGTTAGAGAAAAGGCCGGAGCTGATTTTTTTGGCTACAGGGTAGAGGAGGGGAGGGACAGAGACACCCCAGCCGCACGCGGCTCCGGGAAGGACGCAGCACACCACCTCTGTTCCCAAGAGGAGGAGGAGGAGAGAGGAAGGCCGAGCCCCAGCAGCACAGCGGAAAGCCCAGAAGAAAAAGTTCCTTTAAGACCGACTCAAACTGGTGAGAGCGGGGCTGGTTTTAGGGTGAGCCGAGCGGCTCCGGAGCTTTCGGAGCCCTGCCCGGCTCCGAATCGGCGCTGGCGCCTCGAGTCCTTAATCGTCAGATCTCCGCCTTCCCCGTCACCCGGCACGATCACGTCCGCGCAGCCGGCGACGGGAGAGCGGCCCTGCGCAGAAATCGGCGCGTGGAGGGGAGAGCCGGGCCCTTGGGGGGGTTTTCCTTTGTTTCTGTGGGAACATCCGGACGGCGCTCCGAGAAAATGGAAGCGTCTGAACGGCGGGAAGAGCCGGGAACAGGCACAGGGCCCTCCCAGGCTGCCGGACCCCGGAAATCCCGGGGTTTAACGGCGCGGAAGGTACAAATCCAACCTCCCGGCTTCATCCTGCGGCCGCAGGAGCCGAATTATTTTCCCGGCGTCTTTCCCCAGGGAGACATTCGGGTGCCGAGGCCGCTCCCAGCACCGAGGCCGTAAAGCCCGAATCGGAGGTTGGGAGCCCTTCCAGATGCTTCCGTTTTCTCGGAGCGCCGGCGCGATGCTGGGCTCCAAGTGCGGAGCAGCGGAGGCAGGACCCGTACCATGTTAAAACCCCCGCCAAATTTTGCCTTCCTGCTTCCCAAGGGCCAGCAAAACCAGTACCGGCACCCTGAATCCCAGCATCCAGCTCCCGGAAGCGCGGACAGCGCGGCACCGGCAGGGATGAGCCCCCCAGCCCTTTATTTTCGGCTGTGGGCAGAAGGGGCCAGACCGAATTTTGGGCTCTAGACTCTCGGGGAATCCCGGCCTTCCTCCGCCCTCAGCGGACTCGATCCCGGGGAAGCCAGAGGCGGCGCCGGAGGTCGGGAAGGGTTTTCCGGCAGGGCCGCGTCCGTCGCCGGCTGTCGGCTACCAGCGCTATCGCGCTCTGCGGGTACTTACCAGGATCTCACCCTTTAGGTGCGCAAAATTAAGGGGGGAAAAACAAAAAAGCAGGACGAGGAGACAGAAGAGGGAAGAAAAAGAAAGTGATGGAAGGGAGAGGAGAGCGGGAAGCACAAAAACGGTGGGAAAAAGCAGAAAAACAGCAAAAGAAAACCAGTTACATGCTATTAATGGTAATTTTCCAGTGTTAATATTTCATTACATTTCCAAACCAGGCAATGCGAGACCTCTCGGAAGCGGGAGGCTGCGTGGTGGGACGGAACCGAGGGGGGACGCGGCTGGCGGGCTCCTCTCGCTCCCAATTCCCTCTGCCCCCCCACCCCGGAGGGCTGCTCGGGATCGATCCCGAATCCCGCTGCTTTCCGGAGCTCCGGCGGAGCAAACGCTCCCGCTCCGCGAGCCGGAGCTCCGTCTTTGCCGTCTCCGACCCCGCCGTGAAATCCCCCTCAAGGAAGGAGGCCGTGCGTCAACGGGAATTCCGATTTTGGAGCCGCGAGACGCAGCTCCGGCTTGCTCTGATCCCCGGAGCGGGATTTTGGAGAGCTACCCGCGCCACGAGGGAGGAGCGGGGCGGCCGGCGGCCGTACCTGATTGGGGATGGCTCGTTTCTTGTTCGTCTGCGTGTTCCTCTGCTGCGCGCTGAAATCGAGAGGAAAAAAGAGCGGCGTCAGGCAGGGAAAGCAAAGCGTTCCCACCCGGAACACCATCAGGAAGAGCCAAATCCAAAGGGGAAGCCCGTCGGGTAACAGCTCAACCCGGACCGCCCAGGCTCGGCGCTGCCGGCACGCGGCAACGCGGACGGAGGAGCCGCTTCCGGGATTGAACGGACACGGGATGGCAGCGCCGAGGGAGGGGCCGCGGCTTCCCAACCCGGAGAGCGTTATCTCCTTCCTTCCAGCCCTCGTATCCAGGCATTCCCAAGCCTGCCTCTTCCCGAGGGGCGAGGCCGGAACTTGCAGGAGAGGAAACACCAAGCGGATCAGCAGCGGCTGCTGAGGGAAAAAGGGATTTCTGTCCGTGCACCCAGCCGAGCCGACGCACCCCTACCACCGCAAGGCCAACAACCAGAAGGATTCGTCTCCGGAAAACACCTCCAGGCTCCTAAATCCCGGCCCCCAGGCTGGAAAAGAGCGGACCCGCACCAGGGGGAAAGCTACCTGTCTCTCCTGAGCAACCAAAGAGGCGAGGGGCGAGGCGCGGGACGGAACCGTTAGTCAGCAGCAGGAACAAAATCCATGAAAACAGTTAGAATCACGGCGGGGCAGCGCGCAGCGGCAGTTCACACGCACAAGCGGGCTCCCTTTCCCGGGAACGCGACCGCGGGATCGCCTTCCCTCCGACCCAGGGCGCCCCCGAGCTGCCGGGATTTCGGGAGACGGCGTTTCGGGAGACGGCTCTCTGCCCACCCTCACCCTTGGGACACAAATCCCGCCCGGAGCGAGCCGGCCCAAGCGTCGCGGCCGGGAGCGGGAAGCTCTCCCGCATCCAAGCGCAAATCCGCAAGCGGAGCCGGGAGGAGAAGCCTCTCCGGCTGCCGTGCAAGGTCCCGCCGGGCTGCGGGGAGGGGACGGCGCAAGCGGGGCCGCCCCGGGACATGCGGGTACCCACCCTGTCGCCACGTGCTGCTCTGTGTAACAGCTGGGGAGTGGGAGAGAGTCGGAGAGTCCGGAGGAAAGAGGGAGATGACGGATCAAAGGAAAAACAGGAGAGATTAGGAGAAGAGGAAGGAACTGCGAACGAAGGTGAAAAGCAGAGACGTAAAAAAAGGCGGAGGGGGAAGAAAACAAGATGAAGAGTGAGAATTTAAAGAGGAGGAGGGGGCGCGGGCTCTGGCTGGCGAGGACGGCAACGAGCTCCGTGCAGAGCCGCTCTTCCTGCGTGGGGACGCCCGAGCCGGGCCTCCGGGCGCTTCCGAAACGCGATCGCCCGCTCAGCCGAAGCTGGGGGGAGCCAGAGCGAGAGGAGAGCCCCGCTGCCGCTCCCGGTCCCGGTCCCGCTCCCGGCCTCGCCTGCCGGGGCAGGGGGCTCCAAGGGACGAGCCGGGAGGGTGGGGGACGTCCCTGCTCCGGTCGGCAGGACGAGAGGCGTTGCGCCTTCCCTCAGCGCGCCCGGGGCCACGGGAAACCCCTGCCCCTGCCGAAGGGCAGCGACGGCCTCGATTATCTTAATTTCTCGTGAGGGGCACTAACGAGCTCATCTGCCCGCGGCTGAACAACCCGAGCCCGGCTTTTCGCCCTCTCTGCCCTAACGAGCGGTAACGGAGAGGCAGAGGAAGGACGCGGGGCAGCTCGGGGGCGCCGAGCAGAGCTCCCGCATCCCGAAGCTGAGAGAACCGGGGTGCCACCGGCGCCGGTTCGAAGGGCACTGGGACGTGGGGGTCTCCACCGCTGGTTTTCGCGCGCAAACCGGGGGACACCCCCCCGCGAGCTTCGTTTGTAAAGAACTAGAGGAGCCGTCCCGCCGGCGAGTTACTCACTTGGCGAAGCCGATGAAGTCCTCGTGGTTGGTGTTGATGTAAGAGAGCTCGATGTCGATCAGCAGGAGAATCTGGAAGCGGATCGGCACGTCAGCGGTCCCGCGGGAGAGGGCTCGCTGCGTCCCGGCCGCCGGGCGCTCTCCGGCCACGGCGACGCGGGCGGGAGCTCACCTGGTCCTTCGTTTTGCCTTCCCGTTCCCGGATGTGAGTGGTGACGATCCTCTCCGTCTCCTCTCGTAACCTGGGGTAGGAACCGAGCTGAAACGAAAGGGAAAAACCCCCGCTGAGCCGGGCGGCGGCGGCCCCCGGCGCTCACCGCGGAAAGCCAGCGACGGGAGACGCGCGCCACGGGGGCGGAGGAGACGGGAGCGAGCCCCAGTTCTGCCGGGAGGACACAACCGGGGCGGAAAAAGCGCCGGATTTTATTTTCTTCACTAAATCCGACGGCAAAATCGGCAGAATCCCCGTCGCGGGGGCCTTCGAAGCGATGCCAAATGCACAAATCCTGATTTTTTTTAATTTTTGGGGGTTTTTCTCCCCGCCCTCGGGCCCCGCGGCTCAGCGGATCGGGGTTTTCACAGCACGAAGCACGCGCTCTGGCTAAGCGAGGCGAAGGAGCTTTACGATCTGGTTTTTCGCTACGGCTTCAAAGGCCACGTCGGGCGCAAAGAGCCCCGTCCCGCGGCACGCGGAGAGCGGGAGCTGGGGGGAAAACAAGAACAAAGAGCAACAGAGACAGGAAAGAAAAGAAAAAAAACAAGATTTTGGGGTTTTGGAATGAAGGTTAGTAACGTGCAAAGGGAAAAGCTGCGGTGCCTGCCGGAGAAATTCCTGCGGGTGCCCGGGATTTTGTCATGTTTTCGCCTGCAGGTGGCTAAATTCATTAATTTAAAAAAAAAAAAAAGCATTGGAAGGAGAGAGGAGCTGTTTCTCCCGCCCTCTGTTCGGTTTCAGACAGATCTTTTGTGCTACCAGGAAAAAAAAAAAAAACAAAGTCACCCTGAGAAGCCGGTTATTAAATACGGAAATGGTTCATTTATCCAGGGCAATTAGCGCTCAAACAGATAATTGGCTGGGGGAAACGCAAACGCGCTTGTGATCGAGCAGCTTATTAACCGCAGACCGGCGTGCGGGATTTAGGGGCGCGCCGCCGCTGGCACGTGGGCTGGAACCGACGCCGCCGGCCCGTGGGCTCCCCGGCTTTTGGCTCTGCGTTCCCGGGATTCCCAGAGCGCGGCGAGGCGGGGGTTTAAATCGCAGCCGGAGAAGACGCGCGCTGAGAGGTGCCGGGATCCGAGAGCGGCCTGCCCGCCTCCTACCGGGAGCGAAGCCGCCCCTCTAACCCAGCCACGCGTCCCCAGAAATCCCAACGCCGTCCGTCGGGACGCCCGGAAGCGCCGGGCGATCCGTCTTCGGCATTCCTGACTCACGGATCAGCCGCTGCCTTTGGCCCACGGCGGCAGGGAGGGCTCCAAGTCAGGAGAGCGGAGCGAAACCTCAGAAATGTCGAAATATCCCATTTCCTCCCGGGTTTTTTTTTTTATTTTTAGAGAGGAAACCAGGCAAGGCAGGCAGGTCCCCGTCCCGCCGGCCGGAAGGGGCCGGATCGCCTCTGGCGCGTTCAATACCTTACTGGTACACTGTCGAACTGTATTGATTAGCTCCTGGATAACGAGGTCGACGCACTTCAGGCACGGCTCTTTCAGCTTCACCACCTGCTTTTTCACAATGGCCTCGAACGCCAAGTCCGGGGTGAAGAGCCCCGTCCTACCGGGATCCGCAGGCGGGACGAGAGGGCAGAGACAAAAAAAAACAAACAAACAAAAACGGGTCGTCAGGTTTGGAAGCCATCGCCCGCGTCCCGGAGAGCGATCCCTCCCTGCGGGCACGGCCGGACCCCGCTGTCCTCTTCGCCGGCCCCGACTCCCCCGTGCCGGCCCGCTCCCCAGCGAGGCGGCTCGTCCCCGGCACGCGCCAGCCCTCTTCCCGCCGTCCCCTACCTTTCTCTCAAGGTCATTTCTTGAGGGAAGGCAAAAGGAAAAGATAAAGGTTATTTTAGCGGCTGAACCGAAGGCACAAGGGGAATTTTTTCGGCTCGGCGGCCGGGCCGCGGCCCCGCCGGGCTCTCCAGGGCAGCAGGGGAGCGGGAGAAGCCTGACCGCCGACCGAGGCGGCACGGCGGGGCTGAGCGCCCCCCTTAATTCCCTCTAAAAGGCAAAGGAGCTCCATTTTCGGGAACACTGCTCTCCACGCGCCACCGGAGGACGAGCGGACAGCGACAGGCGTCGCCTCTCCCTCGACAGGACCCCGCGGACCGGCCTCACCGCTCTGCCCTACGGAGAGGATGCGCACGCGCCGCTGCGACACTTGCCTCACTCCGTGGATGTTTTTAATCGCGTAGCTTATTTCTCGCCTCAGGTCCTTCTCGTCAAACTCCATCTGAACCGGGAGGAAAGCCACGGTTATAGAATTTTACCGCTCAGCCCAACCACGCGCCGCTTTCTGCGGGGACGCAGCGCGCGCGTCGGCGGAGAGGCTCTACCTTCACGAGCTCGAACGGAAACCTCTCGTGGAAAATGCGATTGATTCTGGCACCCCCGGAGAGCTCGAGCGTGTCCACCTGGTCTCCCGAACCTTCAATTCGCTTCTCGAAGTCCACGCCGAACTGCTGGACCATTCTGCGGAGAAGCAAGGGGATTACGCGGGCGCCCGCCGAGTAGGACGGACGCACGGCCACCCGGAGCACCCCCCGCAGCCTCACGCGAAGAGCGGAGCGAGCTTCCTTCTCTTTCCGGCTGGGAGAGGCAAACCGCCGCCAGCCGAGGCGCCGCGACCGCGGCACGGAGCGAGAGAAACCTACTGTAACAAAGCTTTGGTTTTTCGCGTGGGGTCGTCGGGGCGGAAGTTCTTGTACTCCTCAACCTCCTTCTCCAGGGAGAGGAGCTGGCTCTGAAGCTTGCTGCGCAGCGACGGCAGCGTCTCCCGGATGTGGTTGGTCAGTTGCTGCGAAAGAATCGGGATAACTGAGACGCGCTCCTCCCTCCGCAGCCGCCCGGCCGCAGGAACATCCCCGTTCCGCCAGAAATTCACACCGGCACGGCAAAATCCTCGGGAAGAGATCCAAACCCACCTGGTTAAGGACTTTCTGCAAATGCGGGGTGCCCATGCGGTCAGCCATGTGCCGGTAAGCCGGGTGAGAAAGGAAGAACTTCCGCTCGGCTGCCAGCGCCGCCCTGATGTCCTTCTTACCGTCGATGTCCTTCTGGCTGCGGTTAACGACGCCGATGTAGCCTGGAAGGGGACACGGCGGCTCTCGCTACGGAGGCGTCCGAGCGGCTCCGTATCGCCGTCCGCGGCCGCTGTTCCCGGAGCGCACAGGGCCTGGGCTCCCCAGCAGACGCCGGCGAGCGCAGGAGCTGCCCCTCGGCTCGTTTTGAGACGCCAGCTCTCGCCGGGGGCGTGGCGGGGACGTGAAGCCTCCGCGGTTCGTTATACCTCTTCGTAAAGGAAGCAGCTTGTTCTCCAGCACGTCTCGCGCGTCCGTGCCTTCATCCATCAGATCCAGCTTGGTGATGACGCCGATGGTCCGCAAGCCTGAAACGAGGAGGCGGTCAGCCTCGCAAACGAGCGATCCGTCGACCTCGCTTCACAGCGCGTCAAAAAAGGCGGCGCGCGGGCGCGCAACCCGCGGGGAGCGCAACCGGCGCCTCCCTCCCACCTTGAGGATCGACTTCTTTCGCCATCTTGAGCGCATCCGAGTTGGCCAGATCCATGTTGGCCGGCGTGACGGCGAGGATCAGGCTGCTCTCCCTGCTGATGAACTGCAGGATCATGTCTTTGATCTGGTACTCGATGTCCTGCGGCTGGTCCCCCACCGGCACTTTGGTGATACCCGGCAGGTCGATCAGGGTCAGGTTCAACACTGAAAGGACAGAGACCGCCCGCGCGCGCGGGGTCAAGGGCCGGGCGCCGTGGGATTTGCAGCCGGATCTCTTCGGATCTGCTGACAGACCCGCCCCTCTGCGAGCCTTCAAACCCCCTCTCGGGGACGAGGCGCCGCCGTATGTTCTCAGGGGGCGGCCCCCGGGCCAGACAGGTGCGGCGGCCGGTTTGCGGGACACGCCGCGCTGAACCCCGCAGCCGCCGCGGGCGCAAGCGCTGGCTTCTCTTCTCTCGCGGCATTTTAACGCGCGGAGAGGCCCGGGGCAGAGAAACGGCCGGCTCACCGTGCGGCGAGTAGACGCGGAGGTTGATGGGGACGGGAGAGATGCCTTTGTTCGTTCCCGTCACCCTGTCGGTTTCCGCTTCGATCTCCTGCCGCACCTCGTCAAAGTCGGTGAACTTTTTGGATTTGCAGTGCAAAAACTCGGCATATTCTGGAAAAGAGGAAAAAAAAAAAAATTAAAATTTAATGTTTGGCCATCTGGAGCCCGGCGCAGGACGGCGGAGGAAAGCCCGGGAGCTCGGCAGCCGGCCGGCCGGGACCGAGCGTGCCGACGCTCTGCCAGCCGCCTCCGCGCCGGCACCAGCTGCTTGCATGCGGATTCGGGAGCTACGTCTCCCTTTGCCGAAAAAGAAACCGCCCTCGGGCGAGCTGCTGGCAGGCAGCCGAGCGCTGGCTCCCGCCGGCGAAGCTCCCCGTCGGAACGGCCCTGTTTGTTTTCGCCGCGGCCTGTTTGCCTTTTAAATCTTTTCTTCGCCCAGGCGCCCGCCGCCGAAGAAAGCTCCTGCTGCCGAGACACCGGGAGGCAGGGCAGCAAACCCCTCCCGGCTGCCGCGCCGGAGAATCGGGATACCATCTTCGCTTCCCGGCTCCCGTAGCCGGACTCTGACCCTGGCAACTCTTGTCTCTCCCCCTCCAAGGCCAAGGAGGCAAAAATTAACCCGGGCCCGGCTCCTCCGTGGGGAAGACGCCCGGGAACAGAAAAGCCGCTGCCTTTTCCGGGCCTCCATGCCGTCACCTTCGGATGTCGGAGATTTTTCTGCAACCGGTTAGCGCAGGAGAGGCTTCGCGGGGAAGCCGAGGGGGGGAAGAGAGACGGCGCTTCCCTAAAACCCCCGGGATAAGAGTGCCCTGGCTCACGGGGCAGCTCCAAACCTGCGCTTTGAGAAGGGAATTTAACAGATTGAGGGCCCGCGGAGAGGGGCGGCGCCGCTCGCTTGCCAGGACTGACCCCAAACCCGCGCTTTTTTGGAGGGGGGAACGCCGTAAGAGAAATCTCCGCGGAGATTCAGCCGCTGGGCGCTTACAGAGCGCGGCTGGTCGGGACAGCGAGCCGGCCTCGCGCCCCTCGCCGCGCGCGGAGGCAGGTGGAGCGAGGCAGCGCCCGATTTCGCAACCGCGCCGCGCCGGACGGCGAAGCGGAACCGAGTCAGGGCGAGGGGGAAGCGGCCGGGCGCGCTTTCATCAGCGCCCGCCGGGTTTTTAAAGGCTTGCGTGCAGCCAAAGCCGCCTTTCTCGTCGGGATAACGGCACCCCGAGGGAATTTTCTGCAGGAGGGCGGCCCCAAACGCGTCACGGCTTCAACCCGCGCTCCGCTCCCCGCGACGCAAGCGGCCAAACGCCGGCGCCGCGCTTCGCCGGCCGCGGGTTCCAGCCGCCCTCTCCCTCTTCCGAACGCGTCTCCGGCCCGCGCCGTACCTGTCTTGGAGAAGATGAGCTGCAGGATGAGAGGTCGCCGCGTGACAATTCCAGAGCCTCGGGGAAGGAAGTCCCTGCAAGGAATTAAGAGAAAAGATATTTACTGACGCGGCTCGATAGGCCAGAGCGAGCCGATGGCGACGATGTCTCAACGGCGGGCGGCAGGGGACGGCGCGCGCGGGATCGAACGCGCCCAGGATCGGCTCCCGGGGTCACGGACACGGGGAACGCGCTCTCCCGCTCCCTCTCCCGTGGAAAATGGGAAAGAGGAGCCGCAGCTGCGAGGGGGCAGAGCGTCGCCGGAGGAGAGGAGGCGCGCAGGGAGCGGAGAGCGGCTCCCACGTCCTCGCAAGCGGCCTTGGCCGCCAGGCGCTTCCGAGCGACGGCTGCGGGGGCGGGAGTCGGGAAAGCGCTTTGTTATCCGCCAGCCGTTCAGAAACGTAACACCCCAGAAAACCAAACCACCAAAATAAAACCAACTTCTTTATTCTGCGGAACCACGCACCCGGTACGGCGTCGCCCCGAAGAGCGAAACGACACGCGGAGCCAACGACGCCTCTCCAGGCCGGGGCGCCGGCTCGAGCGCGCGGAGCCTCTGCGGGGGTTTTCCTGCCTGGACACGGAGCTGCTCCGCCAGGAAGCTTTGTCCGAGGCCGGCGGCACCCGGGCCGCGGCTCCCTTCTCCCCGGAACCGCGTCTGCCGAGCAGTGAATTCCCCCCTCCCGCGGCCGGGCCCGCCGGCAGCACCCGAACCGCGGCCGCGATATCGGCGCGGGGGAACGTCGCCTTCGCCCCGGAGCCGCGATTCCCGACGGCGCCGGGAGGCTTCTCGAAATCCAAACGTGCTTTATGGTTTTATCACCCCGGAAAAGAGCTTCCTGCCCAACCGGGAGGACAGGTCCGCGGAACGCTCCTCCGCCTCCGCTCGCCGGCTGCGTGCGGCGCCAGGAAACTCGGCTGTTACGGAGAGCGACAAGACAAAGGTCGCTGCTGGAGGAAGAACGTTTAACTCCTCCCGGCCCCGTAAAACCTCCCGCCCGCGCCGCCTCGGACCTGCCCAGCCCCGCGCCGGCTCCACGCTCCCCTTTCCCCCCGTGGATTCCTCGCCGGCGGCCTCGTGGCAGCTCCTCCCCAAAATCGAGGGGCGAGACATCCCCACCACCAAATCCAGGGAAAATCTGGGGGAAAAACCCCTCAGAACGGGTCGCTCTCGTCTCCACGCCCTCCCGCGGATAAATTCTCCCTCAAAGCGGCTTAGGCCTGGTCTTAGCGCCGGTTTAAAACCCTCAGCGAGCCGCCCCGGGCCTGAGCCGTCGACGCCGGGCCCGGATGCCGGGGTTCGTCCCCATTTTTGGGGTCCCCGAAGCGTTTTACGGAGCCTACTCGCGTCCCGGATCTCTCCCGGAGGTCCGGCCACCTCCACCCCGCCAAGCCCTGCCGCGGCGGCCGCGCGGCGTTGTTTACGGCTGCCGGGCGCGCCGATAACGCCGTCCGCCGGGCTTATAATGCCCCATTGAGGTCGGGTCCTTCGCCGGGATCACAACGCCTCCATTGTCAGCCCGGTCCGTACAAAAAAAAGTCTTTTAGGGCCAAGGTTTGCGGGAGCGGCGCTGCCAGAGCCGGCGCGGGGCCGGGGGGAGGCTCGTACGCGACAAGGGCTCCAAAGAGCGGCCGGCTGATGCGAATTTAACGCAGGATTTTAGATTCCCTTTGTGCTCTTCCCTGCGAAACGAGAGAACCGCGTCGCGCCGGAGCCCTCGCACAGCGAGGCCGACCGATTCCCAGGCCGCCGAAGCGGATACGGCGGCGAGATGGACTCCTTCCCCGCGGATCAATTTAAATCCGGCGTCTCCTTCGCAGGTCCAGAGGCCGCCAAGCAGCTGAGCCCAACTCCGGCTCCTCCCAGCGGGGAAACAAACGGCGCCTCGCGTCCCTTCGGGAAGCCGTCGCCCGCCTGCGGGAACGGCCAGGGGAAACCGGAGCGGCCGCAGCGATTCGAGCGCGGTCCTATTTTCTCCGCGTTGTTTATTCCTCTCCGTCTCGGACAAACCAGAGGCCGAACGCTTCACCGAGGGCTCTCCCACCCTTCACCGGGCAGCGCCGGCTCACGGGAAAACCACTCCACGCGGAAACTTTCCCATTCCCCGCTCGTTTCGCAGCCCCGAGAGCGACGCCTGGCTCCTCAGCCAGAGATCGCTCCGGTTTTTAAGCCCGGCTCTGCCCCAACAGCAGCAGCACGGCCGTCCGAAAGGTTTTCCATTAGCGGGGCGGGTTTTCCAGCATCCTAATTAGAGGCTGCCAAAATTTCCACGCAGGAGGGGGAATAACTCGAGCGTTTCCACCCCAGCCGCAGCCCAGATACGAGTTTATTCTGGGGCGGAGCGGTTGAGCTCCACCGATCCGGCCGATTCCTCCTCCCCCTCCCACACCAACACCATCCCCAGCCGCGAATCCGCGCTATGGATCCGAGCTGCGCGAGGACAGAAAAAGGAAAAAAGGCAAAACGGTGACAGGCGCAGCGGGCTCCGACCTGGAACGTTTCAGAACAACATCACGCCAGCGAAAAAATCCGACGGGAGAAAGCACGACGGCGGGGAAAACTCAGGCGGCGCTGCCAAACGGCGGAGAAAGGGAACCGGCCCGAAACATCGGGATAGAACTGCCCGGCCCGCTTTTTTGGGAACGTTAAGGCGCAGATCACAGCGAACGCCGGACGTCGTGCAAGAGCGGGAGCGATGCGGCGCTGTTCTTCGGTGACGAGAGCCGCGCCGGCCCGTGTCAGGACGGGATGACGCCACAGGAAGGCCGCTATTGTTAAAATTACAGCGTCCGCCCCGTCGCGCGATGCGGCCGGCGAAAGCAGCAGCCCTGGACGAAGGGGCAGGCGAGGACGGGAACAACGCAGCGGGAGTCCAGTGACGACGGCGGCTCCTCACCCCACGAGGAGGAAACGAAGACCAGCCCAGCGCTGAGCCGCCGATCGCACGGGCGGGGAGAGACAAAAGGTGGAGGAGGCCAAAGAAGCGACTCCGCTCGGCGCGGAAGCGGAAGTTATTAGCAACGATGGCGGATTTCGAAAGCGCCCGGCGAGATTTTTAAACCCCGTGGCGTTCACGCGGGGTGAAATCACCTCCGTTCCCCTCTCTGTCATCGGGGTGGCCGCGTTCCCCTCCCCGCCCTTCGCACGGCGGGCTGGGTGCCGAGCCCGCGGCCTTGCCTTATCCTGGCCACGTAGCCAAGCCCCGGCGGCCAGCTCGGCCCTATCTCGCGGGCGCACGGCGGGAGCAGGCTGCCAAAAGCCAGGCGCGGCAGCGACCGCAGGAGCCCGGCGCTATCAGCCTGGAAACAGAAGCGTCTTCACGGCGGAAGCCGGCACCGGCCGCGCCCGCGACGGGGGCAGAGAGGGGGCTCGGGGACGCGCGGCCCCGTTCCGTCGGCGCTCCGGTTCGGCGTCCCGCTGGCTCGGCGGCGGCCGCTTCGTCTTCCCAGGAGGATCCGGTGTGCGCCGGGACAAGACTCGACGGCGGGGGAGAGGCTTCACCTGCCTGGCAGCATCCTCCGGGGCCGCGCCGTCGTCTGGCTGCGGGGCTCCGGTGCTGCGGGCCTGCAGCCGCCATGGCCGCGCCTCCCCGCTTTCCCGCCCCCCCCACTCCCGTATTCACAGAGCCCCGCTACGCCAACGCCGCGCGCGCCAGCCACGGCCCGAGCCCCCGCCTGCGCCGCTGGCGTAAGGAGCCGCCGGTGACCCGCGCCCCGACGGGGGCCGCGCCTTACGCCAAGTGCGTAGGGCACGGCGGGGCGAGGGGAGCGGGCCCGCCGGGCCGCTGCGCAGTTTGCGTAGGGTCCCTCAAGGCGGCGGCCGCGCCCTACGCAAGCGGCATTCACGAAGCGCGCTTACGCCAATGGCGTAGCGGCGGGCGGGCGGGCGGCGTCGCCGTCACCGTTCGCGCCGCCTCCCCCCCCCGCTCCCCCCCCCGCCGCCCCGGGACTCACCGGCCCACGAAGTTCTCGAGCACCGAGCTCTTGCCCGCGCTCTGGCCGCCCACCACGGCGATCTGCGGCAGGTCGAGGTGGCAGCTCTGCCCGATGGAGCTGAACGCGTCCTGCAGTTTGTTCACCAGCGGGATCAGCTCCTCCATGCCCCGGTTCCCCATGGCGGCGCGGGGGGGGGGTCGGGGGGGAACCACGGTCCCGCTCTCCCGGCGGCGGCGGCGGCGGCGGCGGCGGCTCCTCCTCCTCCTCCTCCTCCTCCTCCTCCTCACAGGGCCCGCGGCGGCGGCGACCAAACTTCCCCTCCGAGTCTCCTCATCCGGCACGGGCGACTCCGCCGGGCCCGCCCCTCTCCGCTCAGGCCGCGCGCCTGTTGGCCGGCTCAGCCGCCGATCAGAGGAAGCGGCCGAGCGGAGTGGAGTGGCGGGTTGTCAATCAGGAGGGAAGGCGGGAGAGGAAAGCCGCGCCCATTCTCTGTCGTTCCATTGGGCTCCCACCGCGTCGTTCATCCCTACCAGCCAATGGGAGGCGGAGCTGACCCGTCAGCTGACGCGGCGCTGCTGCAGCTCCCGCCCTCAGGCATCGCCCCTTCCATTTCATTGGCAGAGATGACCGCCATTCCGGAAAGCCAGCGAATCACTACGGGAAAAGAGTTCACCCGCCTCTCCCCACCCCGCCCTCCCTCTCATTGGCCACCGCTCCTGCCACTCCACCAGATTGCCCAACCCAGCCGCAGAGGACAGGCGCGCGATTCGCCGCCTGGCTGTCAATCAATAATCCCTGCCAACCCATTGGTTGCTTTGGTCCCTCTCGGGCACAGCCCAGTGACCGTAAACCTTCGTGTAGACGCGCACCCTCGACGGCGACCCCCGGGGACCGGACCGACCCCCCCCCACCCCCCCGTCCCGGTCCCGGTCCCGCCCCCGCGGGACCCCCAGCACGAACGGCAGCCAGCTCGCCCCGAGGGTCTTTATTTCGCGCCCTCGCCCCGCGCCGCCATCGAGCCCTCACCGCCCCGCGCCCCCCGGGGCCGGGGGGCTGCCCCGCCGTGGCGGCGGCGAGCCGGGGGTCCGCAGCCCGGTCACCAAGCGGCTGAGCCCCGCCGGGAACCGGCCGGCACACAGCACCTCCGAGCTGCTCCTGGAAGAGAGACGGGGCGGACGTTCAGGGGGACGCCAACCCCGAAAAGCGGACCCCGGCGGGGCGGCACCCACCTGAGCTCGGCGGGGGCCGGGGGGCCGGGGGGCCGGGGGCCGGGGGTCTCGGGGAAGGCGGGCAGCGAGCGGCGCTGGCGGCTCAGGTACCCGGCGGGCGGCTCCCGGGGCAGCTCGGCGTCCGGGCGCTCCAGCGGCAGAGCCAGCTCTGGGGCGGGGAGGGGGGCCAAGGCGCCCTCAGCCCCCCTGCCGGGACCGCAGCGCGGGTTGGGGGGCCGCCCCCCCCGGCCCCCCGGCCTTTTCCCACGGGAGAACCCTCCCGGCGTTCCTACCGCTCCGGATCCGGCTCAGCTCCGGCCCCAGCAGCTTCCCGTCCATGCTGAGCAGGATGTGTTTCTCCGCCCGGAGCTCCGGGCTCAGCCGATCCACCGTCCGGCGGTTCGGTCGCTCCTGCGGCTCCGGGGGCTCGGTCCGGCCGGGATGCGCCGCAGCCATCTTCCAGCCGGGAAAAGGGAAGGAAAAGACGGGGATCGGCACGGCTCCGGGCACCGCAGCAGCGTCGCGGCCGGCGCTGACCCTGGGCAGCACCAGAACGTCCCGGCATCACCGGAGAGGGGGGACGACCCCGCTGCCGGCGTCCCACCGAGCTCCGAAATCCGGTGGTGGCCACCTCCCGGGCGGGACAGCGTTTCCCAAATCCATCCCCGCTCCCGTTTCAACCGCAGCGGCGCGGGGGGAAGATCTGCGTCCCCGTCACCCGAGGGAACCCGGATTATCCGGACCCGCCGGCGTTACCGTGACCGGGATTCAACCGTGGGGCTCCGAAACGGCCGAGCCGCCCCGCCGGAGCCGCTGGCGGGGAGAGGGACGGAGCCAGCGTCCCACGGATGCCGTTCCTGGATTCCCAGCCAGATTTCTGGGATAAAAACTCCGCTTTCCAAGAGCAGAGTGGACTGGGACCAGGCACCTCGTCTGCCTCGTTAACGCCGTAACGAGCGTTCGCTCGCCGGGGTCCCGGGACAGCCGCACGGCAGGGAGCACGGAGGAGGAGCCGGGCCTTTCCGGATCGTTCCCGAACGTTTTCACTGGGTCCGAGGGAATTTCGAACTCCTCCCGCAGCCAGCCAGCCCGGGGCGCGCCCCTCGCGCCCTCCCCTCCCCAGTTCGGGTCCCCAGTCCCAGCAGATGGTCTGACTGGGACGGCGGACCCCCCCAGCCAGCGCAGCCCCCCGCGCTCCCCCGCTATCGGTTTTGGGAACCCGGGGGGGCGGGGGTGGGGTACCTCCTCCGGACGGGGGGCTTCCCCCGCGCCGCGGAGCCGACTGCGGGCAGGCTGCGGGAACAAACCCGGCAATTTCTGCCAAAACACGGAAAGTGTCCCCGGCTCGGGCCCCCCGCTCACCTGAAACGGGGTCCCAGGACCCTCCCCGGGGGGAAAAGGGGTGCTGAGGGGTAAGGGGGGGGTCTGCCTGAGGATGAGGGGATGGGGAGGGGGCTCTGTCTGGGGGGGGTTAGGGAGCAGGGGAAGGGGCTCTTCCCCAAGGCAAGGGGAGCCCGGGGGTCGCGGGGGTGGGGAGGGGGCTGTCCGGGGTCGCGGGGGTGGGGAGGGGGCTGTCCGGGGGTCACAGAGGTGGGGAGGGGGCTCTGTAGGGTCACGGGGGTGGGGAGGGGGCTGTCCGGGGGTCGCAGGGGTGGGGAGGGGGCTGTCCGGGGGTCACAGAGGTGGGGAGGGGGCTCTGTAGGGTCACGGGGGTGGGGAGGGGGCTGTCCGGGGGTCACAGGGGTGGGGAGGGGGCTCTGTAGGGTCACGGGGGTGGGGAGGGGGCTGTCCGGGGTCATGGGGGTGGGGAGGGGGCTGTCCGGGGGTCGCGGGGGTGGGGAGGGGGCTGTCCGGGGGTCGCGGGGGTGGGGAGGGGGCTGTCCGGGGGTCACAGAGGTGGGGAGGGGGCTGTCCGGGGGTCGCGGGGCTGGGGAGGGGGCTGTCCGGGGGTCACAGGGGTGGGGAGGGGGCTGTCCGGGGGGTCACAGGGGTGGGGAGGGGGCTCTGTAGGGTCACGGGGGTGGGGAGGGGGCTGTCCGGGGGTCGCGGGGGTGGGGAGGGGGCTGTCCGGGGGTCACAGAGGTGGGGAGGGGGCTGTCCGGGGGTCGCGGGGCTGGGGAGGGGGCTGTCCGGGGGTCACAGGGGTGGGCAGGGGGCTCTGCAGGGTCACGGGGGTGGGGAGGGGGCTGTCCGGGGGTCACAGGGGTGGGGAGGGGGCTGTCCGGGGGTCACAGGGGTGGGGAGGGGGCTCTGCAGGGTCACGGGGGTGGGGAGGGGGCTGTCCGGGGGTCACAGGGGTGGGCAGGGGGCTCTGCAGGGTCACGGGGGTGGGGAGGGGGCTGTCCGGGGGTCACAGGGGTGGGGAGGGGGCTCTGCAGGGTCACGGGGGTGGGGAGGGGGCTGTCCGGGGGTCACAGGGGTGGGGAGGGGGCTCTGCAGGGTCACGGGGGTGGGGAGGGGGCTGTCCGGGGGTCGCGGGGGTGGGGAGGGGGCTGTCCGGGGGTCACAGGGGTGGGGAGGGGGCTGTCCGGGGGTCACAGGGGTGGGGAGGGGGCTCTGCAGGGTCACGGGGGTGGGGAGGGGGCTGTCCGGGGGTCACGGGGGTGGGGAGGGGGCTCTGCAGGGTCACGGGGGTGGGGAGGGGGCTGTCCGGGGGTCGCGGGGGTGGGGAGGGGGCTCTGCAGGGTCACGGGGGTGGGGAGGGGGCTGTCCGGGGGTCGCGGGGGTGGGGAGGGGGCTGTCCGGGGGTCACAGGGGTGGGGAGGGGGCTGTCCGGGGGTCGCGGGGGTGGGGAGGGGGCTGTCCGGGGGTCACAGGGGTGGGGAGGGGGCTCTGCAGGGTCGCGGGGGTGGGGAGGGGGCTGTCCGGGGTCACAGGGGTGGGGAGGGGGCTGTCCGGGGGTCGCGGGGGTGGGGAGGGGGCTGTCCGGGGTCACGGGGGTGGGGAGGGGGCTGTCCGGGGTCACAGGGGTGGGGAGGGGGCTGTCCGGGGGTCGCGGGGATGGGGAGGGGGCTGTCCGGGGGTCACAGGGGTGGGGAGGGGGCTGTCCCGGGCAGACATAGAGACCAGGGGAGGGGGCTCTCCCCGCCAGGGACCGCAGGGGTGGGGAGGGGGTTCTCCGGGGGGTCACGGGGAGGGGGGAAGGAGGGGACACGGCAGCCGGACGAGGGTCGCCCCCCGCTCCCCCCCCCCCAAGACCCCGGCCAGGCCCAGCGCGGAGGCCCAGGCCCCAACATGGCGCCCGCGTTGCCCTTGGTTACGACCACTTCCGGCGGAGGCCCGGAAGCGCGGGGTCACGTCGGGGTGGCGGGAAAGCGGCGAAGATGGCGGCGCCCAGCGCGTCGGGCCCGGCGCCGCCGCCGCCGCTGCTGCGGGTGCTGGCGGAGTGCGGGCGGAGCCGGGCGCGGGCGGGAGAGCTGCGGCTGCCGCACGGCCCCGTCCCCTGCCCGGTCTTCATGCCCGTGGGCACCCGCGGCACCGCCAAGGGGCTGACGGCGGCCCAGCTCGCCGCCCTCGGCTGCCGCATCTGCCTGGGCAACACCTACCACCTCGGCACGCAGCCGGTGAGCGGGGGGGACGGCGCGGCACCGGGGCCGGGGGGCGGCCGGCGGGCAGCACCGGGCGCGGGAGGGCCCCGCCCCGCCCTCTTGGAGCCCCGCCCCCTCGGGAGCCCCGCCCCCTGGGGGCTCCCACCCCAAAATGTGAGCCCCCCGCGTGTCCCGTCCCCCCCCGCAGGGCCCGGAGGTGGTGCGGCGCGCCGGGGGTCTGCACGGCTTCATGGACTGGCCCCACAACCTGCTGACGGTGAGGGGGGGCGCGACCCCCGCCCGGGGGGGGGGACACCCCCAGACCCATAGCTGGGGGTGTGACCCCCCCGACCCCATCGGGAGCGGAGTGACCCCCTCTGGGGGGGGCAGATGTGACACCCCCAGACCCCCATCTTGGGGAGCGGGGGGGTGGCACCCTAGACCCCCACCTGGGGAGGGGTGTGACCCCCCCACCCGTACCTGGGGCAGGGAGACCCCCAGCCCCCCATCTTGGGGGGGGTGACACCCCTCGGCCCTGCCTGGGGAGGGGTGTGGCCCCCCCAGCCCCCCTCTCGCAGCCCCAGGGCTCCCCGCCCCCCCGCCCCCTCCCCAGCCCCCGGCCGCGGGGCGTCACCCCCCTCCCCAGCCCCGTTCCGGGGGTCCCCTCGCCCCCCCCAACGGCCCCCCACCCCCCAGGACAGCGGGGGCTTCCAGATGGTGTCGCTGGCGCAGCTGTCGGAGGTGACGGAGGAGGGGGTCCGCTTCCGCTCCCCCTACGGCGGGGGGGAGATCCTGCTCAGCCCCGAGAAGTCCATGGAGATCCAGAACGCGCTGGGTGCGTCTGGGGGGGCGTGAACCCCCCCAAAACCACGGGGGGAGGGGTTCTGAGACCCCCCCAAACCACCCCCCCCCACAGGCGCCGACATCGTGATGCAGCTGGACGACGTGGTGAGCAGCAGCACGACGGGGCCGCGCGTGGAGGAGGCCATGCAGAGGTGCGGGACCCCCTCGGGCCCCCCCAGACCCCTCCAGGACCCTCCCCAACCCCCCTGGACTCCCCCCGACCCCCCCGGGCCCCCCCCGGGCCCTGACGCGCCCCCCGTGCCCCCGCCGCCAGGTCCGTGCGCTGGCTGGACCGCTGCATCGCCGCCAACCGCCGCCCGCGGCAGCAGAGCCTCTTCGCCATCGTGCAGGGGGGGCTGGACCCCGCCCTGCGCACGCGGTGCCTGCAAGGTAGCGCGGCCCCCGCCTTCCTCCCGCTCCTCCTCCTCCTCGCCGCCTTCCTCCCGCTCCTCCTCCTCCTCGCCGCCTTCCTCCCGCTCCCCAGCTGCTCCTCATCATCCTCCTGCTTCCCCCCCACATCCCGCCCCCGTCGCTCCCCCGTTCCCCATCCTCCTCTTCCCGTTCCCCACCTTCCTCCCGCTCCTCATCCTCCCCCGCTGCGCCCCGCTCCCTGCCTTCCTCCCGCTCCCCATCATCTTCCCATTCCCCGTCTGCTTTTCATCCTCCTCTGGCTTCCCACCTTCCTCCTCATCCTCATCCTCTTCCCCTTCCTCACCTTCTCCCTGCTCCCCATCTGCGCCCCCATTCCTCATCTTCCTCCCCCTCCTCATCCTCCCGGATCTCCCCACCTTCGTCCTACTCCTTATCCTCCCACAGCTCCCGGCCTTCCTCCCTCTCCCCACCTGCCCCCCTGTTCCTCATCTTCCTCTCGCTCCCCCCCTCCCCCCCCCCCCCCCCCGTCCCGTCCCCCGCGCGGGGGGTGCTGCGGGGGTCCCAGCGCGCCTCCCCCCAGAGATGACGGCGCGGGACGTCCCCGGCTTCGCCATCGGCGGCCTGAGCGGCGGCGAGGAGAAGGGCCGCTTCTGGAGGATGGTGAAGCTCAGCACCGACCGCCTCCCGCGGGACAAACCCCGCTACCTCATGGGCGTGGGGTACGTTTTGGGTGGCCGGGGGGGCGCGGGGCAGGGCCCCCCCCCGGCTCAGCCCCCCGCTCCCCCCCCGCAGCTACGCCACCGACCTGGTGGTCTGCGTGGCGCTGGGCTGCGACATGTTCGACTGCGTCTTCCCCACGCGCACGGCGGTAAGAGGCTCGGGGGCGCCGGGGGGAGGGGGACACAAATGAACCCCCCCCGCCAGATTGGGGCCCCCCCAGCCCTGCCGCCCCCTCCCCGCAGCGTTTCGGCTCGGCGCTGGTGCCCTGGGGCTCCCTGCAGCTGAAGAACAAACGTTTCGCCAGAGATTTCCGCCCCATCGACGAGAACTGCGCCTGCCCCACCTGCCAGCGGTGGGTGGGGGCCCGGGGGGGCGTGGGGGGTCGGGGGGGTGAGGTGGGGGTGCGACCCCCCCCCAAAAACGCTGCCCCCTCTCCTGTGCGCCCCCCGCGCAGGCACAGCCGCGCCTACCTGCACGCCCTGCTGCGCAGCGAGCCGGCCGCGCTGCACCACCTCACCGTGCACAACGTCGCCTACCAGGTGGGTCGGGGGTCCCGGGGGCGGGGGGGGTCCCGGGGGGGTCCCAGGCCCCCCTTTAACCCCCCCCACCCCCCCCAGCTCAACCTGATGGACTCCATCCGCGAGAGCATCCTGGCGCAGCGCTTCCCGGAATTCGTGCGGAAGTTCCTGGCCACCATGTACGGGGCGCGGGAGAGGGTCCCCGCCTGGGTCCTGGAGGCTTTGGCCGCCGTCGGCCTGGCCCTGGACTGACCGGGACCCCCCCAAATCCCGGGGGGGGGCGGCGGAGGGGCCCACCCCCCCGCGAGCGGTTTTATCCTTTCCACGCGTGTTTTGTATTTTTTATATTTTTCAATTTTTTTTTTTTTTTTTTAAGCTGCACCGAAAAAAAAAAAGTTTCCTGGTGGGAACGGCGACGTGTGGGGCTCTGAAGGGGGCTGGGGGGGGAAAGGGGCTGGGGGGGCCCCCAAATGGGTCTGGGGGGGTGGAATGGGTCTGGGGGGCCTGGGCAGGGTAAGACCAGGGGGTCACGGCGACACTGGTGGGGGGGTCCTGGGGGTGCAGGGGGGCCCGGTGCTGCCTGATGGGGGGGGCTCAGCTGCCCCTGCTCTGGCAGAGCCCAGGATTTTGGGGGGGGGGGGGGGCGCCGGGCCCGGCTCCGTCCTCTCCGGGGATCCGGCCGGGAAAACCTCCGGCGTCGCCCAAGCTTTGCCGGGACCGAGGCGGCGGGGGGCAGGGGGCAGGGGGCCGTGGTCGGTCGTCGCCGGGGGGGGCTGTGTGCGGTCCCAGCCGAGCCCCCGGAATTACTACCCGGAAATCCGCGCGCGGCAAAGCGCCGTTTGTTCCAGAAAAAGGGAAAAAAAAAAATATATATATTTATTCTGTGCCCCTTGATCCCGAAGAAGGGACCCCCCCCGCGTTGTACCGAGCGCCGCGGTCGCACCAGCGTTCCCCGCCCGGAACGTCGCAGCCGGAGCCGCTACGGCACGGAGCCGCTACGGCCCGGAACGCTGCTCCGCGCGGCCGGTGAGCTGCTTGGCCGCCGCCTCGTCCAGGAGCCAGCGCAGCTGCCCGGAGCCGGGCCGCACGCGGGCGGCGGGAAGGGGGTTTTCCTCGTCGCCTTCCAAAACGCGCTGGCGGGAGACGGGGAACGGCGCCTCAGGCCCGCGGCCGAGCGCGACCTCCGGCGGCTCGCTGCCGCCCGGAACGGCTTGGATTTTCCCGGAGAGAAGGAACGGCTCGGGAGCAAACCTTTACAACGGCGGCTTTGCCGTCCCCCGCGGCCACGAACGCCACCATCCGCGCGGCGTTCAGGACGGGCAGCGTGAACGTTATCCGCTGCGGCGGCGGCTTCGGGGAGTCGGTGATGGCAGCCACGATTTTCTCTTTCTCCTGTCGGAGCGGAAAAGAAAAAAAAACACAAAAAGGGAAAAAAAAAGCGCAAAGCAGGGGAGCAGCCAGGCTCCGGCTGCGGGCGGCGGCCGAGCCTGCTCGGCCCGAGGGCAACGGCTTTGTCTCCCCCAAACCGGGAGAGACGGAAGGGACGCGAGCAGGGGGCGCGCCCCCCCCGCCCCCGCAGCCGCCCCCGCAGCCGCCCCCGCGCGTGCCCAGCGCGGCCGCGCTCACCTGCAGCAGCGGGTGGCCGGGGAACAGGGAGCAGGTGTGCCCGTCCGGGCCCACGCCCAGCAGCAGCAGGTCGAACACCGGCACGGCCTCGCCCGGGAAAGCCTGCGGAGGGAGCGGCGGTGGGGGCGGGGACAACCGCGCTCTCCCCGCACCCCCCCGCCGGCTCCGGTGGCCGGTACCTGGCGGAGCTGCGCGGCGTAGTCCTCGGCGGCGGCGGCGGGGGACAGCCCGGGGGTGACGGCCAGCACCCGCGGCGCGGGGCCGGGCAGCCGCGGCAGGAGCTGGGCCTGCGGGGCGCGGAGAGCGGCGGCCGGTGGGGGCCGGGCCGGGGCCCCGCCCCCCCGGTAGGCCCCGCCCCCCCGGTAGGCCCCGCCCCCGCCGGTAGGCCCCGCTCACCTGGTAGGCCCCGCTCCCCCGGTAGGCCCCGCTCACCTGGTAGGCCCCGCTCCCCCGGTAGGCCCCGCGCCCCCGGTAGGCCCCGCGCCCCCGGTAGGCCCTGCGCCCCCGGTAGGCCCCGCCCCCCCGGTAGGCCCCGCCCCGCCGGTAGGCCCCGCCCCCGCCGGTAGGCCCCGCTCACCTGGTAGGCCCCGCCCCCGCCGGTAGGCCCCGCCCCCCGGTAGGCCCCGCCCCCGCCGGTAGGCCCCGCCCCCCGGTAGGCCCCGCCCCCCCGGTAGGCCCCGCTCACCTGGTAGGCCCCGCTCCCCCGGTAGGCCCCGCTCACCTGGTAGGCCCCGCTCCCCCGGTAGGCCCCGCCCCCCCGGTAGGCCCCGCTCACCTGGTAGGCCCCGCCCCCGCCGGTAGGCCCCGCGCCCCACGGTAGGCCCCGCTCCCCCGGTAGGCCCCGCCCCCGCCGGTAGGCCCCGCCCCCCGGTAGGCCCCGCCCCCGCCGGTAGGCCCCGCTCACCTGGTAGGCCCCGCCCCCCCGGTAGGCCCCGCGCCCCGGTAGGCCCCGCCCCCCGGTAGGCCCCACTCACCTGGTAGGCCCCGCTCACCTGGTAGGCCCCGCCGGTGCTCTCGGGGTGCTCGGGCGGAACCAGCCGCTCGTCACAGAAGGCCAGCAGCCAGCGGCTCGGGGCGGCGGGGCCGGTGGCGGCGGCGGCGGCGGGCAGGTCCCGAGCGAGGATCCCCACCAGGCTCCCGCCCGAGAGGCCCAGCGAGAAGCGGCCGCCGGCCGCCGCCGCCCGCTCGACCACCAGCTGCGCCAGGGCCGGGCCCAGCTCCCGCGGCGACGGGAACACCGAGACGCGGCCCGTGGCGGCGGCCATGGCGGGCGCTACCGGAAGCGGTGCGGCGGAAGTGAAGGGCATGCGCCGCGCGACGTTGCCTAGCAACCCGCGGCCCTAGCAACCCGCGGCCCTAGCAACCCGCGGCCCAGGCCTCCCGGCCCAAGCCCCGGCCTCGCGTAGCGGCGCAGGCGGAAGAAGGGGAGGCGGAGGCGGGCTGAACGCAGAGCCTGTGCCTCGCCGTTCCACCGTCCACGTACAAATCGTCCCCGGCCCCCTCCCTAAGGCCTCAGGCACCCAGGCTCTCACCGCTGCCCTCCACCACAGCACCCATCGAAGTCTTTTTGTTTTTTTTTTTTAATGTCCTCACAGCCCCAGCCCCTAGGGGCTAGTTAAAACGTCACCTAACACCAAGTGAGGTTAAAAATGGTCTAAAGTGGTTAAGTTCAGAGATGGAGCAAAGAGAAGCCCCGGCGGGGAACAGGCGTCTCCGTAAATAAATATGGCCGTTGAGCTCCTCCCTAAGCAGGTAGTGGTTACAAAAATACTCTCTCTAGAGGCGTAAGGGCGGGTTAACGGGAGGGAGCGGGCACCGGGTTAATGTGCTTTAGGGGAGGGAGACACGGGGCAAGGTGCTTCCCCGCGTACGGGCCTCGCAGGAATCCAGCGCTTCCCGCCAGCATCGCGGCCCTCCGCTTAGTCATCGTTTTCCCCTCGAAAAGGCTGAGCCTGACTCGATCACAAAGCAGCTTTTCCAGAACAAATCCTTTCATAGAGGCATTCGTCCAGAGGAACGTATTTTCCCAGCTTTAGATCCAGAAAATACAACCGATCCGAGGTTTGGTGGGGGTCAAATCCTTCTCGCTGCAAGCGGGTTTTCTGAATCTTAAACGTACCTTCAAAAAAAGGGGAAAAAAAAAAAAAGAAACAAAACCCAAAACTTTGCATCAAAAAGACTGCTTAAACATCAGAGCGTGGAGGAAACGTCACAGGCAGCATTTCACTTCCAGTTCTACCTACGAATCGTAGCAACTCGAAGCTCGTGAACTGCCTGACAGATAAACCTTGCACAATTTTTACTTCTCCTCATGCCGGGGCTGGTAAAAAGGACCAGATCTTGGGAAACTGGAAACAGAAACCAAACAGCAGCCGACTCGGCCGTAGTCATACTGGAATTAAGTGCCGGGAAAGGCAACGGAGCTGGAGAGCTCGCGTCCCTATAGATCTTTTCTCTAAGGGCCTGGAACGAGCCGATTTCTCGTTGAAGCCTTAACTACAATAATCACTTGTACCAGCAGCGCGCTTCCGCGCCTGCCGTACTTGGAGCTGGGACGTTATTTTGCCCTAAAGCAGGCAGAAACGCTTCCAAGCTCCTTTTGGGATCTGAACTTCCCCGGATCGCCGATACCTGTGGTGTCAACCTGCGGCAGGAGCCTGAGGAAGACGGGCCGGGCGTAGGGAGGCAGCACCTTCTGCAGCTCCTGGTACAGCACGTTGGGGTTGACTTTAGCTTTGGGGTCCGCGATCGCTGCCATCCCAGCTTTGCCCTCCACCCCTGAAACAGAAGAGCCCGCTCAGTTCCCTCCTGCGTCCCCTGGGTCCCGGATTCCTTGAAGATCTCGGCGCCCGCACGCCCACAGAACGGTCTTTTCACACCGAGAGCTTCCGCGATGTTCACGTTGTGAAAAATCTTGTGTTTTAAGATAGAAATCAAGACTGCAGCACTGGATCTCTGCTTATTTCTACTGCTCAAAATAAACGTGTCAAACCCCGTCGTCCGTCTCTATCCTAACTCCTCATTTCTGGGTTAGAACAGAGGCAACCCGTTTCCGCCCGTTCTGACACAGACTCGGCGCGTTTGCCTGATATCCGCCCTTCTCCCTCCACCTCGAGAGCTCCGACTCCGCGTTCTACCTGGTACTCCCACTCCGTACACCGCGACATCCGTCTGGTTGAGAATGTGACTCAGCGTTCCTTCCACCTCGGTGGTGGAGACGTTCTCTCCTCGCCATCGGAAGGTGTCCCCGCTGCGATCTTTGAAGTACATGTAACCCAGGTCGTCCATCACCAACACGTCTCCTGGGAGGGGGGGAAGACGCCAAAATGCACCTCGGGACTCAAGTTCGTCGGTGCCCAGGGCTGCCTCGCCGCGCTCTGCTCAGCACCCTGCTGCTCTGTCCCCCGAGGGAGCGCAGAACTTCGGTGACTTCCCACCGCGGCGCGCTCTCCTCGTGACAGGAGACGGACGGCAGCGGCGGGGCGGGGAAACCAGCCTCACCCTCTTTGAAAGGTTGATTTTTTTTTTTTTTTTTTACAAAACCCAGAGCAGCTCAACAGCTGACAACTTCAAAACACTAATCCTAGAATCACTTGGGGTGGAAAAGACTTTTTAAGACCATCGGTTCCTCTGAAAAATCCCCGATTTAGGTCTCTGGAGAGCGCCTTCGCCCGACGAAGGCCTGCAATGCGTACCGACAGTACCTGAGAGGTACGCCTGGTCCCCCTTCCGAAGCACGTTGTGCGCAATCTTCTTGGTGGTGGCGCTCTCGCTGACGTAGCCGTCGAAGCGGCGCAGGGGATCCTGCTGATTTATCTGACCGACCAGCAATCCCGGCTCTCCTGCGGGGAACGGGATCGAGACAAGATGACACCAACGTTTCCTGACAAGCTAAGCTTTGTGCGCACCGAAGGACGTCCAGCTGCCGAACCGATCCATCTTTGGAGGAAAGAGCTGGAAGCGGAAACCTGTACAGGACACTGGAAACCCCTCAAACCGGCCAGAAGTTATAAAACGTATTTTTTAAGAACAAAACGCTGGGATTGATTTGTTCGGGCCAACGCTCACCTGGGCAACAGGGGATACACAGCCCGCGGGCATCCCGGATCAGCTCCATCGTGTCCTCGTTGACCTTGACCAAACGGATGGGATAAACGTTGGGCAAAATCCGACTGTTGAAACCGCAGGCGCCAACCTTCCAAAAGGCAGAAAAAAACACCCCAAATGTCATTTTTTTTTCCAGGTTTTTGTGCAGGCCGCCCCCAATTACCAACTTAGCTCCCCGCTATCCGTGTGAGGAGGAGCCAGAGAAGCCAGCAGAGCTCTTCCTCCTTTCCCAGCCGCGGCGGTCCCCTCTTCCTCCTCACCTTCCCGTCCAAGTTGGCGATGCTGCAGTTGCACTCCGTGGCTCCGTAGAACTCTCCGATCTGCTTAATCCGGAAGCGCTTGGTGAAGTCCTCCCATATGGTGGGTCTCAAACCATTGCCCACCGCCAGGCGCACGCAGTGCTGGGTTTCCGACTCTCGGACCGGCTGATTCAGAAGATACCTGCAGATTTCCCCGATATACTGAATAATCTGAAGCAGTAAACACAAAAACACAGCTCAGGCTTCAGGTGACCCTTACGACACCCTGGAAAAAGCCGACCGCGAGGCCGCCGGCGTCAGCAAAGCTCGCGGAACTAGGCACGTCGGGCGTTGTAACAAACTGTGAGGGCTGGCAAGTTCAGGGTGGGATTTCTTGCCATGAAAAACCAGGCAGATGCCAAACAGTGCCGCCAGAAAAGAGGAGAGGAGGGATCTCTCAGCGGGAATTAAGAAACTCACGTAAAGAAAAACCCTCGCGCTTCAACGGGCGACTAAAAGCCCTCCAGAAAAAGGAGGGGAATGAGCGGTCAGTGACAAACTCAGAGCTTGACCCAGCAAAACGCAGCCAGAGCGCAGATCCAGTTCCCGGCTATAAATACCGCCGGGGGAGAAGGGCAACAGAAACACCGCGGAGGAGCAGGAGCTGCTTAAATTAGAAGGTAATGCCGACACAAAGAGATGTTTATCGGCTCTGAACTGCTGCGAGAGCTCCTCTGCAGAGATTCCCCGCGCAGTTAGATGCCGGCAGAGCTTTCCCGCAGCGCTTAACGGACGCAGACTCGTGTTTTAAAAGCTGGTCTTGTACAAAGGGGAAGCAGGAGAAGGTGGATGAAAGACCTTCTCTAAAGTCTCTTAATCCCGCGTGCCGGGATCGTGCGGGATCGCCTGCGCTGGCAGTTTGAAGACGCCGTGGTGCAGGCACCTCTCCATCTGCTAAGGGACGGGGAATTATCTGGAGATCAATAACCGCAGAGCCCTCACCGTGCATCTGTACTTCGCGCAGTCATCCCAGAAGCGACTGGCCGAGAACTTCTTCCTGATCACCACGGTGAGGCCGTGGATCAGGCACTGCCCGACTCCCATGATGTTACCTGGGAAGGAACGACGGCGGGGCTAGCTCCGACCAGCCTGGCCCCCTTCACCAGCAAGGACAAACGAAGGAGCGGGCTGGGGGGAGGCCAACGCCGCACCCCCGCCCGCGAGGAGGAGAAGGCTTACCTGCGGAATGATAGAGCGGGAGGCAGTTGTAGAGGACGTCCTCCGGCCGCATTCTGTAGGCGTAGTAACCGAAGGCGGCGATACGGTAATACCTGCAGGGACACGGCGCGCGCCGAGCGAGCGAGACGGGTAAAGCCTGCGGCTCCGCGGCGTGCACCGTGCCCCGAGAAGGAAGTGCCACCCCAGGTCCTCACCTGCTGTGCACCACGATGGCGGCTTTGGGCATTCCTGTCGTTCCTGACGTGTAGATGTAGAAGAGCCGATCTAAAGGAACGGAAACAGGCGTCAGACAGCCAGTTCTCAACTACCTGAGGAAAACGGGGGTTTGGTTTGCATTTCAGGCTTTGCTCCCCACGGCTGGAGAACGGCGACAGCAGAAGGGACAGCAAGCTGCGCAGGCCGACACAAACACACAGTGTGATGGAGAATCTGCGTGTGGTCTGGAACGGCAGATATCGGACCACGTAGGAAGTCTGCGGAGCGCGGAGAACACGATCTGCAGCCCTTTCTGCACATTGTCCTGGGGCTTGATTAGCGCTCCAGGTCAGCTGTTCACTCCAAACCCAGCTAGAGGAAAGGTCTCAGCCTGTGTCTGAGGTAGGGCGGGTATCTAGGCCTCGAGAATTAAAAAAAATCATCTAAAGGAAAAGCCTCTTCGCAGCATCGTTCCTCCCGCTGTAAATAAAGTACCAAAACGGAGCCCCACGCCTCAGGGGGCTCAGATACGCTTGTCTTAAAGTACGAAACGCAGACCAGAGGCCCACTAGCATCTTCCTGAATCCCAGCCCGCCAACACTCGTCCTCCTCACGGCCATCTTCCGAGGCAAGGCTTGAACCGCGCCCGAGTCGCCGCGGGGAAAGGTAACACGGGCTGTTAAACGCTCCCGACAAACCTGCCGGAGCCGCAGAGCGAACAAAGCTAACGCGGGCCGCTTCGCCCCCCGCGGCTGCTCTCCTGTCCCGGAGGAGCTGGCCCCGGGGAGGCACCGATCTCTCTCCTGCGGGTACTCAAGATGTTTGCCGCGTAAAGCTCAGGAGTCTCAGACAACGAGAAACTTAACCCAGAGTACCCTGCAACCAGGATCTTCTTTTTTCTCTCCTTTCTTCTATTTACGAGCCCAAACTGGGTTGATTCCACCCCCCCGTCTTGCTTAGCTCTCCTTTTGCTGTCCCCCAGCCCAGCTCTCGCGCACGTCACACTGAGAAATAAAAGCCAGGGATAAAATTACCATCTAAACCTTTGATCGGAATCTGAGTCGGAGGCGACGTCGATGCCGTGCTCAGAAGAGGATCGAGGTGTCTGGTCTCCACGGGAACGACATCCGGGTTGTAGTCACCGGAGCAGAACTTCGCCATGTTCTTCCCCAACATCCCGTTCACTTCAGAGATCGCTGCAAGACAAAGCAAGCCGCTCTTGTGACAAACTCCGCTCCAGGCAGTGGCAAAAATAATCTGCGTGACGTCCTATCGTGCCCCGAAATCACAGGAGGACTCGACGAACCAAGGGCTCCTATAACGCACCAGAAAGCGCGGCGTTAAGCAAAAGAGAAAAATACGCCTGGGGGCAGAAAAAAATACGCCTGGGGGCACGTACCGCCCCTTCTTGATGACGCGCGAGACTCCTGACGCAGCTCTCCCAGACCCAACGCAACAAGAGAAACCAGCGAGGCCAGGCTGGGCGCCCCGGTACCAGGACGATGCCGGAAGATGAAACCGAGCTACTGGCAGCTCTGCTGAAAACACCGCTCCTCTTTCAGCCTCGGACACTGACTGAGCACTTCTGCCCCGTGTAATCGGGAGATTTACCACCGTCCTTAGCTTTTACTCCGTCAGTTCACTCCACCTCTGCCTTACTTCAGGAGCAAACGGTTCTCGAGTTGCCCGAACGGCGCGCAAACACCCGAGCGACTCACCTGAAGACAGCTCCCCTCCGAAGATCATGGCTTTCGCACCCGAAGCTGTCACGCAGTAAACCAGAGAATCCAAGCGCAGATTGAAGTTGATCAGAGCCGCCTCCACGCCGATTTTTGCCATCCCTAGCCAGAGACCAACAAATTCTGGGCGGCTCTCCATGAAGATTGCGATGACGTCCCCCAGCTGGAAGCCTTGCTGGTGGAAGTAGTTAGCCACGGCGTTGGAGTACTCGTCCAGCCTCCTGAAGGTCCACCGCTCGCCAGTGGCCTCGTAAATCAGGGCCACTTTGTCGGGGTGCCTGCGGACAACGTCTTGGAACATCTTGGGGACGGTGCTTTTGGCTTTTTGATGCCTTCGCAACTTGTACTTGACTCGTAAGAGCACCGCGAGGCCGCTGCGGCAAAGAAAGAGCGTAACAACTTAATTTTCTGCCAGATTTCTGAATTGGAAGGGATGTGGGCAGGACGCGCGTACTCCGCGCGAGCGCCCCACCGGCATCCCCCTGCCCTTGGACAGCTGAACTGGAACTTTTTACCCTGAAACTGGAGTTTTTAATCGCTGCTGCTCTACGGAAAACGATGGCTATTTTAAAAGCACGGTAAATAAAACACACACAGCCAATTTTCCGCTCTATAAAACACAGGGAGTCGGTCTTCACATTGACACCGATTCAAATGAGCCCACAGGAAATATTAAAGAGGGTAAATTACATCTTTTAATGAAAAAAAAGGCCACTCCGCAGCACCCGTTGCTATTTCAGCCGGCTGTGCCCCCTCGGGATGCGAAAGCCTCCGCGCCGCAACGCCAGCCTGCCCCTTCGACAACAACGCCTGGCCTCAGCTCCAGGAGAACAAAGCCAAACTCCCCCTTTCGCCCACGAGACAAGGGGGCCGCTGGTGCGTTCTCCTGTGAGTCAGTCTGCCACGGCCCTGGGACGATGAGGAGCCAGGCAGAAGCCACGGATTTTAGGTAATAAATAATAATTCTGGGATGGACAGCTCCTTTAGAGACAGAGGTGCCTCACAAAGGAAAGGATTGCTGCCTCTGTGGATATTTGATACCACAAAGAATAGACCAGAGCACACTCTAACAGGGCTTTTTTCTTTTTTTCTTTTCTCTTCTGTAATTTACCTAATTAAGCCTCCAGGGTAGCAGCTGCAAGCTAAACCTCGACAGGGCTCAGGCTGGGTGGCAGTGAAAGCTGCTCCCTGAGCTCCAACTGCCCCACGCCGTCCTGGAGGAAACTATCTTTAGGGGCACGCCGGCTCTCTTGCTTTGGCTATCAGTTACAACTGAGCCACAAAAATAAATTGATCAGAGTACGCTGCTGTAACACCGCCACCAGAACGAGGGATCCTGTTTCCTTCCTGGAGGGAGGAAGATGGAGGAAATCGGGTTGATTTAAAATAGGAGATTGTTGTGCCCCAGGGCTTTGGAAGAATCCCCAGAAACTGGAAAGGTCATTTAATATCAGCGCTTTAAAAACCCCCGCGGCTCTCACGCCTGCACGTCACGAGCAGAGGAGCCCGGCAGAAGGGGGAAGGGCGCGCTTCAGAAACAACTTGTTGGCAACGGCCAGCCCGAGCGGGGCTTTCGCGGTGACCTTACGCCACGCCGTGCCAAATCCAGAACAGAGGAGCCTTTTCAGCGCAGAGCCGCACTTTCCAGACGCTTAAAGAGCTTTATTCTGCCCGCCGTTATTCCCAGCTTGCCGGGCAATCGGGAGGAAGCAGCTCTTCAAAGCGCAGTGACAGCCACAGCGGAGCTGGCAGCAGCAGGAGCCCTAAATCTTTGGGAATAAAGGCAGAGCCTCGCGGAGGCCTAAAAGCCGCGGAACCAAAGGCGACAGCCCCCCAGAGATGGGGACGCAGCTGGAGACTCAAGCCCCTAGCTCGGATTGTGAATTTCCGGGGGGATTTACCCCCTTCTTTGAGCGGGGAGGGGGGTTAACGGCCGGCAGCGCTCCGTGACTCCCGCCCCGGGTGAGCTGCGGGGTCCGGCCGCAGCCGAGCCCTTCCCTCCCCGCCGGAGGGTGAAAGGGAGCCCAGCCCGCCGCCGGCCCTCGCCCCTTCACTGGGGGGGCCGGAAGGGTGTCCCCCCCCGGGTTTGGGGGGCGGCACTTACAAGAGGTCCCGCGGAGCCGTCCGGAAGAGCAGGCGCAGCAGCCGCCATCCCCCGCCGCCCAGGCAGACGCCCAGCGTGGCGGCCAGGCTCCAGGGCCAGGGAGCGCCCAGGAACCGCAGCAGCCCCAGGGAGCCGAGCGAGGCGGCGCACACCCCCGCCGGGCGCATCCTGCGCAGGGAAGGGGCCGCGCTCGGGGCTCCGGGACGCGACGGGACCGGACGGGACGGGGCGGCCCCGCCGCCGCCTCAGCAGCCGCCGCTTCGGCCCCGCCCCGGACGCCCACCGCCTTTCCCCGAGGGGGAGGGACAGCGGGGAAAAGCGAGATTCTGATTGGCCGAAGGCGGAGCTCCCGGCTTGGGATTGGACGAGGCGGAGCGGCGTGGGGAACGCCCGCGGGGCGGCAGCGCGGAGGGGCGGGGCCGGCGGGGCCGGTGCGGCGCTGCTGGCCCGGGGCTGACGGAATGGGGGGGGGGGGGGGTCGGGGGGGGTCTCTGCCCATCCGGGGGTCAACGGGCGGTTTGGGAAACTGCCGTTTGCGTCCGCACCGGCACCGCCCGGGACCCCTACGCCCGGTTTCCCACGGCCCGGGACCGGTACTGGCTGGGACTCGCACGTCCCGGGGACCCACACACCCAGGACCAACAGAACCGGGTTCCCAGGCCCCTCCCTCCCCCCCGTGGACCCCACGGCCCCGGGACCCACGGAAGCCACACACCTGGGTTCCCGCAGCCCCCAACACGCCCCACGGGGACTCCCCGGCCGGGGCCCCCACGGCCCCGGGACCCACACAGCCCGGTTCCCACGGGACCGGCACCACCCGGGACTCCGCGGCACCAGGACGCCCAGGTTCCCACGCTCCCCCGCGGGACACGCGTGACCAGCACCGCCCCCGGGCGCCGACCTCCCAGTACAAGCCGATTACCGGAGGCTCCGGGATCATTAACAGCCGAGGCCGCTGCGGGGCCAGGGCGCTGGTGGGGATCGGGGGTCCTGCGCCCCGTCCCCCCGCCGAGCTGTGAGCCGCGGGGTCCGTCCGTCCCACCGGACCCATCGGCCTCGTCCGCCCATGGCCGCCCTCTTCACCGGGAAGGTCCTGATGGCCAACCGGGAACGGGACGAGGTGGAGACGGAGCGGGAGCTGGGCCGGGCGCTGGAGAACAAGGTGCTGCTGCTCTACTTCGGATCGCAGCAGTGCCCGCGGTGCCGGCAGTTCTCCCTGCTCCTCAAGGATTTCTTCCTGCGGCTCACCGACGAGTTTTACGTGGAACGGGCTTCGCAGCTGGTGCTGGTGTACGTGTCCCGGGACGAGACGGAGGAGCAGCAGAGCGCCTTCCTGAGGAGCATGCCGAGACGCTGGCTGGCCCTGCCTTTCGCGGACGCCTTCAAAAGGTAGGACCTGGGCGAGGCGGCGAGGGGGGTCCCGCAAGCGGCCCCTCCGGCTGCGCTTGCAGATATCTAAACTCTTCTCCTCATTCTCAGTCCCCGCCGGAGCAGCCAGTGCGCTGTGTTGATGGCAAAACCGGTAAACCTCTTCGGCCGCGCCTATTTAGAAAGCAAAAATAATTCCTCTTCTTTCTAGCCGCTTTTTTTTTTTTTTTTTTTTTTCCAAAAACTTTGTATTCCAATTTTCTAACGCGCTATTTATAACTCCGAAAAACGCGTCAGCCAGCCCTCCAGGCGGGACACGGAGTGTGAAAGATGGACGCAGCCAGGCGGATTGGAAGCGCTCACGCATTTACTGTAACCTCATTAGCGACAGAACGAGCTGCAATTAATACAGAGACTCATTCCCAGCTCCTTTGGAGGGCAGACTGGAGGACGCTGAAATTTCAGAGGTCCCGCTGCTGGTTAAATTGCTGCTGGCGTAAAACAGGTCCCAGCAGCCATCCCACACCCCCTGCACCCCGGGGAGCTGACGCCCAAATCCCCGTCCCCTTTTACCGGCCCCGCAGAGATCCGCGCTGGGCTCTAATTAGCGGCGATGGACAAACGAGCGGGTTAAGTTCAGGCTCTGCGTAACTCTGCCCGCGCCAGGAGAGCCGCGGGAATCCGAGGAGATGAGCGGTGAGGATGATGCGCAGCGAGGGCTGTTACCCCCTTCTCCGTTTGAGGTTTCTCCCCCTTTTGCCTTGCAGGGAGCTGGAGCTGCGGTTCGCTGTGTCTGAGGTGCCCGCGGTGGTGGTGCTGAAGCCGAACGGGGAGGTAATAGCTGGAAACGCCGTGGAAGAGATCCGGCGCATGGGACCCGCCTGCTTCCGAAACTGGCAGGAGGCTGCCGAGCTGGTAGACCGCAATTTTCTCTTGGCGGAGGATTTCGAGGACTGGACCAGGAGAAGCATCACTGACCCCATCCGCCGCCTCAAGTACAAGCTGGACAAGAAGACTGAGGCGAAGGACAAGGAAAGGAGGGAGGAAGCCGAAGAGGCTTCTTAGGGGCTCAGGAGGTTGCGCGGCTGGCTTGGCCGGGGCCGGCCCTCAGCTCGCTGTCCCTCCCTGCCGGCTCCAGAACAGCAACACCCGTCTGTAGGGTAGAAGTCCGCTACAACCGCATTCGTTTTCCAAGAGGTGAGTTGTTTCTCCGCTCCTGTGCCCGGCTGTTCATCCCTGGAAAGCCGGTGAGCGCCACGAGGAGAGCCCAGCCCCGGTGGAATCACATTTCGTTTTTATCACCCCAGGACCTGGCACAGCAAAAGTCTCACGGTTAAACCTTTGCCATTCCAACCCAAAACTGTTCTATGATTTCTCTGCCCCAAAAGTGAGAAGAAAAGGGAGCAGCATTCAGTAAATGACTCCCTCAGCAGTTTTAAAAACTGAAATGGCGTTAAAAAAAAAACCAAACAACAAAGCCCAGCACGCCCAAGCGCTGCTAGGGACGCATGGAGATGCTCTGGCACATGACAGCAGGAACAGAGTCGCTGCGACAAGCTGCTGCAGCGGAGCTTTAGGAGACAGACACACGTGCTAAGCGAGCAAGTCCTGAGAAGCCTCCCACGTTGCCTGCTCACGTTAACGCTGCTGAAAATGTACGTTTCGGACAAATCCCGCTGAGGAGCGGGCTGCTCCACCAGCAGAATCACAGCGCGCAGCAGCTGCCCCGGTGACCCGCCAGCTTCATCTGCTAATCCACTGCCATCTGCTGCTGCGCAGCGCCCGGCGCCGCGGACGGCACCAATCCGCCAGGAAGCCAAGCCCCGTCCCGGGTGGAAGATCTGCCTGTCCCAAACCTACCGCGGCAGGCGGCGGAGGGAAAACCTGCCAGGGCAGCGCGCGTCCGTAGGGAACATCACTCATGCTTTGTCCTTTCAACTCCAACAGATCTGCGGGAAGCCAGCTCCCTGAACGTGAGGCACCGCGCTCTGTAGACAAAAATAGCGTTTAGGGAGCCCGCAAAGAATCCTTCTGCACACGTCACTCGCTTTCCGTAATCCAGGGGACGGAAAAGTAGAAGGGGGAAAGGGTTTTGCTCATTTTGGGACCCTGTTCTCCACTACATCACTGGGGCACGAGCAGAGCGTTTCCAAAAGCTTTGCTGGATCTGGGAAGGATCTGGGAAGGAAAGCGCGCGTGGCAGACAGAGGGGCTGTGCGAGGCCAGCTTGTTCCGCTGGTTTTGTCACTTAATCCTGCCTCTCTTCACCCCGCGAGTCTGACAGGCAGAGGGGGAAGCAGGAGGAGCCCTATAAAATAACTGGCTGGGAGGGACTTAGGGAAGTCCCTATGGTTGGGAGTGGTGGGAAGTGCGTTAGGGACTTCCTTCAGGTCATTCCGTGGCGCACGGGCCCCACGTGAAACGGCAGGCGTAAAACCCAAAAGTGCTGTCAGGGAACGTACCTGCTGGAGGAGCGAGCCTGTGCGGCCCGACCGCCGCTGACGGAACAACGCTCCATCCAGCTCGGGCGGTCTCCAGCAGTTAGGACACCTGTGTTTACAAAATAAGTTATAAATTACAAATTAGGAACCTGGAGCAGTGGGAGGAAGGCAAAGGGCAACATTTCCACCTGTTATTAACTGGCAGTCGGGTGCTTCTTCTCATCCCCGTGTCAACACTCTCCACCGGAATTTATGGCACGTACAATCACAATACCCTACAACCAGCCCTACCCTTTTTTTTTTTTTCACCCACCACAGTTTCCTCTGCTCAAAACCAGAAGTTGCCCTTTTCTTGGCTGTTGTGTTGAAGAGCAACAGGACATTGAGCAACCACGAAAAGCCAATCTGCCAGCACGGGGAAGCGCCGCTGTGCCAACGTCGTCACCGCTGTAAAGAGCAACAAGTGCTTTAGCTCTTCTTCTTGATTCTTTTGGATTACTTTCTAGCTCCATCAGATACTAAAGTCCTCCCAACGGATGCGTTGCATGGCACCGTTACGACATTTGTCTCTACTTTTATGTGGTGGGCTTACATTTCTATGACACAACAAAGGCATTTGAATGCTCAGGGCGGTAGCTGAGCACCCTTTGGGGTGAAAAATCACTTTCTGATACGTTTACCTTTTCAAACACGCTAGCTGGCAGCTGGTCTGTGGAATCCCTGCTTTACCTTTTCCCTGCACCACACAATCTCCTTGCACAGGGCCTCGCTGCTCTGTAAAAACAAAATAAGCATGTGGAATCCCGAAATCGCTTCCCAAGTTTCAGGCAGCAGAGAGTTAATGAAAGCTGCGGAGAAGGATGGGTCTGACCTGGGAGGCAGCCTGGGAAGTGAGTAGTTTCACAACTCCCAAGAGGAATGTGGAAAATCCGCACAGCCTGACACCTGTCTGAGGTCGCAGACTCATCCCACGCAGGCTGCGCGTAGCGTTGCTTCCTGCCGCAGAGGCACGGGGCAGCCCAGCGCAGATTCGGGAGCCCGGCTGCACGGGGGCACCCGCACCGGCTCGATTTTCTGGGTTCGCCAGCAAACACCCAGACGCCGTGGTGCTTTGGATAAACTGAGAGATTTCTCACAGGAGGTGACGGCTTTTTCCTCGTCCGTGTTTTAGCTAAGGAAGGACAACGGAAGAGATGGAAGACATTCGCTACAGCTCACCTAGCCCAACGTTTTAACATGCAGATAACGTTGTGGTGCATCAGCGAGGCCGATACGGAAAGGCAGCACTATTGCACACGGATATTCGGGGCTTGGTTTTGATATCCAAGCCTTGCTAAGGAAAACTTTCCCAAACTTCTGTTTCCATTTGCTGGCAAGGGTGAGATAATGAAAACTTGCCTCAGTCATTTCTCAGAAAACATCCGTTGCGACTCTACTAAATTAGAAAATTAATAAATGCTGAGAGCATGAGAATCCATCCCATACTTTACATTTTTTTCCGAGTGTTTTGTCTTGCGTCTCCAGCTGCTTTTGCAGAATGCTGCTTCTCCGCCTTTCAGTGAGGAGGAGCCGTGCTCACAGCCCGCGGGACTTCGGAGGTGCGCACCCAAAAACATAGCCCGAGAAAAAGGCTCGCCCACCGGACTCAGGAATGCTCCACCTTGCCATGAACGGGCCGGGAGCCCAGGAGAGTGCCGGTTGCGCTCCAATCGCGGGCCGATCGCCAGGCAGACGCCTTCCACCTGGCCACGAGCCCGATGCCGGATGCCTGGCTGCCGCCCGGGCTTCCATCCAGAGCCCTGCCCCTGGCGATCGTGCCGGCCGCGTGGACCTCGCGGCTGGCGAGGCGCTCCGCATCGCCAAACACCTGAGGAACATTGACAGGAAATTTCAGAATTTCCGCGAGCTCTTCCGAAAAGGTAAATATTTTTCAATCCACTTATTTGCTTACAAAACAAGCGGGTTAAGTTCAGCAAAAGCCATCCTGTCTCATTCTTGCTGCATTATTTATTTAAAACAATTAATTTAGACAGCCCTCAGACAATTCAGAGCGGCCTCTCGCCGCACAGATATTTAATTACGCAAACATCTTTTCCTAGAATGAATTGCGTCAATAGATACAATTTCAGAGCACTTAACCATCTAAGTGCACAGGTTTCCTCCAAAAGCGACGCAAAAACATGTGAAGGGCTGCTGACAGCACCTGCAGTTACTCACAAACGGCTCGAAGACAGGGTGCCCGCAACGACCCCGTTGGGAGAACCGGGAAGGAGCCCAAATCCCAAGGCGGCTCAGGCTGGTGATGCTCTGGGTGGCGGCGGGAGCCTAAGCGCACGTCCCAGCCTGGAAACGCGCTCCGGCAGAAGCGCCGTGCCTTCCTGCCCGGCACGCTGCCGCTTTGTCCCCCTCTGCTCTGGAAACCTTGTACAGCGTGGCAGAATTAACAAAATCCCTTCGGCTTCTTGCTGGAACATGAAACCTCCTGGAGGAGTGCCACCCTTCTCTGCCACGGCATCCGGCGCTCCCTGTCATCCTGGTTTCCCCGCCCACGGCCGCAAGCTGTAGCTCCAGGTCACGGTGACTGCCTTACCCCAGGCACGCCGAACGAGCTGGGGTGGCCACGCTCTTCGAGCAGAGTCCTGACTGCGGCGGTGCTCTTCGCTTGGCAAGATGTTTGCTTTTAACGGCCCCCAGACCATGCTGGCTGCACGCGGCAATCAGACCTGCCTGCACGGGTTCTTTCGCCACGCGTCCTTCCCAGTGCCCAGCTTGGGACTGCGTTTTTGTCTCGGAGGCTGGTCTGCAGATGGAAAGACACAAAGATACACGACGATCCTGCAGAAGGAAGCGGGAACGTCCATCGCGTGGGCTCGTGGAGCAGAACCCGGACCAAAGGCAGCGTGGAGCCTCGTCGAGGGTCCTGGCCCTGGTGACTTAAGGACTGGGCAATTTTCACATCCATCCCTTCGCTGCACGCGGGGTTTTTCCTTGCTTGGGTGTTCAGAGTTTGTTATTTTGTGTTTTGCGCAGAACTCGTGTGTTTAGGAGCAGCCGGGTACCTGTAGTGCTGCGCTGAAGTGAGTTCATCCCGGGAGAGGTGAGGCTGAGAGCTTATGCACAAAAGAAAAAAAAAAAACCAATCATCATTTGTCCCCTTCTTAATTTCAGGAGAAGTTATTTCCGCTGCTGTTGAAGCCAAACTGGCAGACTTACTGCGAGCCATCTCCTCCTTCCTGAACGCTTATCCTGCTCTGCCCAGGGATGCCATCCAGCCTGCCGTAGCAACCCTCATCACCAGTGTCAACGGTAAATCCATGCCCTCCGCGAGCCTAACGAGCGCTGTAGTCGCTGCCCTCTGCTCTGTGCTGACGGACGGCTTTCACAGCGGGCTCGGCACAGTCACCTCTGGGTGTCCGCGTGCACGGAAAGCACGCGTCTGCCGCAGCTGGGCAGAAGTTGGTGATCATCGAGGCTTATTCATATCCAGATCCCGTTGTCAGGGACGACAGTGCTTTTAAAACACACAAAAGCAAGATAAAGGCTTCTATGTGACAGCCTTTCTGTTTAGGTTGTCAATTGTGCTGGCAAACTGCGTCTATCTGTCCGTTTTCCACTAATAAAGACACATCGCGTTCAGATGGTGAAAGCAACGGGAACGCGGGGCCGCAGGGAGCTGCTCTTGGCCTGGGTACGGCTGTCGGAGCGAGCAGGCGTGCGGCAGGTCTTCTCTCAGTGCTGAATTCCCGTAAAACTCTGCGCAAAAATGTTTTCATGTGTTTGCTTGTCAGTGCATGGCGGGGGGGAGAATTAAATCTTAACTCCAGTGGGAAATCCTCACCTGAAAACAAGTCTTTTCCTCCTCAGAAGGAGGGCTTGGTGGTTCCCGGCCGTTGCTGCGGGGGTCTGAGGAGCTTCAGGAGCACGAACGTCCCGTCCCAGTATTCTGTGCGTGGTCCCCACCAGAGCAGAGCCAGGACTGGCCGCTGCTGTGTGCTGTCTGCAGAACCGTGCCATTGTGCTTGCTCTAAAATCGTAACTTAAAAAAAAATTCATCTGTTAGAAATGCAGGAGCAGCTTGCAGGCTGCTCCTCGGTGTCGGGAGAGCTTTCTGGTCTGCGATCCGTGCTGACCTGACTGCACCGGCGAGCCGAGGGACGGCTGCTACGGCTTCTCCTGTTAGCGGTCCCCGTCACTGCGCCGCGCGCGGCTCCGTGCTCCCTCGGCAGATGGGCCGTTTCTCAGGAATCCCTGTGCTTCCCTTTTGTGAGGCTCTGATCTGGGAAAGACAGTTTAGGGTTTTACTATCTCTACTTTTACCCCCTCAAAAAAAATCCCAACCAACAAAGAACAGCAGGAACGCCTAGGAAACAGCCTGGGAACTGGGATGCGGAGTTATGCTTCTGGTAAACAAGGAGCCCCACCCCTTTGTCTTAGCTTTGATTAGCTGGTTTTTTTAATATAGAATTAATTGGAGGGGTGTTGCTGTACTCTGTTGCAATCCTTTTGGGTATAAATACCTTTACGCTAGAAAAACACTTTTTATAGCACTTATCTGTAAATAAAGCACCTCGCAAACGGGGCAGAAACCGTCAGAGTTCACACACGCCGCGTTCATTCGAGCCCAAAACATTCGTCGCTGGGGCGGTAACTGAGATTCTAGGATTTCTTTTGAATTCAACAAGTGTTAAGGACAGAAAAGCCAGCTGAATCTTGCCTCTGGCTTGTGCCTGGCTGGCGTTAGTGGGACAGAAGGGCCTGGAGCTTTGCCTGCCGTGAAGTTTGTGGCGCAGAATCTCGCAGAAGAGATTTAGCGGCGTTACTTGAGCCGCCAGCAGTGGCTGAGGAAAGGGAAAGCGTGTTTTTTCGGCATCCAGGGCCACAAGCATATTTTTAGGTTGCATAAGAAAACACAGGGGTTTTAATTATTAATTATTTAGTGAAGAAAAAAAAAATCAATAGCAGAAGTTGAGCTGCTGAGCACAAGTTTGTTGGTCGACAGCACATTTTTGCTGTCGGTTTCTCTAATATTTACAGCTGAAAAAAGCTCACTCCATTTTCCGCTCACTTCACTCTACAATCTTTGAGTAAAGGTTTTCTATTTCCCATAGCACAGTTTCATCGTTAAGTCACCGGCGGTATTCCTAAACCGAAGGCAAAATTCACCAGTTTTAAAGTCCACCCAGTCCACCCTGCGGAGAACGCTCCCAGGCTGGAAAACACCTTGATGCAAGTGACGGGTTTTTTCTCTAGCTCATAAAAAACCCTACAAAATCAGAGCTTGTTTTTATTTAAGAAACAAGCCCTCCAAAGTTTAGATTTTGCTGAGAAGCAGTTGCGAAGGGCTGTGATCTCTGAGCAAGCTCTGTTACACCAGCAAAGAGAGCAGAGGGCCGGTGGCTCAGGCAAGGAGCACTGCTGGCCCATCCCCACCCGAGATGCTCATCCTTTCCCTTCTTCCGTCCCCTGCCTTCTAACCTACGGCCTTTCCCCTCTCCGCCGGCAGTTTCGCAGCAGCGGGGTCGGTATGTTTGGGAGCACGGGTGATTCTTAGGAAGCTACCTGGGTAGAAAAAGCGGGGCTGCTGCGACAACTGCAAGCAGGGAAGCTCGGAGGACTCAAACGGTTCCTTCTTTGCTATTTACCAAGACACATCCGAGTTACGCAAATTGCACGATCAAACAAATGTAGGCTGCACGCCGTTTCCTCACACGGAAGCGTGTCTGCAGGAAGCAGATTTGGCCGCAGCAGCCGCGCTCACCGACGGGCGCTTCTGTCAGTTATTTCGGGCAGGTCGTCTTACCTGCAGCTGTCATGGGCCTTTGGATAGCTTCTTCGCGTCTGAGCTGACGGAGAATTTTTATTTCACTTCGGTCGGCTGGGATTCAAAGCTGGGGAGTTTGGGATTCTGCTGCTTTCAGACCAAAACACTGAAGATTCGGCCATGGGAGACCCAGAACCGAGTGGTAGGTGATGGTATTTGACACAACCTTCTATAACTGTTTGTAATGTCAGCTTTTGGGGCGCGATGCGGCGCGATGCAGACCAGCCGGTGGGCCACCTAGGAAACACGGGGGCTAGGAAGCAGCTGTACGTTCCTCTGCCTGGGGCTGCCGTGAGGATCCCAGCTGTTCGGTTCCCTAAGTCCTTCTCCGAGCGATGAAATTATTTGATGCGTTTGCACTAGACGCTGACTCACGTAAGAGGAAAGAATGCAAACGCCCTTTTTCAGCAGGCGGAATGGGCAGTGTCCTCTCTTACTTGGTACTTGGACATCATCAGCTCAAGTTCCTCTGACAACAGTTTGCTCTAAGTCCTTGCTCTCAAAAGCCTCAACCTTAATTAAGCCATAATCACTCTGAATTGGAATAACACTTGCCCATCAAGCATCTAAGAGGTCTCTGTCCTGCCTGAGAGCACAAATCCCAACTGCCAGAGCCCCTTCTTCAACGTGGCCAGCCCCTGAAAAAAAACCTCGCTGGCTCTGTAATGAAGGAACACAGCCAGCGACGTTAGTGCTTTACGCTGCTATCATGTTCAACTGCATCGTCATCTTTGTAGCTACAGATCTTGTCATGTCTTTTTTATGGGAATGGGAAAACCATTAGCAGGATTTCCATAGCTTATGATCACACGTGGGGATAGCTAAAGGATGTCTCAGAGTCTCTGACCAACTCAGTAAGGTGAGCTTGTTGAAAAACTGCACCGTGAGACTCGTTTTCTGCCCGCTCTCGCCGCTCAGAGCGTTTTTGTGTCTTCACCAATGTCTGCAGAACCCCTGGCACTAACACCTAACGTGCTCATCACCCAGCGCTGTGTGCGGAGGCGCAAGCAGAGCCTGTTTCCGCTCAGTGTTCCTCTTTCGTACGTACCCAGGGCTTGCACAGGGCCGCTTTCCACAGCATTGCATGTGAAGCTCGTGTCGGGCAACCACCCGTTGTGTCCATCTCTGCTCTTCAGGGCAGAGGCTTCCAGCCTGGCGACGGGGCACCTGCACCGCATTTGCGGATGTTCGGCTGCGTGCTGGAGTGGAAGCACAACCCCTTCTGAGGCCGCTGAAAGGCTCTGTGATCAATAGCTGCCTCACTTCTGGGCCTACAGTCTCGGTCTCATCAAGTGCTTTACCAGGGAGAATCGACGATACAATAAGCCCACCAAAAAGCAGGAATCTGTTTCTGAGATCCTGCTGGAAAAAACCTCATATTGATTAAAGATGTATTTTGAGGTTTGTCAGGGAAACAGTTTCTAACATGCGACCAAGAATGCCACCCAGAATGTGACAGGACAGTAAAAGTCAAACACCCTTGAGAATCCAGGTGTGCTGTGTCCACCGAGCGCCTTCTATCCACAGTCTCACCTGTGAAGGAGGTTTATTTGACAGCTCTTTGCAAAACCACACTGTCAGGTATAAATGATTTTCTTCAGTCTTATTTTTCAGCCAGTAAGTGTCCTAGAGTCACCTTTCTGTTGCTAACTGGGAGGTCCATTTGCTGCTTTCCAGTACTGGAAGCATCTGCTGTGCCTCACTGCTGGTCTAAATTCTTCTTCCCATCACCAACGTTTCCTTATTCCTAATACTGAAGAAACAAGCAGCCAGAAGTTTAACACAGTGGCACTTTTCTTACGCGAAAAGCCAGGTTTGTTAAGTCAATCAGCACTGCAGGGGGCTGACATCAATCAGCACAAGTCTGGCTTACTAATATTTTCCTCCCCCCCTCATTTTTATTTTGCAAGCTGACGCACCTGCGCTCAGTTTCTGCCGTCAGACATCTCGGAAACGTTTGCGGCGTGCACACCTTTTTCCATTAATTGATCAATTAAGTGGAAATTCTACTTGTTTTGTTGATCCCCTCATTAATACTTACTGCTATTTAAGACGCCTGACCTCGCTAGTGTTTCCTGTCAGTTGTGGGCGACTGCACCGCTTGGTCGTGGTTCTGAGCTCCTCAAAAATTAGCTGGTTTGTAAATTCAGTTTTTTTGCCAGGAACTTTGTTCTGCTGAAGCAGGAAGAGAAGACGGTAGTGGAGTGGTAGATGGGAAGTGGTCTTGGTTTCGCAAAACCGTTGTCAAGGCGCTTGGATTATTTTGTTGCAACACTTATTCCTCAGGCAGAGGTGCTGATGTAGGCAGCCGGAGCAGCGTCTTTGCCATAACCAGCGTCTCGCCGAGGGATATCTTGGTTAAAAAGGGGGAGGATTTCGCGCAGGGGCGGTAGACAATTTGAGAGTTTTAAGACTTATTTGGCCTAATTTGCCTCAGCCTGTGCCGTGGCTTAGCAAGCAGGGCTTTTACACAGATGCCGCTAAGGAGCGTGAGTAATTTTATGCAGAAACGGGAGATTTGCCGTGGTGGAAAGATTCAGATGTTGTGTGGCAACGTGCAAGACCGAGCGCAGAGAAGAGGAAGGCGCTACCAGGAACGGGCTGGCGATAGCAAAGCTTGGCAGCGCTGAATTAGGGTTTTGGACATTTACCTCATTTCACAGCAACCGCGGCTGAAAGGGAAGTGATGCTTCTGCTGAGGGGCAGAACAAAAAAGCTTCTCCTGCTAAAAATATCCTCGAGGCACTGCACGCCCACTGCTGTCCCCGTAACGGTGGCAAAAGGCAGAGGAGCGATGAGCTTTCCGGAAGGTAGATGATGCTGATGAGAGGACGGTCTTGTCCAGGGAAGGGGTTTCTCCTGGAATTGTTTAAGAGAAGAGGAAGAAGGATACACTGCCTCTCAAGAAACATAGGTGACTCTTGATCTCCAGAAGAGTGGTCTTCTGGATCGGCCTTCCGGTTGTCATGGGGCTGTCCAGTAAGGGAACTGGTTTTAAACTGATGTGTCCATTTGTAAGGAAGGCTGCAGAGTCACAGCGAATGGATGAAGGGCTACTGAGCTGGATTCTCCTCCAGGCCTGTGGTCCTACATCCCAGCGCCGCAGGGCTACCTAACCCTCCCTGGTCAAGGCAAAGAGCTCTGAGCAGGACCTGAAATGGGAATTGGTTTATGGATATTTACAGGAGCCTCTGCAAGCCTGCCAGGCACAGGGGCTCCACCTTCCTTCCAGCACGGAAAAACACACACAGATGTTTGCACATTTAGCACGTGGGCGATCAGGAGCGCACAGTTCCTCAGGAAGGGACGTCTCGAAGGTGTCCAACAGACGGCTGAATGATGACAGCCGTGACAATGAAGAGAAATACATTTGAGGCAATTAATTTCCTTGATGAGATATGAACGAGGCACGTGAATCACTTGGCCTAGACCTGCACGTGCCAAAAGCGGGAGATGAAACAAAAGACTTGTGAGAACCTGAGGTTCTTGCTTGTCTTACGGCACCTCACAATAGCTGCTTTCAAAAGCAGAACGTTTCACTTTGCCCACCACCAGCAGCGGCTGAGTCACTTCTTCCTGTTGTACAATCCCCTGCTAGCGGTAAACAAGAGAAATTGAAGATGTCTGTCTGCCCAAAGTAACGAGGGTAGTTAGGATTCAAGTTAATTTAGCACGCTTTGGATTTGTTACACCTTGGATTTTAAACAATTTATGTCTCTTACGGAAAAACCAGAGTGAGGTGTTTGGTAATCGGCCTGTCGTGCGTCACCCGCTGCGTGTGAAACGTGGATTTCTCCCCATTAAGCAGGGAGCGTGCATCGCCGGTGCGTTTAAACCCTAAGCCCGGGTCTCCCAAGCATGGCAGGCCAGGCTGAGCGATTCCTCGCCGTTTCTTCAGGCCTCAGCAGTTGATGGTAAAAAAAACGAGTGTGTCTTCACACATTTTCAGTGTCTCATTCCATTCTGGAGTAAAACATTGAGAATGTTTTAAAGAACAAGGCCAGCATGAACCTCAACGATTTGCTCAGCCAAGGCGCATTCCCAGCTCATTTCTTGATGCAGAGGAGAAGACAGCACCTGGCCCACACTGCTCAGCGCTGACTGAGAGTGAAAGCGTGGCTCCAGTCCCACCCAGCCCTCTTTGCAGTGGTTTCTCTTTTTAAGGTGACGACAGGGTTCGATGGGTTGACGGTCACAGCTGGGATGCTGTAGCTGTAAGATTGTCACAGAGAACTTTGGTTTGACACCAGACAAGGAGCTTTGTGGAACAAAGTCTCTAATACTTCCCTGTCTTTGTTTTAATTGTATATCCTCTCTTTAAATCCCTTCTTTGCATGGTCTGATGTCCTCACAGAGTGAAAATAAAATACCTGTGCATATGTACGTGCTCACAGTGCTCCCAGAGGCAGCGTGGCTCTGCGAGGCTGGGCTCAGCAACGGTGCGACGCTGGCTGTAGGGCAGCTCCTAATCAAAACCTGACTTGAAAATCCTGTTTTCCAGGAGTAGCTATAACTGTGAGACACAAACTGACTGCCTACCACGCCACATTTGAGCAACACTTACAAGTACTTGCTCTCTGTCAAAAAGTCAACAATTAGTGAAGCAATTCTAGATTTAGGTCAACCACATCCTGTTTCCTGGAATGTCAAAAGGACAGAGAAGAGCGAGGTTTTCTCGTTTTTACCAATTGTGCCCAGTTTCACCTTTTAAAACATTTTTCCTTTTTTTTTTTTTTCTTTCCTCCAGCCTGACTAGATTTTAATTTCAGCCCTCAGTGGCAAACGCACGACGGAGTGCAAAGTGAGATGAACAGCGTCTCTCACCCCACGTGAGATGCACGTGCTCACCTCCGCCTTGCTGTACGAGCACCGGCAGGCAGAACATGCTCGGACCTCAGAGAGACGCGTGGCGGGAGCGCGTCACCCCTCAAGCCGGGACAAACCCACTTTATCTTTTGAGTACCTTTGCTTTGCCAGGCCGCCGCAGTCTGCCGCCTCCTGAGCCCGTCCAGGGCAGCGGCGCTCAGCCACGCCGCCCCGCACCTCTAGCAACCATCCTGCTGACCTCGGGGAGCTGTGCGTCGGGCGTTTCAGTCAATTGATTTCTTCTCCAACTCCAGGTCTCGGCAATCAGGAGCGGGCGCCTGAAAACAGGAAGCGGTACAGTGAGATATTCCGGAGCCTGGATGCCATAGAAATCTCAATCGGAAATGCGTACGTAGAGAAACGGGGCAGTTTTCTGCGTCTTTGGAACGTCAATTTATTTCATTGCGGGTTTTTTTTCGTTATACAGGGCTGTTGATATGTTCATCGGCGATGCTGACAGCGCTGACGACCCAGACCTGACCGCAGAAGGAGAGGTGGTTCCGGTAGGCAAAGCACGAGATCCGTTTTGTTAAAGAAATTCTCAATGGCCATTGCCAAAATGCACGATTCTATGTTATTAAATTCTGTGTTGTTAAAATTGGGGTTTGGGTGATCACCTGAAAAAAAAAAAAAAGTTACAATTCTTACTTGAACAGAGAGAAAGGAAGTGTACAACACCTGGGTACAGCAGTGATGGAGGCGGCAACAGAGCAGACAATATTGAGTGGAAACATTCAGGCCTTTGCTCTTTGGATTTATATTTTCCTGAAAAAGGAGATGTGGAAATTGCTGGCTTAAGTTCTGCGCGCTAAGAAATAGATCAGAGAAGACTGATGCAAACCCAAAATGCATTGGAGAGCCATGCATCAAAAATCTCCACAATTTTAGCCTTAAGAAACAGAAGCCCTTGAAAATAGAACTTCATGTTTTTCGCTTGCTTTGGGCAGCCTGGGGATAATCAGCCTCATTTCACGCTTTTCCCTTTAAACGAAGGAGCTAGGAACTTCATTTTTCTCTGGCAGTGACTGTTCCCACATAATCACATTATCCCATTATCTAAACTTAAAAATAAAAATCAAGTATTTTGTGATTTATAGCAAAACAAGAGCTGCCAGCACGCAGTCCCGCCCCGGTCTCTCTGCCCCAGTTGTTTCTGTTCTGTTTCTGTTTGGAGCAGACTTTCACACCGTGCTGCCTTCCCTCGGTCAAATCTCACGCTGCTATTTTAACTGAATACTCTCTTTTTTTTTTCCTCTTCCCACAGCTGAATGAAAGCGTCTGCGAGAGCAAAACCAGTTCAGAGAAGCAAGCGCAGCCAGACCTAACAGGTAACATTGCTAATTAAAAAGCAAAGAGGTGCCAGGAGAACACTCAGCCCAGCACCTGGCAGCAGTCCCGGCAGCCTCCCAACGACACGGACGAATCACGCTGGCGTCTCTGCCGGTGTCAGTCTCGGGCCGATCCCCGGCGAGGATGCAGACGCCTCTTTGGGCTCAGTAGTCCTGCTGCTTCCTCCGACCTGTAGGTCTTCCTCTGTTCGTCCATTAACCTCTCGTTACGGAGCTTCTCGCCGGGTCTTGACTTCTAAATATGTTCTCAAAGGTCTGCTGGTTTTCAGCACAGTGAAGATCAACCCAGCGAACCCTGGGATGCTCTGAAGCGCTGTGTTGCCCGCTGGGAGGATGCTCACCAGCTCTGTGCTTGTTGCTGGCATCATAAAATGCAACATAAAATTGTTTTTCTGCATATAAAGTCCCTGTGAAGAAAAAAAAAAATTAAAATTCTAACCTGCTTTCTCACAGATTTCAGCTTGAAACATGTTTGGAGTTGCTCACGGCAGCGGGACAGATCTGTCTTAGGTTCCACCAAGGAACAAGAATCACTCTTGCAACTCCCCAGCGACCCCTTAGGTCTTTCACTTTTGGGTTTCCAAAGAAATGAAACCTAAATATTTAATTAAAAGTGGGGGGCAGAGGAATATACCGGTACAGTTTGCATGGAGCTTGCGTGGTTCGATGGGTGGGACAGCACGGAGTCGCCGTGAATCAGACCATGCTGATCTTGTTCAGTGAAAGACCTTTTTTACAGCTGTTGTCTGTGTATTTCACAGCACCACGTCCCGAGACCCCAATTTTGCCACTCTTGGGGGAGCCTCTGCCCATCAGCCAGAGCCGTTCTGAACCCAGATTTCTTCTGTTGCAGTTCAGGAGGCAGATGAAATGCTGATAAAATGCGAAGGTGGCATTGACGCAGCCCTCGAATACGCCAAAATGTGGTGTAAATACGTCAAAGAGCTCCTCAGCTGGATTGAGAAACGGCTGAGTTACGGTGAGTCTGTGCCCAGAACCGTCGGGGAGCCTGGACACTTTTTGATAGCTTGCTTTTGAAAAAATCATAGCCCAGCAAAAGCGTAGCAGCGAGGAGCTGACCAAACACCGTCCCTTTCAGTTGCTTTTGCCTGAAGATAGAGACGTGGAGTCAGAATTTCTCCCCTGATTGATCCTGATGGACTGAAACAACCTCTGGCTTTGAAAAACCCACCTCTGCGACCGCGCAGCTGGTGTCTAACCCTCTGCCCTTTTACAGAGATGGAGTTTGCTAAGGGGATCGTGAAGATAGCAGAATCGGGACGAAACGCCATCTTCCAGCAGGTACGGGGCCTTGCGACGTTCCTGCTCCGCCGCACGGGGTTCCCTTCGGAGGAGGAGCAAACGGGAGGCTTCAGGAAAGGTGCGGAGATTTTCTGTCGGTTTATATTTGCTGGTTTGGCTCCTGCAGTACAACATGCCTCTTCGAGCGCTCTACACAATGGTTCTGGAACACGACATCAGGGTTGGGAATTCAGCTGGCGAGACGGCAGGATTGCTGCAGCAGAAGGAGTTCTACCAGGTACTGTGTTTCTGTGCTGAATTGTCAGGAGCAGCGCAGAGAGGTAACCGGATAATTTGTCCTGGTCTGAGAGGGCGGAGAGGAGGAGAGAAGGAAATGCACACCAGGTTTGAGGGGAAAAGCGGCACCTCGCACGGCTCGCTTTCCAAAGTCACGCTCTCATCGGTCAGACGCTCTTTCCTGCCTCGGGAGGAACTGTTGCTGTCCTGTTATTGCTCTGCAGCCCCTGTCAGCCAAGAAGAACGAAATTGAGAAATGGAGGAAAGAATTCAAAGATCAGTGGACGAAGGAGCAGAAGAGAATGGTAAGGGGACAAAAGGTGGGCCCGACCTTGGGTCAAAACACTGAAAATAAAGGTTTATGAACAAGCAGTGACTAAATAATGGGATATGCATGCAGCTACTGGATAAAAGGACATTTTTAAAGCGCTAACGGCATTCCTGTGCCACCCCGTCTGCGCTCCCTGCCAGACCCCACCACCTCCTGCCAGCCGCGGAGGCTGGCAGAGCGAGGATGCGTTCTGGGTTTGCGCAGGCTGGCGCCTTGCGAAACGGGATCCAGGGTGGCTGGGTCTCTGCAGAGGAAACCCAGGGGCTCCCTCAGAACTTTGGGAAGAGAGGGAGGAAGGATACCGATGTCCATTTGAACGATAACACCAGTTTGAACCCAGAGACAGGCACTTTCCTTACACGCAGAGCGCTGCTGCGACTTTTTCCTCCCACTGCCTCACCGGGCTCCCCAAACCTGTTCCTTTTTGTGTTCAAGAACGAATCCTTGTCATCCCTGCGCAAGTCTCGCCAGCAATACGTACAGCGCTGCGAGGAGCTGGAGAAAGCCAAGCAGCTGAGCGCCAAGGCGGAGGACGAATACCAGAGCGTGGCCATCACCAACCCCGGCAGCGCCAACAAGCTGCTGGAAAAGCGGCGCCGTTCTTGCGAGGAGGCGCAAGCCAAGGTGATGAGCTCAGAGCAGGCTGCTGGTGCTTCCAGCCAGCCCGTGTGCCGCGTTGCAGCACCTTCCTACCCAGCCCGGTGACTTTGGCCTCCTTTGCTCTGTTTCTGGTCATGCACAGGTTCAGGAAACAGAAGCTTTGTACAAGATGTGCATCAACGACGCCAACTTTCGGCAACAGGAACTGGAGAAAGTGCGAGCGCGGATCATCTCCCATATTCGGAAGCTCATTTACCAAGGGGATGAGGTGCTGATGTGGGTACGTGTAGTCTCAATTTCTCCTCCAATCCCCATTTCAGGGAAACCACCCGGCTCTTCGCCACTTCTCTGTTGAACCACCCTGTAACTGATCATTCTCAAGCTGTTGAAATGACGGGAATGTTCTGGACGTTGCATTGCTACCAAGCTGCTACCAAAACCATCTCAGCTAGATAGTCACATTTTCAATTACTCCTGCTTTGAGGACACAGATATGAGGTTGCCCAGAGAGGTGGTGGATGCCCCATCCCTGGAAACGTCCCAGGCCAGGTTGGCCGGGGCTCTGAGCGACCTGATCTGGTTGGAGTTGTCCCTGCTCCTTGCAGGGGGGTTGGGCTGAGTGGGCTTTGAAGGTCCCTCCTCACCCAAACCCTTCTATGATTCTATATCCATAGAAGAAATCTAGGGAAAAAAAACAAGAAGAAAACCAAGAAATAGTTGCAAATAATTTTTATCCAACCTGTTAAGTGGAACTATCAGTAACTGAGTGTGGGCAAGGAAAAACTGAAGACTGGTGAACTACTGTGAGATCCAGGGGAGGAAAAGCCCCTGGGCTTTGACTAGCAAGACGCAGTTTTGTTTTCTTTCCCCTGTAAGGTCACTTTAAGGATGTTCAAGCAGCGGCAGAGTCAGTCAGAAGAGATTCCGGTGGGATACCAGTACCTCTCCGAGATCTGCAAGCCATACAAAGCAGGCGAGAAATACCTGGAGTTCATTCAGGCTCTGCAGAAGAAAGACATTCACGTGAAAGTGTTTGAATTCGAGCCACTCGCTTCTGGGGGGCAGAGGTAAGCTGCCCGATACCAGCGCTGTCTCAGGTACCCGTAAAGCACCTCCGTGAGACAAAACCGCCCGTTATTCTTCACCGTTTGCAATCCCCTTCCCAGGTCCCCTCCCAGCAGCAAAAAGAAGACGGCATCGCATTACGCAGGAGCCTGTTCTGCAGCAAAGGACGCGAGCGCGCCAGAAGATACACCCAGAAAGCAGTTCTCCACAAACGGCGAACAGAGTAGGTTGAATTCAATAAAATGACCCAATTTTCTCTTCAGTCACGGCAGTTTAATTTAGATTGGTAGCCGAAGGGGTGGGAGGGGCTCTCAGATTCTTCGGGCAGGGCGTAAGGCTTTGCTGAGACTGGGAGAAAATACTGATGAGTGGTTATGGATGTTCTTGGGAGCCTGGCTTGGACTTCGACCCCGTGTTGAAGGACCCCAAGAGCGCGTGGGATGGTCACTGCATCCACCTTCCGCAGGCACAAACAAATCCCTCTGCAGCGACACGGAAAGCCTCGGTGGGAGCTGTGAATCCCGCTCCTTGGACTCTCCCAGTTCCAGCCCAGGTGAGAGCTGCAGAAATTCTTGCCTAATATCGCCCAGAAGCCTAAAATGGGAATAAAGTCTACACTTTGTGTCCCCTGAGGATGAGAACAGCTGTTCATTTTCTCTGCTCTCAAGGAAACTCTGATAGGAAATTGTTGAAAGCTCCGTCCACCAGCACCATGTCCTCCTCAGACGATTTTGAAGAGCGAGATTCCTTGCAAACTTTTGAAAATGGTGAGCCGCACACTTATTTGACTCACAAAGCAGAAACCTTGCCTACACATCCGTTCCTTTTCACGCTTTAACACTGTTTCTGCAGAAAACAGCACATCCCAGCAGCAGTTTAAGAACACCCTCCTCTCCAGCGCGGCACAGACCCACCGGCTCAGGAAGCTGCGGGGGCCGTCCAAGTGCAGGGAGTGCGACACCTTCTTGGTAAACGGCTTCGAGTGCGAGGAGGTGAGGGCTGGGAGATGTCACTGCAGACGCCTGGCACGGCAGCCTGGGGTGACCGGCAAAGCACCTTTTTCTGTCTTTCAATAAGCCACCAGCTGCCGCTTGCCTGGAAGAACCCTCTTGGGGCTGGTGGGACTTGGGTGGTTGAGGGAACAGGAGGAGTCCTCCAAGTTCAGCTCTTGCTGCAACGCTGGACCACAGCCAGACCGTAACTCGGGCTGGTTCTGCCGTTTCAGTGCTACCTGGCCTGCCACAAGAAGTGTCTCGAGAATCTGCTCATCACCTGCGGCCACAAGAAGCTGCCCAACCGAGTACCTCTGTTTGGCGTTGACTTCACGCAGGTCCCTCGAGATTTCCCGGAGGAAGTTCCCTTCATCGTGGTGAAATGCACCTCAGAAATCGAAGCCCGTGCCCTCAGGGTGCAGGTGAGTAGTAAGTTACTCTTGCTTCCGTCTTCTCTGCACCCAAAACTCTGACCTCTTCCCCCTCTGGAACATGCAGGGGATCTATCGGATAAGCGGATCCAAAGCCCGGGTGGAAAAGCTGTGCCAGGCGTTCGAGAACGGACGGAGCTTGGTGGAGCTCTCCGAGCACTCCCCCCACGACATCACCGGGGTCCTGAAGCATTTCCTGAAGGAAGTGGGTACCAAATGTCTGCCAGGAGGGCAGGGCTCAGCCCACCGCATTCCTTGGTGCCAGACCAGCAGGATGAAGTAATGTGCTGTCTTCCTCCCCTCTTGCTGCAGCTTTCAGCACCGGTGCTGCTGTCCCAGCTCTATGACGATCTCATTGCGCTCGCCAAAGATTTGCAAAAACCTGGGGAAGAGAAGTCGGACGGCGCAGGCTTCCCGTCAGATCCCATCCAGAGCATGAAGGACTTGCTGAGCAAATTGCCTGGAAGCAACTACAACACTCTGCGGCACCTTATTGCACACTTGTACAGGTGAGGAGCGGGCTGGGTGTCGCGCGGGTTGGTGCCAGGAGATCCCTGTTGAGGCCTCGCTGCCAGAGGCGCACTGGCACAGCACCAGTAAGAGAAGAGCATCGGGGCTTCCTTGACCTGGGAGAGCCAAGTAGGCAGTTGGGCAGGGTAAAAAATAAAAATCATTCATGGGAAGGACCATCTTGCAGCAATTAGGAGAAAGCCTTACTGACCAAGAAGGACCAGAAGGTCCTTACTGATAACGCTTGATAAAGTGCAGAGCGAGAGGTCAGGGGCTTACATGAACCAAGCCCCTTTCACCCAGCTCCGAATGCAGGTCACACGCAACAGCCGCTCTTGTTAGGGCTGCGCCATCTGGACAGATCCGTGCCACTTCGGAGGTTTTCCTCTGGAGGTTCCCTGCCCAGACCACAGCACGGTTCCCCGTGGAAGACGGGGGCTCTCTCTCTACTGGGAAATGGGGGGGTTGATGCGTTCCATCTGCGTACTCGGCGCGTTTGGGTTGAGAGCTGGGAAGCTCCTAACAGTCCCGTTTCCCTTCCCCAGGGTGGCAGAGAAATACGAAGAGAACAAGATGTCCCCCAACAACCTGGGCATAGTATTTGGGCCAACCCTGATCCGGCCAGGCGCAGGGAGCGACGTCTCAATGTCGTGCCTTGTTGACTCCGGGTATCAAGCCCAGATCGTGGAGTTTCTCATTCAGAACTACGAAAGGGTGTTTGGGATGGATGACCTGCCTTCATCCTTATCCCTTGGATGTGAAAATCCTCCACAAGAAGCATCGACAGAAAAGGACGAAGGACCTCAGAGCCCAAACACAGTCCAGACCATAACTCTAGAGGTAGAGCTCCCAGACGTTGAGCTGGGCTTAGCGACCCTGCTGTAGAGGCAGAAAGGTGGACTGGTGATTAAAGAGAACTTTTTTTCACAGAAAACAAAACTGTTTTCTATCAGACAGGAAGGAGCAGAGAGCCTGTTGCACATGGAGTGGGAGAAACAGAAAAAAATTGTGAGCTACAGATCACTCAGTAGCTTCTCGGACCACCCTGGATGGTGGTTTTGTTCCATGTTTTAGAGCACAGTCATTCTGAAAAGCTGTGGGGTTCTCCACACTAAACTGCTTGGGACACCGCTGTTTCTCCCTGTAAGCAGCCTCACAGATTCGGGAGCAGCTGCGTGCACTTCAGACCCAGCAGATCCCCCAGTTCGGCTCCACAGGGCTCTGCTGCGTCCCTGAGCAGCGGCCACGGACCCTGGGTTTTCCCTACCTGCGTTCTGCTTTCTTCCCAAGCTCCGTGCCTCGTTCCTCGCAGTATTTCACAACCTACGTCACAGCACTTTAGAAACACAAACGGGCGTAGCGTCCCTGAGCTGGGATATGGTGGGGTTTTTTCCTTCCTTTTCACAAGCGTTCGATCAGCAAGAAAGAGGAAAATACCTTCCTAAAGTTAAGCCAAAGGGAGTCAGGTCCCAGCTCAGGGACTCCCCGCCTCCTGCTTTTGAGTCATGGGTGCTTATGTGCAAGACAGTCTGTCTGCAGTGACCCCGTCCATGTCTGACACACGGCAGCACTGCTTTCTCTACAGGTCCCACTCACTGAGGAAGCAGAAATTAGAATAACCATGATTTCAGCCGAAATAAAATCCCCGGGGTAGGCACAAGTCACTTCTTGTGCCGAGAAATCCTAGAGGATTAATAACCCTTCACAGAAAGCACCCTGAGATACACACAACCGTTGACTGCGACTATTTTCAAAGCCGTTTTTACCTGCTTCTGCAGCACGGTTGAATTCTACAGGTGTTGCAAACCTTCAGAAAGGGGAGTTGCTTCCAAGGGGGCACCCTTGTTTTGCCGCTAACAAAACCCACCCCCGCGCCCCTGTCCAGGCGGCCCGGTCCTCGTACAAACTCACGCTGGTTCCACACCAGCTACGGCTCCCACGGCCTTCACTCATCCTACCCTTTGCATTGGACCGTAACTACTGTTCTCCAGTTAACGGCCTCGCTTCTGACGTTTCCCCTTTTTGTTCTGAAACGGGCTACTTCTGTGTCCCACCCGACACAGAAATCCGTCTCGGCGCGCTGCTGCTTCCCAGAAAGCAGCGGCTGCTGGCTGGGGTGAGCTTTGTGGCAGTTGTGGTCTGCCAGCGCGGATGCTGGGCTTGGTGTGTCTTAAACCCTAATTTTCCCTCACGGCCCTGCCCCGTGACCCTCTGCGAGCGCCCTCCCTATTCCCCCAAGCGTTACAGATAACCTAAGATAAATCAAAGCACTTTCAGCTCGAGCGGTTGCCTCCATTCACTAGGCTTGAACAGCGCTGAGGGTAAAGCGGGAGCTGACAGTGTCTTCATGTCAAATAAGAGTCCCGAATAAACACTCACGGCTTTTTCCAACAGAATTCCTCCTCCCAGCGCTGTTTGAACGCGGACTGTGTCTCTGATAACTCGTCTTCCGGGGAAGCCATCAATGAGCTGACTCTGGAGGGAGCCCACAGCCCGTTAAGCGTGGATGCCCTGGGTAAATAAAGCGGCGATCGTGATGCTGTTACGGGTTCTCTTGTGCGATGCTTGCTGTTTTTCCAGCCTGCCTCTGCGTTACAGAGCAGAGAAAGCGCAACCCGGGCCCCCTTCGGCATCGCTGCTCGGTCTTTGCGCAGACCAGCTGTGGCAGAGCAAGCGCCGCGTAGCTCGCGTGAAACCACAAGCGCGTTTTCTGCTTTCTCAGGAAGGGCTTTTCCCTGCGGCTGCCTCAGCTCTCGTGCCCACCGTCAGCTGCCAGCTCCCCTGGCTTTAGCGCATCGAGGACAGCTTTAAGAATAAAAACCTGATTCGTATCTCCTGGCTGTTTCAAAGGCGTATCTTGTGATTGCTCCTGACTAACGAAGGTGTTGGAGGGAGGCGTTTCAGCCTGTTGATGCAGGAGGGATTTCTGTGCCCTTTCTAACAGGAAAAGAAGTCATCAGCCAAAATTGTTTGTCGTAGGAGCTTTGTCTCACTGTTCTAAGATAACTGTCTAATTTTTTGTCCAGAGATGAACACAAGCATTGGTTCTGAGCTGGAGGATCCAGAGGACTCCGTACAGAAGACAGACAGCAATTCGGACACGCTCCTGGGGACCCAGCCCAGAAGCCATTTCTGCCGACAGCGTGTAAAATACATCCGGATGCAGGCAAAAATGAAACCAGTCATTCCAAAGTCTTCCAATTTGCCCTTGAGGACTACCATACTAGCCAACGCAGCAGCGGAGTCCGGTGCAGACAGCAACGCTGTCGACAGCAGCTCCGCAGCAAAGGACGTCCTGGAGGAGAGCACCAGGAGCAGGAACAGCTCGCCCGGCACGAGCGCGCTCAAGCAGCGCTCAGGAGGGAGACAGCAGCTCAAACATTTCGAGATCGTGCAGGAAACGGCCAGGATTGTCTCAAAGTTGAAAGTCGATGACGCTTCTGTGTCCCCTGAGCCCTCTCCGGAGAGCACAAGACCTACTGAGAGAGCAGAGGACTTCAACCCAGGGACATACCTATAGGAAAAGCCCTAAGGGTGACAGATCGTAGCAACGGAACAGGAGAGGGGACCGAAACCCCAGCTCGCTGAACAAACAGCGATGGGGTGAGAACAACGCCCTATGTGCGTTTACCACGCAGGCTGGAGGAAACGCACCTGCTGTGAACTACCTGGCAGGCTTGAGCTAACCCAGGATTTGCTTTTTATTAATTAGAAAACCCGTACGAGTGAAAAGAAGCAAGCCAATCGGCTCGCTCTCTCTGGAACATGCCCTGCTTAGCACGAAGGACAACACCAGAAGTAGAGAAACGCAGACTGTCTGGCTAGAAAGGCGTAGCCAGGAAGGAGGCAAGTGAAACGTAGGACATTGGACAGAAAGCCTTCCCAAATGGTCATGTTCTGGCAGCTGCCACAAGCACTGGTTTTTATTTCACAGTATTTTTGAGCGTACCTCACTTTTTGGGTGTAAAAGAACAGGGCACACGGGCAAAGCTCACATACTCTGGATCCTTCTGCTGCCGTTGCCGGAGCTTCGACTCGTTAATCAGTACAAAGCCGTTCTGTAAAGGGCAAGGAGACTGCTGTCCTCTGAGCCAGACCCCACGGCCCCAGAACACCAATTCTACATCCATCGAAGCACGCTGAGCTCCTGCAATACTTCCACGTGAAGCTGCTGCAGTGGGGGATGCAGCAAAGCCCGGAACACCCGGAAGATACGAAGATTTATTGAGTCTGAGAGCAGGTTGCTCTGACTTCCTGCGTCTCCATCTCACCTGCACGTGGGTCACCCCAACGCTCCTTTCTGCCTCCCTGCAGCAGATTTTCTGCCCACCAAGTTTTAACACGAGGGCAGGGAGGACTCCTTCCCATAGCGCGCTCTCGTGACACTCGCACGGGGACGACAGGCTTCCCATACCGCTCGCTCCCGGGGACAGCTTTGCAACCTGGGATGGGCAGCGGCACAGCTTTCCTTGGCGTCTGGCTGTGTATGCAGGACGAAATTCCAACAACAGCGTCAAAACTTCTGCACGAGAGCAGACTTCAGTGTTTACCACGAGTTGCAAAGAGACTAGGAGATGTGCAAAGACAGCAGTGCTACGTGCTAAAATAAAATATCATGCTTTCCCCAAACAGCTCATACACATTTCTTTTGTCTCACCAGCGGACGGTTAAGAAACAGGATCAAAGCACAAAGTCGTAACGGAAATGCTAAGGGTCTGTTCTTAGTACTTGTACAGTTCAGGCTAAAGAGAGTTTGCATCTCTGGAAGCATGCATATTTGTTAATATAATGCTTTGAAATCTTGAAAACTAAGTTATCTTTAACTGTAGAACATCTGTAATAAGTGACTGGGTGTTTTCTTAGAAGCTTCTCCCGCGTTTGTTAAATGCGGACAGGGAAGCCTTACACAAACACCTGCTGAACCGCTATTGAAGTGCCAAGCACACTCGGGGCTCTGGAAAACAAAGGTAACACTTGCACACAAGAATTTTGGATTTGAGGAACCAGCAGAGCTAGAACAAGATCCTTGGTAAAAACCCTGGTTTCCTTTTCCTGCTGAGCACTTAAATAATTAAACAGAAGAATCACTCTACTCAGGGGGCTTGGACAGTGCAGCTCCCGCCATCCACGCCTGCCCTCCCTTCCAGCGGTCCAACAGACGCTAAAAAGGCTACGAGAGAAAACGTGCTGGCTCTTACCCTTTAGCTCCTCGTGACTTGCTGCTTTCCGCAGAGCCGGCCCTTTACTGAGGGTAGAGCTGCCACAGCAACGCTTCCAGCCCGCGTCGCGCGGCCGCCGGGTCTCACCCACGCAGGGAAAGCTTGGGTGCAGGGTCCAAAACATCTCTGCTCCTGTTCGGGATGAGGATTGTCTGTCATCCAGCCACCGCTAACGCAGCCCAGTTTGGAAACTGTGGCTGTCTGACCTTCCAGCTCAGAACTCACCACAGAGGACAGCAGCACTTTCTGTGTAATCCATGTATAAAGCCACAAAAACCGTCTCAAGAAACCTCTCATCAGTGAAATGACCAATAAACCCATTTCTTACTTTAAGTTTTGGGTTTTTTTTTTTCCCAAATCAGCCAGTGTGAATTCAGAGCACAACACAACCATCTCATTTCAGCCAGTCAGCTGCTTCGGAGCATCAATCACCCCTCGTTAAGGAAATTAAAGGCCCCTGGTCTTCACAAAAAAAGGGATCTCAGCTGGGCTGCATGCACTGGATCCTGAACTGAGCTGGGAAAATCCAAGGACCTGATGATTTTAAGCAGGGACCAAGAGATTCCTTTTTCTTGGAGAAGCCAGTCGGCATTTATGATTTGCTAATCACAAAGCGTTTCATTGTGACCGGGATAGTGACAAATTCTGCCCCAAATTTCCTGCCTGCAAAAAAGACCTGCTCCTTAATTTACCTTTACCCCTGTAAAAAAATCAAAGCAAACAGACCTGCAGGTATCAGGAGTCTCCAGGGGAAAACTTCCCAGGTTTTTCCAGCAGAAGCTGCTGGGGGATCGCCTTTACAGAGTTCTAACCGTGCAAGGCAAAAGGCGTCACATTTTTTTTAAGGAACTCAAGACTCTGGTCCTATTCCTGATCCTATCCTTCTCTTTTTCCTTTTTTTTTCTTTCCCCACCTCATTTTAACCTTTGTGCTGCTGTTTCTTATTCTCTAATTGGAGAAGGCAAATGGCGATTCAAGCCCACCTGTCAGATATTGCTTAAAATCACCCCCAGAAGGAGCGTCTGCAAAATAAACCAGCTCAGTCCATTTATTAGCTGGAAACGGGCTTCATTCACAGGTGCTTCCTTTTGAACATCAGCACTTCTTCACCGCCCGCCTTTGAACCAGTATCCCTGGAAAAAAAGACAGGGGTGCCTGACTCGCTTAGAGCTTGAGCCTTTGGCGGAGGAACATGGGAGCTTGGTGGGGCTTGTTACCGCTTTCCCTGGAGCGGGTTTTTTCTAGGAGCTTTTATGCTGTGCAGAATCCATCCCCTAAAGGTAAGGAGTAGCTGATTATCAGGCTGTCTCTCTCAAAACGTGAAATGTGATAGAGTCTCTGTGATTTTTTTAAAGCTGATCCAAATCCTAGGTAGCATCGCAAGAAGCTGGTTTGTAGATGGTGCCCCTTTTGTAGGCCAGCTTTGAGAGGAGTCGCTGGGACGGGTGTCCTCGCAGCACATCAAATCTCCGTGGTTTCTGTGTAGCGTGCGCCCTTAGAGCGCGTTGAGTGAAGGCCTGCACAGAGATCAGCTGCAGCTGCGTGTTCATGTGAGCAGATAAAGGCCCTTCCCTGAGCCGGGAAGGGGCAAGGAGAAGCAGCTATTTATGAAATGGCCACTGCTGGCTTCCTGTGGCCAGCTTTGGCACGGCTCACGCTCGCGTTTGAGTGGGAGGCTTCATTCCTTCGGAGTGAGCAGTACTCGCGTTACTCTTGCGCAGGGTGCTTCCTCGCTCCGTTAGTGCTGAAGTTCAGCCTGGGCCACTCTGCTCTGCCTCGCTACTCCAGCAGGCACCAGCAGGCTCCCAATTCACTTCTGTTCCCACCTTTAAGCTGGTTTGGTGCCCCGCGCTCCAGCGGGTGGGTTAGCAGCCGGAGTGGCTGGCTATGCTGTTGTTTTGAGTCAAATGAAATTATTCCCGCCCATACCTTGGATGTTAACGCATCTGGAATGCCGCAGAGTATCGGACCCATCGGTACTACTGCATTTTTGCTCTGCTTTACTCTGAAAGGTGTCTTACAGCAGCCAACTAGCAGACGTAGCGGAAAGTGAGCTCCTCTGCACGTCTTGCTGAGAGCTCACGCTGCTGCAGACAAGCGGCTTTTGTTTTCTTCCTCTCTCCCCGCCGTGCCCCCGTATGTTTTGTAATGTTCTTGGCTTTACGGATGCACAGAGTAACGGCACCTATAACCACAGGGAAGATGGAGGAGCAAGGAAACCAGGTACAGGAATTTCTGATCAGTCGGAACTCCTGCCTCTGAAATTCAGGAAACGCTGTGCTCGGGGAATTTTTGCTGAAGACGCTGGGTCACAATGTGCTTCCATCCTTTTATTTGTGTCGTGCCTGGAGGTGTCGTACGCCTCGGGGCGTTCAAGAAAAGCACTTGCAAAGGAAAGTCTGGAAGAAACTACATCAAATACGCATGTCTACGCATTCAGGCCCACAGCTTGTGGCTGGAACCCTTTTGGGGCCCTGGCTGCTCTCCTCTATTATTTATTTTAAAAAAAGCCGTGCAGAGCTGTAATTCAGGCTTTGCTTAAGCAGCGGGTTTCAGATGCTTGGCATCTAGTGCCCTGGTGATGGTCAGTTCTGCAGGGATCTTGTAAACGGGTTTAAGGGAGTTGTCTTTTTCAGTATAAATCTGTTTATTAAACAAACATGCAGGCTTCTATGCGCTTTACAAGGATGACTTGGTTAAGGGAATATTTTTCTTAGAAGGAGCAAGAGCTGTCTTGCTGCTTTGTAACAGGAGAAGGCGTCTGAAGTCATTTTTTCCCCCCTCTAGAAACCTGCCTAAAAGCTCAAGGCTTTAGGGAGTCAGTAAAATCAGAAGATCAGGAATTAAGTGAAAAAAAAGTAGAAAAGACTGTTTCAATTGTAACGGAAAGCTTGAATGTTATGGCCAGGATCTATTGAAATAATTCCAGTTACCCCGTGGTTACCGGTACGCAAAGGGCACAGAGAACCCAGGCTCTGGTGGAGAGGGCAACGAAAACCAAACTGGTTTGGCTGCTGACCAGGCAGCTGGGTCTGCTGGGAAAGACCTGGTGTTAGACCGGGGCGGCAGGACCAAGGTTTGCTAGCGATCGCTTGAATGTGTCCAAGGGATTTGGTGGGGGGAGGATTTGCAGAGGAAGGGTTGTGCTGAACGTACCTTTCGCTTGCTTAAAGCGGGAGTTCTGTAATTTCTTACCCCCGTGACCTCACGCTTGTGGGAGCTGATTCTTGAGGAAAAAAATGCAGGACTTGCTAACGGGATTCAGTCCGCTGACGGAGCAGTTTGGGCGTAGCGAACATCCCTGGAGTGAGCTGAGGTCTTCACCGAACTGGAGAAAAAGCCGTGCTGCTGAGAACTTTGGCTGACCAAGACTGCCCCAAAGGCTAACTCTGGAGGACGTCACGTTTCTTTGAAGGGACGGACACTCTTCCCTGATGCTCGTGTTCAAGATAACGCTGCAGTTGCGCTGCATCTGCTTATTGTGCAGCTGGAGGCTTTTCCGAACTGGTTTTGGTTTGGTTTTTTTTTTGTAGACTTAAGCAGAAAGGCATGTTAAACGCTTTTTATGACTCTCCAGCCATAAGCTGCAGGCATCTGACATGAAACCAAACGGAGACACGGGGGAAGCGGGTTTTTAGCAATAATCCCTATAAAAGCAAAGGCAGAGGCATGCAGAGCCTGTAAAGTTCCCTGACTTTCCAGCGAGCGCCAGCTAACCAGGGAGACTCCGCTTTGGGTGCCGGCCAAGACCGGAGGAGTTCAGAGCAAGGCAGCGTGCAGCCTCCTCGCGAAGGGAGACGGAGCCGAGGGCGGCCTGTGTGGGGTTCGCAGGGAGGGAATTTCCACTCGGTTTTGTTTTTATTGACAATAGCGCGAAGTGTCAGATGAAATTATCTTTGGGTGAAGACGGGGCCGAGTCCTGCTTCGTAAACACAGCATCCCCACTTGATTTTAACCCCGCTGTAACGTGACATCACGCAGAGGCCAAGCTATTCTTTCTCCGAACTGCTGCTTCTGCCTTCGGTGTTGCTTGTCTCTGCGCAGGATAATCTCCTTCTTCCTGTGTGAATTAGGAGGAGCAGCAGCAGAGGGGCCCCTAGACCATCCCGACTCCAAACAAAACACCGCTGCAAGTAACCCTCTCTTCCCTCCCTTAACCCTGGCTTCTCTCTGCTGCGGCAGAACAACCGTTCTCATCCCGGAGAATGGCCAGCGGCTGTGCGGAGGGGAGCTAGCCCACCAAAATCCACTTCCGGGGCAGTTACCTGGGGCAGGTAAGGGTATTGTTCTGCCAGGACTGGGATGCGTTTGAGAGAGGAATGGCCGGGACATTTCTCAGCTGGTTTTCCATCTTGTCTCACAAGGCCAAAGTGACAAGATCCGATGTTGTCTTTGGCTCCAGTGGTCTTCCCACCTCGGTTTAAGGTGTCTTGATCCTGAGCGTCCGAATGCAGCCAGGGCAAACCTCGGGAAGGTGAAAGAGGAATTTTCCAGGTTCTTTGCAATTTGTTCTGGAGTAATGGATTGTAAACGGTTGCTAACTTGCTGGAGGGAAAGAAAATTCCTGTTATAGGCACGGCTACAGCGGACACAGATTTCTTCCCCACCTCTTTGTTCAGGAGCATTCTTTGATGCTGTAGGCTTGAAAACAACAGCTCTGCTCCACCTCGGAGCTGGCTGCGTTTCAGCAGCAGCGGGTGTTATGAAATTCCTGCATTTTTAATGCTGATGTATACACTGCTTTCCACGGAAAGACCTGGCTGTGAGCTGAGGCTGTAAGAACCGTGGAGGTGTTTTGTTGCGGTCGAGGGAGCGCTCCTCGCTGAGTGTTCGGGCATCTCTGGGCCAGCTGGGACTTGGGAAGTGTTAATTTGAGCAACTGGTGATCTGCTGGGGGGGGAGACAATGACACGACTCCTTCAAGGAGGTTTTTAACATTCCCGGGATTCCAGCAGAGGGGTCTGAGGGAGTTGGGGGGGGAACCAACCCAAAAACCCCACGTTCAGATTGTCATCCGCAGGCACAGCCACGGCTGTGAGGTTTAAAGAAAGATACTGTCTTCAGGCTTGTTTGGAAATCTACTAAACAATTAACTTCAAAAATAGAAATGTAACAAAGGAGAGACAAACGTCTGTTGTCTTTGGAGATGTTTCTCTACCAGCTCTCTGCTGGGCACCAGAATGCGATCGGATCTGCTGGCTGCATCAAGATCGGGTTACTCGGTGACCCTGCTTGGGAGGGAACGGCGCTGCGCGGTACCCTCGGGGCCCTTCCCAACTGGTGGGAACAGGAAAACTCGCGGAGCGATTGGAGGGGAAGCAGGGAGACGGAGGGACTGGACACGATGGGTATCTGTTCCCCTTGGTCTCGCCAGCATTTGGCATCCGGTGCTCAATCCCAGAAGTATCCTTGTGGAACACATCTGAGCTCGGCCTTTAAGAAATCATTACGTGGTTGCAGAAACTGAAGTGAGGTTTTCAGATGCGATGATTTTTGATTTTGCAGTGCTGGGCCCAAACTCACGTGTATTTTATGGCTGGAGAGACTAACTAAACGGGTCTTGGGTCTTTCAAACACCCCCAAAACCTGACAATAAACAGACTCACAAGCTTCTGTTCGGCAGAGAAGCAAAGTTAGGGTTTTTTCTAGACAAAGGGACCAGAATAGCTGCTGTTGTTAAGGTCAGGACTCTGAAACCTAAAATATTCTCTTACTTCCATATGCAAGCAGATAATGTTTGTTGACAGGCTTACCTGAGCCAGTCTGACACTTCTCCTACCCTGCTTTGTCTCGACTCTGCGTGTGTGGGGACTGAGTTGCAAAAGTGCTTCTGGCCCTTTGTCAGTGCGGGGTGCTCCAAACTCGCCGGGTCTGTCTGAGTGCCGAGCTATTGTGATGGATTGTTGACACTTCAGTCCAAACCAGTTACGCTGGGCTGTTCTCCTGGTTGCTCTGGGTGTTTCTTTATGAAAACCGTTGCCTTTAAAGCACTCACCAGTTTGAAGCCCTAAAGGAATGAGTAAATCAAAAGTATTTTTACGCTTCCCCTTGGAAACGACTTCTGGAGACTACAACATTGTCAATGTGCTCAGTTGCACCGAGCACTTCTGGCTCTCTGTTAGGACCATGCTAACTCTGTTGCTCTCTGCTATGAGAAAGCAAGCTTGTTAAAATACGTTCTTTCCCCGCCAAAGAATGAACTCCGAGACACCTGTTGGTGCAGCTTTCTGCTTCTAAAAACGCGTAGGAAATCCTGTGAGAGGTCCCTGTGCCTGGTGGGTGCCAGCGTTGGTCTGAAGGCGCGGAATTTGTAAGCAGGTGGCAACGAGAGGCCCTTCCTGAGTTTTTGTAGCCCATGGGAGCCTGCAGACCAGAGGGGTAGAATTTAGGGAGCAATTTTCAGTGTTTGCAGGACTCGATAGCTGCCCCTCAGCTATCTCAGCTTGTCCTGTTCACCCATCTCCTCTTCTGCGGGTGTCACCGCAGCCATTACTGCCTGCCCCGCTCTGTTCCGTGTCTCTGGATCTCCCTATCTCCTTCCCCTCTGTGTCGGGCTCTTTGTCAGCCTCCTGCGTATTTTACACAACATTGCTTGGCTCTGCCAAGCTCTAGCGGGGGATTTGCCCGGCAGGGGATTCGGGTTGCGCGTGGTGATAACATTGTTTCTTGGGGAACAGATGATGGCAGGAGGAGGGTGGGAGAATGGGAAATTGGAGCCGAGTGGAAATTGCTGGGTCCCTTGCAAGAGCAGCAGGGGTAAATCAGAATGAATGGATGTTGCCAACCTGGTGGTTTTTTTCCTTCATAATTTATACAGCACGACGTGTGCTGTCGGTGTTTGTCCAGTGCTTAGCGGGCAAAACAACCTCTGATGTGTCGAGGACAGCTAGGCTGACAAATCAGAGATGTGAGCTCTTTCTCTAGCAGTGACACAGGTTTTTACCACGTCACAGCGGGAAAATCCTTTCTGGTCTGTGCCTCAGTTTCCCTTTGTGTCTCAAGACGTCTTTTCTCTCCTTCCCCATTTCAGGGTTTCTTGTGCTGCACAGGCAAGCGTGGCTGGGGTGGTGGGTGTGGGGGGCTGGGTCCTGACCTGAGGTGTGGGTGCTGCGGTTGGAGGCTAGAGGGGAGCAGCCTTCTCGTGCCAAGGCAGGACAGCTCCTCCATCCTGTGATCGCACCGGATCATTTGGAAGATCTGCTCTCCTGTGGTGGGGCAGCGGGCAGGCACAAGCGAACCCTCACCATGGGCCGAACCAGTGCGGTGGGAGTGCTGGGACCAGAGGGTACCAGTTCCCACAGAGCCGGCAGGAACGCTCCACGAGAGCGATGCTGGCAGATCGGAGCTAACTCCTTCCAGCCTGAACCGGAGATGCTTGGAAAGTGGCTTTAGCCTCCACGGAGGCGGCAAGGACTCGGGTTACAGATCCTGAGCCCCCGCCTAGGGGAGGACCCAAGGAGGGCCGGGCTCAGCGGAGCCCTCGCAAACTTGCCTCCCAGGAGCCAGTGTTTCGGAGCGGTCCGCGATGCACTCTGGGGCTGGAACGCTTGTCTGAAACTTTCCTCTAAGGCACTCGGCTCTTTAATTTATTTTTTTTTTTTTGGTTGGAAAGCACCTCTTGCCCTCCAGAGATGGGGACCTCCTTTCAGGACAGCTGCCCTGGTTTCCTGTGGTGGGGAGACCAATGCTAAATGGCAGGATTGGATGCTGTGCTTGTGCTTTCAGGTAAGGACGCTGTTCTTTGTGCTGGTTATGGCTTAAAAATCTAGCAGTGGTTTGAATGTGTGGCCATGTAAATCCGTGTGCGGTGGGCAGGGGTAAAACAGGTTGGGTTTGAACCCTTGCGAGCCTTTACAGAGCCATTGTTCTGCCTTGATCAACACTGAGCAGGAGCACAAATTCAGCTGTTCATCCCTTAACTTCCCCACTGCACTGGCTGTGGGTTTGTTCACAAATGTTTAATGTCTTCCCAGATCTCCAGGAGCTGACTAGAATTTTCCATTTTTACAAGCAAGAGGAATTGGAGGAGGGAAGACGCTTACACCTTTACTTTCTGTGTGAAAGGACTCGGAACTTACTGTGAAACCCAGGGCAGTAATTAACTGAGTGAGAAGGGAGACGGCATATGCGCATGGATCACGCTGGCGAGGAGAAAAGACGTGTTCCGCGCTCATCCTGCATGGTGGCTCCTACCAAACTGCGAAAGCTGCGCTCAGTTTTACGGGGGAGAGGCTTGAGCGGAGCTCGAGGTAGCGTGATTAGAGAGGAGGCTGTGTTTGCGCATTGCTCAAGGAAAGGGGCCGCTGAATTGTGGCAGCGCGTAACTAGAGGCTTGTTTTACCGAGTAAACAATGCTGGCGAGGAAAAATCTTGTAAGATCCTGCTGAGGAGCGTAGGGCCGTGGAAGGGGGTTGCTCGGACACTGAACAATAGACTCCAGCTCCTTTGTGCATCATGGCACCAGCCTGGCTTTGGCTGCTGGGCGTTTCTCTTCCCCTGGCACTGCCTGCGAAACTCTGCGTTGTGGCGTTGCCTGCCCTTGATGCCGAGCCCCAAGGTCAGTTTTCTTAATTGCAGGGTAGCAGCGAAGTGGCACGCGAGCTCCTGGGACCAGTCACCAGCGTTAACCTGTCAGTCCCTCCCAGACCCCACCCAGCTCAGCGTAGTGCAGGATTTCGTTGGTAGCCTACGCACGTTACAGAGGGATTGGCAACCTCCAAACTTTTCAGACGTTGTCAGGATTAACGCTGAGGGGCTGTTTCTCTCGATTTGAGTGTTAAACACGCAGCACAGCTCCTTTGTGGGGGCACACAGCTCTAACCCCCCCCAGTAAACATGCCATTCAACCAGGACTCGTACAACGCTTTCAAAAAAGTTCACTTTGCCAGGAGGAAGCGTATGGGGCCTTGTCATAGCTGTGGAATCTTTAATATTTGCAACAAAGTAAGACTGGGCTCCATAATTAAGTGGGAATTTTACTGCTAGTCTTATCTTATTTGTCTTAGTGTCAGCTCAGAAATGACTGAGAACAAGACCTAGACCCATCCCCGAGTTACTCCACTGCAGTGTTTTGATGCTGCTTAAAAACTAAAGCGTAGTGTCAGCTGGCTGTGTGCGACACTGTGCACGGGAAAGTTCCTGCAGATAAATTCTGTAACGATGGAGGAACGCGTGCTGCTCCTCAGTGAAAGCGCGAATGGGGTTCAATGGATTTGAAACCTGCTTGTTCGCGTGGCTGGAGAGGTGTGGGGGGCTCTGAGCAATGCCACTCTAGTCCTGCTCCTTTCCGCACCCCCCCACTTTCTACCCTGGACATCCACAGCCATCTCCTTTTCTATTTGAGGTTAAAGCTTTCAAAAATGTTTAGAGGAAACTGTTTGTTTTGCATAAGAGTGGCCTAGCCTTGGCTTCAGTGCCTCCCCAGATCCGCCCTGTGCAGGTGGATCACCTACCTGCCTGTGAATCACAGCTGTGTTTGTCCTGCTCCTGGGCTTTCCTCCCTTCCTCGTTCTCCCATCGCTTTCTGATTTTCGACCCGCCAAGGCGCCACACACCTCTGCAGAACCCACTCGGTGGCTTTCCTCCCTTGCGCTGCGTTTGAAATGCGTGACTTTCCGGAACAGCTCTATGGCTTGAGATCTACAAACGTCCCGGGACCTGAAAAGAGGAAAGATGGACTCGTTATACAGTACCAGCCCACGGCTCCATCCCCTGGGGCAGGTTCACTCCTCTCCTGCCTTCTTTTCCTCTTTTCCCCACCAATATTTGTAAAAATATTTCCCTATTCAGCAGATTTTTGAAGTGATTTAGTTCAGTTGTGTAGCTTTCTCCCCTCGCGATAAAGACAGCTGTGTAGCGAAGCAGGCTGATGCGGGGCCCACGAGGTGGTGGAGATCAAAAGTTCAGCTGCAGGTACGGCACGGCTTCCCGGCTCTGCCATCTTGTTTGCCCAGCTCGGCGCGGGTGCGGCGCAGGTGATGATAAGCTGACTTGCCTGCAATGATCTCACCTCTCAGTTACTAACAGCAGACTTGCTGCTGTGCCCAGAGTTCCTGCTGAAGGAACATGCAGCTAATTAGGGCTCCCGAGCTGGCTTTTGGTTTTGGGAGGGACTGAGGCGAACCGTGAGTCAGGCACTTCGGGTTTTCTCCCTGTCTCGAGAGGACTGCGCTCTTGCTGCGTGGTCTGCGTTACGCTTTCTCTAAACAGAGGGTGATGGCTGAGCTCATGAGAGGACAGGGAGAACTGGTGACTCCACGTGCAGAACGCACCAGGGTAAGGAAAAACCCTGTCGCTCCTCAGCACCTCAGTGCCAGAGGCTCCAAACCGGGTTTGCCCGTCCCAGCGGCGACCGCAGCCAGCCCTGACTGGAGGTTTCCAAGCTCTTGGTTAGGAACGGAACGGGGATGTCTGCTGCGGGCTGCAATGATCGGGCGGCTTCTCATCCCGTGGGTTGGTTCATGCTGCTGTTTTTTTTTCATGTCTTAATTTTTCCTACGGACAAGTAACACGGGTGTCAGTTACCGGGTTTAAATTCTGACTCTGAGGTAAAGCTTTCGCTTAACCTGCCGCAGCTTGTTGGGCTGTCTGCGGGGCAGGAAGCTCACTCCCGGGGGTGTACACAGGCTTTGAAAAGGAATCCCTAACGTCGTGATCCAGGTGAACGACTTGTCTGGTCTCGCTCCCAGCAATGCCCAGTGCGTCGACGAAACGTGAAAAGCTCTTCTTGAGACTTAAATGTCTTTTCCCGGCCTTCCTGCCGCAGCTGCAGGGGCTCATAGCCTTCACCAGTGTTCAGTGACTGACCGTGCTGCTGCTTTGTTTTACATTTTTGAAGCAGGACATCTGGGACAACAAAAACAGTTTTGTCTGCCGTCCCCGTGAAGCTGCGTGGGCTGCACGGGGAGACTCGTATCAGGCCTGGCAAACTTTATCTCCTCCCGTGAACGTTCAAGGTTTTGCTGTGTTTTCAGGACGGCTTTGAGGACAGACGAGGACTCGCCCTGCGCGACGTGTCGCTCTGTCTCAAGCCCAGAAGCGGATTTCTGTTGCTTGTGTGGTTGTTTGTGTGTTTCAAGCTCGTCCCGCGCGGCATCTGGGTCAAAGGCATTGCCGTAATGCTCAGCACCTCCCCAGCCTGTAGTAATTAGGTGTGTGCGGGCACAGCGAGCTAACGATGCTCTCCTCTCTCTTTAGGACAGCAGCGATGAAGCACTGTTTTTACAATGAGACTGTGGGGTTCTTCTACAACAACAGCCGCAAAGAGCTGACCACGTACTGGAGAACAAAAGATGTGCTGGTGGTTGCCCTAGGCCTGACGGTGAGCGTCATCGTGCTCCTGACCAACCTGCTGGTCATCACCGCCATCATCATCAACCGGCGTTTCCACTACCCCATCTACTACCTGCTGGGGAACTTGGCAGCCGCTGATCTCTTTGCTGGCATCGCGTACATGTTTCTCATGTTCCACACGGGACCCAGGACAGCAGAGCTCTCCCTGAAGACCTGGTTCATTCGCCAGAGCCTGCTGGACACCAGCTTGACAGCTTCTGTGGTGAACCTGCTGGCCATCGCTGTAGAAAGGCACCAGACTGTGTTCACTATGCAGTTGCACAGCAAAATGTCCAACCAGCGTGTGATGATCCTCATCTTCTGCATCTGGGTGACGGCCCTGCTCCTGGGGCTCATCCCGTCGTACGGCTGGCACTGCCTCTGTGCCCTGGAGAAGTGCTCCAGCATGGCACCACTCTACAGCAGGAGCTACCTGACCTTCTGGGCCATATCCAACCTGGTCATCTTCCTGATCATGGTGGTGGTGTACACGCACATCTTCATCTATGTCAAAAGGAAGATGACGCGGATGTCCAAGCACACTAGCTTCCACCCCCGCTACAAGGAGACGATGATCAGCCTTGTGAAGACGGTCACCATTATCCTCAGTAAGTGCGCTTGCTGTAGTTGATCGAAGGGATGCTTCGATCCTCCGCCCTGGGCTGGGAGGGGCTGGAGAGGTGAATGTGTGTTGGGCAAGAGGGAGGACTGAGATGTGGCCTTCTGCTTTCCCCGGTCTCTGAAGCTGCTTGGTTGATGGTTTGGTTTGGCTGCTCCGGAACTTCAGTTTCAGGACTCTGCATGAGTTGTGTGGGCTGTCACGGAGCAGCCTGGCAGAGAGGAGAGCGAGGGCCTGAATCTCCTCCCCTCTGACACGGCTGCTCCTCGCAGGGACAGGAGAGGCTGTTGCTGCTGTAACTTGCTCATACCTGACTACTCTGAGTGCCGGCGCTTTGGGCGCAGAAGCAGCTCCTCTGTAGTATGCCGCCTCCACGGAACAGTGGCGTGGAATTAGGAGCTCTAATCAGGCCTTCATCAAGCAGCAGCACTTGGTGCATCCTTTATTAAAGAAGGGAGAGAGGTTTGGAGCAAATATTGCAAGATGATGGTGAAAGAGAGCAAGGGAGTTGCATCCAAATTCCTTACTCTTTACAGGAACAAAGCACTGAACTCTGCACCGTTTATTTATTTTTGGTATGGGTCTCAGTCTGCTCGGGTAAATACGTCCCTGGGAGCCCTCAGCTCTTAGTCTGAGCCGCTCTCCGTGAGCGCGCGGCCTCCAGCGGAGTGCTAACTGCCCGTCAGTCTGTCTGCACCCACGGGCTGTGGTGCAGACAGGAGCAGATCAGTAACTGGGAGGTTGCTTTAATCTGCTTTTGCCTCGCACTTTGGAGGCCTAACAAACTTTTTTCCTAATGTGAAATAAATCAATGCATTCAAATCTTCCGCAGCCCAGCTCGACTCTGGACTTACGGTCACAACCCCTTGCTTGCAAATCTTTCCTGATAAGCCCAGAATTTGCTCCGTCAGGGAAACCTTGGAGCTGCAAACAAAGGCTACTCCCTGCAAACTCCCGCTGGCAGAGCCGGGCTCGGGAGGGGAGCAGGGTGGGAGCAGCGGGGGGGGCTGTTGGGCGGCCTGGTGCGTCCCTGCTCGGGGGCACACCAGCTTGCCGGGTCCTGTTGCAACTTGTGAGCGTGGAAACCGGAGTTTTCTGCCTGTTCCCGCCTTCCCTGCTTCACCATCTCTCTCTCTTGTGCGCAGCTGGGAGTTCGTTACTGCCTCGGAGCTGATCGGATGCAGCACAGAGGGTCAGCAGGGCTGAAGAATGATTTATTCATGCATTTTGCACAGCCCGTAGCAGAGGGAGAAGTTTTGTTCTGCCTTTTCCTGCACAGCATTGGACTGTGGTGTCAGCAGGACCGCTTAATTTTATGGGGCTTCACAATATCAACTGGGAGAGAGCCATCAGGATGGGGAGCTGGCCGAGAGGGAACATGCAACCCACGCGGGGTGCATCACCTTGTTTTGGGAGAGCTCTTTGCTCTGGATGTCCCTCCTCCTGGCTTGGCCTGCCTGCCTTTGTCTTCTGCCTGGAGCGAGGAAAAAGCTCGGGTCAGAGGAGGCTCGGAAGAGCTGCTGTGGCTTCGCAGGGAATTGGGACTGAGGACGGGCAGAGCGGGGAGGAACCTAGTGTGCAAAGTCGATGGAGAATGAGGAGTTCATCGGGCCTTGGGGACTCTTGTAACCCAAGAGCTTTTCCCCTTCCTCTGCAGGGCGGTGTCAGAAAACCGGCAGCCAGTTCTGTCCGGGGCTCTTGCACTGGGGGGGAATTGCTCAACTTGCAGGAAAATACCTTTCCATTTGAACTCAGCGTACAGAAAGTTGAGACCACAGAGGGTTTGTTCCCTCCCCGCGAGAGCCCTGGTGTAATTCCTTCTCCACCCTCGCTCCCCAGCCCTTCTGCAAACTTGGACTCTGCACAGGAATGCTTTGCGCCTTATGCATCAGAGGGTGTAGCCGCTGGGGAGCGCGTGAGGAAGCCGAGGGTGCGGTAGGAGCGATCTGTGTGCCGCTTCATCGCAAGGCAAGGCAGCTGTGGCTGATAATCCTGCGGCTCCTGGGCTCTACCGACAGGTCCGGGAGCTGACCTGGACAGGAAGTCCGAGGTACACCTGGAAACTAGGAGAAAACTTCTCCAGAGACCACTTGAGGATGTGATGGTGACCAAAGAGGTGCTAGTGACCATGCTGTGGAGAACATTAAGAGTTCAGGCTTCTTTCTGAATACTTTCGCTTCCATTAAGCAGCAAGAAAATCAGCTGGATGTGCAGACAAAGGCCTAAAACTTTTTAGGTACCTCGTCCCCCCATCTTTAATATTGCTCTGGCTTTACTTTGTGCTGCTGGGAGCCAATCTTTAGCGAATCTGGCTTTCCTTGTGGAGGCTGAAAACTTGGCTAAAAATATTACATCACTGAACAAGGAGGTCCCTTTCCTGCAGGCTCGCTCAAGACAGAAGGATTGGACCTTCCTTCGTGAGAGCCGAGAATCTATTCTTGTATATTTGCTGAATTTAAAGGGGAGAAAGTCACGGCTGCAAGCGCAGGGAAAGCTGCCTGGCCTGTAAAAAGGATTTTAGGAGCCGCAGGCGCCTCCCACTCTGTCCTCCAATTTTGCAAAATGGCAATTTTGCCGAAGAGCTTTGCAGGTGGTGGCAAGAACACAGGCTCAGCCCAACGAAATCAGTGGTGGGGTCTGTGCAGCTCGAGCCCCAGTGTTGCCAGACCGTTGCTTGGCTACTTTCTGCCTCGAGTGTGGCCAGGGCTTCCCTAAAGCCCTCCTGGTCACCAAAGCTGCCATAGACTGGGTGGACAGTGGAAGTAATTGCAGTCAAACTGTATCATACTGACTCTTCCCAAATTTCCTTTCTGGAGGGAGTGGCGTGTAAATAGGAAATACGGACGCTTTATCTTCGCTCAGTAAATGCAGTGATGGGGACGGGGGGAGGTGAGCGAACGTCCTTGGAGGGGTTGCTCTGAGTGAATGAGGTGGGGGAAAGGTGGGGGGGGCCCAATGCCTCCATTCTTGGTATTTGTTGGTTGAACCCTTGGCCTTCCTCCAAAGGGAAAATACAGAGTGAAACTTTTTCCTCACTTTAACATTTTTTTTTTTTCACAAGATAAACCACCAGTGATTCCACTGAGGATCTTTCTGGTGAGTGACTGGGCAGGGCCAGGACCCAGCTTTTTCTCTAACAGGGGTTCTTCTCTCCCCAGGTGCCTTTGTCATCTGCTGGACTCCGGGACAAGTTGTGCTCCTCCTGGACGGCTTGGGCTGCAAGAGCTGCAATGTGCTAGCGGTGGAGAAATACGTCCTTTTGCTGGCGGAGATCAACTCGTTGATAAACGCTATTGTCTACTCTTACAGGGACAACGAGATGCGTAGCACCTTCCGGAGGATCCTCTGCTTTGTCTGTTACAGGAATTCCAAATACACCCCCACCATGGTGAAGTTAAACACCACAGACCGCAGGACACTTTCTCAGAACGGGCACTTCACCGTGGATTCCTCAATTTAGCTTTTGATGAGTGAGCCGAGCGTGGTGCTGAGCAGCGGCTGCCTTCCAAGCCAAAGCGCAGAGGCTGAGAGCGACCTGCCTCTAAAGCAGTGGAGACTTTTTATGCGCTCCAGCCTAAATATTTCTATAGAATACTTGTCGTTGATCAAGGACAAGATGCTTTTAAGGACCTGCTGGATGACATGTTATTTAGGACAGTCACACTTTGCGTAGTATTCTTATTAAAGACCGCCGTTTCTAACGCAAAGTCGGTTTAATTTAGCATCTAGAAGTGTGCTACATGCAACAGGGATCTCACCTGCTCTCTCTGCAAGCAGAGTGTTTCCTTGGTACTTCAGTATTACTGCCTTCAGAAACAGGCCTTCCAGCGGTAGCGTACTCCCAAGAGCCGACGCTCTGCAGATTTCCGCGTTGCTTCCCGAGCAGTGCTGCTTGGTGCTTCCCCAGAGAGCCTTCTTCAGGTTGTGTTCCGCCCGCCGCAGAAGCTGTGTTCTTAAGGCCTCTTCCGAGAGGCATCTGCATTGCTTCCTAAGAAGCAGGTTCCGGCTTTCCTAAGTGTCTGTTACTGAATTTCAAAGCATTCCGGGCTTTGGCAGGATGTCTTAGGAGCACCTAATCCTTTCTGAAAATGGAGAGCGGTGCTGTGCCCAACTGCAGCCGTGTTTGTGTTCTGCTAAGTGATACCATGTGGTCTGCACAAGTTCGTTGCCTGTTCATGAACGCGGAGTGAGTCATGTTCCCATTAAACCATCGTTCTACTCACTGGAAACCCTCTGGGACAGGTTTAGGTTGATTCCAGGGCAATCAGTGTTTTGCCTTAGGTTTTCATGTGCGGTTTGTGCCTTAATACTCAACTGCTCAACTAATGTGTTAAGTCTGTTCCCGTGTAGTCTTTCTCTCTGCAAAGCACCACAAGAAATTAGCAATATTCATTAATTTTAGTGCACGTTGGATCTGTTTTTTTCTCAATAAGGCCATTTGCTGTATCTAACGTGGAAGGTGAACTGTCACTTGTGATTGTGCGGCCACGGCGGGTGAGCAGAGGCTCTGCTGGCGGAAAAATATTCATGGCTGAGAAACTGTAAATACTTCTAGAGGTTTCCTTTACCTTCACGCTTTTAAACACAAATAGTGTGAATGTGCCTGTGGCAGTCCAAAACCCAGAGTCACCTGTGTGCTGTGGGCTTCTGTGAGAGCAGGGAGAGGCAGGCTTTGAAATACTGTCTCAATTTATAACTTCAGAATGTTTAAAATAACGGTCCTGTTCTGTCAGGCGATCAGCTTCCCGACTGGTCACCTCAGCGGGCTTTGCAGAGAGGACAGCTTACTGACGGCATCGTTACTCAAACGCGTGTGTGTGGACTCGTTCTCGCAGAACACGGTCAGGAGGTAACAGTGTTAAGGCGACCGGATTGACTAAGACAGTCTTGGAATGTGTTTCCCATCTATGCATCCCAGAGACCTTTGGAATAAATACTTTGTCCTGGGTTTTAGGAACAAAAAAGACTTGGAATTTTTCCTTATCTTCCCCCGCCCCCCGAAGCCCTGGGGAAAGGACCATCGTCCAGTTTGATGCTGGGAGGGAGGAACGGCGGCCTCGAGGCTCGCATCCGTTGCGACTCGCTGTCGCGGTGGCCCCGCTGCTTGCTCTGCCTCCTAGGCAGGCTGTGCCTGTGTGTCTGGAGGGGCTGCAACCTCCAGAAAGAGCTTGTCAAGAGAACTGGAGAAAGTAATTTCCTGGATTTAACCGGGGGTGTGGATAAAGAATTGACTGCACTGCACTTGGGTGTGAATCTCTGTAGTGGGTGAGAAGACGCTTGGCTCCTAAAAGAGCTGCAGAGCTTTTATGCCCAATTGGGCCTTTAATAAGCTGTACACGTTCTTCCCGGAGGGATCTGGTAACCAGCCTGACCTCAGCCTTCTCCTGGCTGCTGGTCAAGCTGTGCGTCAGCAAGGCGATCCCGCTCGGACTAGCGCTTTCGCCTCAGTACCCGCAGCACAGGCAGGCTTGGAGTCGTTGACAACAGATTTTTGGTGCTTTATGATCAGAGGGGATAATCGGAGGGGTTTTCCTGTATTTTAAATGCTTTATTTAAATTTAGACTAACTCACAAACCACAATAAATCCTGAAGAGCTGCCATCCACAACACTGACAGAGTATATCAAGGGTTTGACCAGTTTGTACTGGGCAGAACATCCAGACTACCCGGAGGAGGTCAATATTCTGTATAAAAGTGGGCTCTGGTGAATAATGCTAACTGACCGCACCAGTGCAGCTCGATGGTGACTGCACAAAGGTAAATAGCACTGATGAGTGCAAGGAGGAGGAAAAAAACAGTCACTAACCTTTAACGGAGCTTGTCTGGGTGATGGCTGGCACCCATCAGGAATGGAGGTGGGCTGCCTGGAATTCCTCAGCGAGATTTCTCTTCAGGAGTGACTTGAGAGCTGTGGATTTCTGGTTGTTTCCCGCTGGCTGTAATAGAAAAGTGCTGTTTTCAGTGACATTTAACAAGAAATGGTGAATCTGTGAGGCAGAAGAGAAAGCAGAAGGATTTTAACAGCCCTCCCAGCAATGAAGGTGGTGGTGAGGGAGAGGGGGAGACCATCACGAAAATAGGAGTTAGGCTGTTTGATATTCCACGTGAATTTACTTTCTAGTTTTCTCTGGAGACGCACAGCCTTGTCTCATTCTGTGGCGGCAGGAACCACTCGCGCTGTTTTCCACTTGCTGTTTGTGTCCTACACGAGATGCTGCAGCAAAGGGTGTGGTGTTATCAGATTACACGTTGGTTTCCCAAAGCTGCTTGGAAGACTTTGAGCAAACATTGCCATTGTATGCGGAGCTGGATGCTGCCGGATTTATGGGATGGCTTGTGTTCCAACGTGCAATCCACAGCCACGGTGTGTTTAGCTTAAATCCCTCCAGCCCTTCCCCATGAGAAGTGAGAAGACCCCCTGCCTTTTTTCAAATCACAGTGTGAACCTGCCTTTGAAGGTTCATCGCAGGTTTCATCAAGCTTTTTTTTTTTGAAGAGGAAATCTTCCTGAAATTAGGAGGGGGGAGTGGGGTGGGGTTTTTTTTTGAGGCACGTGAGAACGTTCTAGACTTGTGTGTTGGGTGGGAGGAAGGAAGAGACACCTAGGAACTATTTTAAAGGGATCAAATGTGGGCCAAGCGAGAACACACAACTTGATCAAAGACAGGCCCTACGGTTCCAGGAATGAGAGGTCGTGCCTTGCTGACTGGTTGGAATTCCTGAAGCAAGCTGCTGCCAAAAGTAATACGGAGTTTGGTGTGGTTTTTGGGGAGGGTAGCACTGGAGACTAATACTGCAGGGACTGATGGACTCCGAAGGTTTATTTTATTGAAGGAAAAAAAAATCCAACAAAAACCCCACAACCTACAGGAAGGGGAAAGCCAGAATGAGAGGGAAAGTGAGATGGAGAAGGGCAAGCTGGTCATGGTGGGTTTTCCTTTGTTTTTAAACTGAAATCTAGCTAGCCTCCTTACACTGTGCCTGTCCCAGAGAAGACAGCAGGCACCAGCAGGAAGAGGTAAGGAGGGGCTCTGACTTGCCTGCATTTCCCAGCAGGAGAAATAAAACTGTCCTTTAGTTGTTCGCGAGGATAAATCTCGCCCCCGGTCCCTTCTGTGGTGGTGACAGAGAGCACTCGGCTGACTGCTGCTTGGCTTGCATCTGGGAAGGAGCATTTGGTTGAGTTGTGCCGGCCCTTTTCGTGGCAGAACCAGTCTGAATGTCTAGATTTTTTTCTTCACTCACTGAAAGCAAGGAACACAAACTGGAAAAAATGTGCCTAAGATTCAGAATGTGCTTGTAAAGGTCTCCAGTGCTGCCAAGCGTCCCCACCACACCCTGGATGTTCCGAGCGCTACATGGGAAGAAAGTCCACAGGCAGCAGGAGAACATCTTCCTCCAAAGTTTCATAATCCTGGGCTCATCCAGATTGCAGTGCCACCAGGAAGAAAGAGGAGCTTGCCTGCTGAATTTTGCTCTGGTACAGCCGTTTTTCACAAAACTATTTGGTTTTTAGCGCTTACCACCCCCTTTTGTTGTGGTAGGACTAAGGCAGCGCGGTGGAGCAACGGGGTCTGGAGATACCAGGAGCTGACTGGCGGCTGTGCTGTATGGTGACAAACCGAAAGGCTTCTGGCACTGCTGCTTTTTTCTTTTTCTCCTTGCCGTCTCCATGCCTTGGGGACCTTCACTGAAGTGGTGCTTGCTCTGGCTCTCAGGGAAATCGCACTTTTTATTGCAAACAGAGATCAAAGATAAACCCTTGTATTCTAGATGTTTGCTGGCATGGGCTGTTGAGCGAAACGCAGATTTCAGTGCTGGATCAGTTTTATTTGACTATTTCCTTAATCTAGCTGTAAGAAGCAACTGGTTTCGCAGCCCAAATCAAAGTAAAACCTATCTGCGTTTGGAAACGGTTCTGTCAAAACCCACCGGCAGATGCCGGTGAGTGCAGGAGGCACTTCACAAACACCACGGCCGGAGCATCCCAGAGCTACGGGTGGGGTGTCCCCCAGGCTGACCTGCGTCATGGTGGGGTGGCATGTGGGTCTGAGGCACGGACTGTGCAGCGCCTTCACCGACTGGAACAGCGCTTGGCGTCGCCGAGTGTGTGGCGGCGGCAGCCAAGGGACACGTAAGTGGCTTGCGGTTGACGATGCGCATGAATAACAAGCAGAAGTCGGGAACAGTGTGATACGATGGGATGCAGCTCTCCAGAGCCCGCGGGGATCTCTGCGAGCGGTGTTTGGAAATGGTGAGTGTCTGATGCTCCTTGGAAGCGGCTCATGAGTCCGCTTACTGGCAGGGAAACCTTGGCGGGGAGGAGGATAACAGCGGTGGTGCGGCGTGCTGTAGCCTTCCTCCGCCGGGAGGCAATGCAAGCCAAGCTTTTCTGTCGCCGCCTGTTTTTCTGTTCTCTGCCTGGTGCTTCCTGTTCCCCTCTCCCGAGAGAAGGGGAGACGCACAGCCTCCCGGCAGCCAGCTGTCCTGTTGGCACTTCTGTAATGCTCTCGCTGGCGCTTTTCAGTGCTCCACGGAGGGGCTGTGCCACCCGTGCGGTCACCGGTACGTGAACCTAGGAGTAAGGCAGCATTAACTGTGGCCGTGGAGTTTCCCACAACTTCCCTGTTAGTTCTGGGGCTGAGCAAAGCCTCAGACTGATCTATGAAGCCGAGTTCATGGGCTCCAACTTATGGGACGCCGGCAGCAGGCGACAGTCACAAACACGAGTGTTTCTGCCCGAACGAAGAGTGGGCAGGTACCTTCACCCATGGATGTATAACTTACGGCTGGAGGCGTGAGCAAATAAACCTGTTGGCCCAGCTGAACTCTGAAATACAGCTCGGGAGCGCGCGAGCATCTTGCTGGGGCGATCATCTCTTCTGTGTGCTGCTGCCTCCCCTCACAAAAGCAGCGATCGTGGCTCCAACAGCTGATTAATCCCATGGCAACACAAAAGCGTACTTGAGCTGTAGCTCCTGCTCTGGAAATGCCCAGAGATAACGTGCAGGCGACAGTGGGGGTGAATCTCCCTGCGGATCGATGCTCTGTGGGCTGCAGGCTCAGCTTACAACGTGTCAGCTGGCATCTGAAGTCCTGGCTTTAGTTTTAAAATGAACTCTTCCTCCCCGCCGCCCCTTTTTGTGCTGACAGGAGAGAATTCACTTGCTAATTATACCCCAGTCCCTTTCCAATCGAAACGCACGGGGCGATTTATCAGAGAGCTGGAGACAGCTCTCCCCGTTCCCTCAGCTGCATCAGCAAGAACTTTTGCAAGACAATTTAATTTCTTGTCATCTTTTAATCCGGCTCCCTTTCCCCCTCTAGTCAGCCTGTGCATGAGAAAAGGTGGTTTATTAATCATCTTAGCGAAAGGCTGAGAAATAGGGAGCAAGCACCACTGAAGAAGTGCTGTAACTCACCAGTCAGCATTCCCAGGGCACCTGGAGCACAGGGTCATCAACATTCCGCCCTGCGACGTGAGAAAATCGGTTCCCTCGCTGTGAAAACCTGACAAGTGCGAATGCGGGGAGCTGCCTTTGGATCTTAACGGGCGTTACTCAGAATTTTGTTCCAGAACCTGCTTAAAATAAAGCTGGGGGGAGGGGGGAAGCGTGTTCTCAAGGGGAGGGGAGTCACTGTCTTACTGAAGTGAGTGGGAACTTGCAGCTCGTAAAGCCAGGTCTAAATCAAGGTCCCAGATATGCGGTGGTATGTTGGAATAAATGGAAGATTGCTGGATGCTGTGGAAGTTTCCCGCTGAAAAGTGACGTGCTAGAATCTCTCTGAAGCTGCAGGATAAATACCGCTGTCGCTATCACTTACTGGTGAGCCAGGATAACAGCGGAGGAGGGGCCGATCGCTCTGAGCCAAGGCACAGCCCCAGGACTTGCGGCGTTTCTCTGTTTCTGCTGTCCCAGACGTTTTCTTCCCTGCCTCTCTCCTGTCTTCATCCCCACCCTGCTTCTGCTCCGCTGCCTTTCCAAACAAGTTGTCCCTTGCTCAGGACGCTTTCTGTATTGTTCTACAGGAGTTTTAGCGAAGGCTTTTTCCCTGAAATAACAAAGGCAAAACACCGAAACCTGAGGCCTGGAACCAGAACAGATCTTGATTCTCATTATACAGAAACGATTCAAAGATGCGGTCAGTTCAGTCGTTAAACGCACCAGAACTGAGCGAAGGGAAAGGCTCTGCCTGGAAACAAGATCTCAGGATCTGGATAGATGCGAGCAGAGTTCTGGGAACTCAGTGCTTACACAGTTGTGTTTACTGATACCAGCAGCTTCTCGGGAATTTTCTAACGCAACAATTTTTGCTGTCTTTTTTCCTAAATGGAACAATTGCCTCCCCAAGGAATAGCGGTATGCTAAGGCTTTGACCATGACTCTGTGGTGATTATGGTTACAGCAGCGCCTGAAAACGTCAGAGGGCTGAGAAGGTACATAGTGTTATCAGGGAGAGAATAAGCTTAACAGGGCAGGAGGAGGCAGCTTCTCTGCTTTGCGTTTGGAGAGGGGCTTTGCCAAGACCCCCATCCAGAGCTATAGGGACCCCACGTGTTATCGCAATTGCTGCTTTTAGTAAACTTTTCTGCATATCGATATGCTCACTGCAGAGGAACGGACAAGGTGTTTTAACTGTGTCAGAGCAGAGCTGCTTCAGCCCGTCTGCTGCGCTCGCTCCGCTGGGGACGTCCCCAGAGGGGAAGCTCTCGGCCGGTTTGCAGCACTGTCACCATTCACCGCGTTGGCTAGGAGGGTGTTTTCTTTGCAAAGATTGTGCTGAGCAGCCGGAGAAGCCAGCGCGCCTGGCTGACACCGAGACCCGGCCACCAGCCCTCTGCGTGCGGGATCGACCTGGATTTGGTGTTCTGAAGCAGATGATGAATCTCGTACGCCTGCTTTGGAGGGTGAATGCAACACTTTGTATTTGCAGGATTGATGCTAGCTGTAGTGCTGTGACTGTAAAGTGGCAGCGTGGGAAGATGCCCAAACTTCAGATGACGCTGGCTGTGCGACCCTCCATAAAAACTCACTTTTTCTGTGGTGGTTTGTAGCCACAAACCTGATCCAGCTGTACGCACAGATGTGCAGCAGCTTTGCTGCCGAAGCCTCTGCACGCGCAGAGCCACGCACAGCCACGTTAAAGTGTGACAAAGCAGGGAGTGACCCTGACCCGAGCCCGAGCCGGAGCCGGTGCTGCCTGCTGATGGAAGAAGGCAATCGTGGTGCGGGTTGGTCCCCGGCGGTGGGGGTGTTTCAGGAGATCAGTACTGGCAGCCGGGCAGAATAAATTGGTTTGAGGTGAGAGAATTTCCTCAGGTTACTCCAGAATGTGAACAGTATTGGCAACAAAGAGTACATACATGGTTTAATTCTTCCTTCAACGGTGTTTCTTACTAGTGAAACTTTGTTAGCGTTGTTCTCCTTGAGCAGAGGCTTGGGACAGAGTATCGTGTCTGTTTGGTGCTTGGCCTGACATCAGGCTTAGGTGAAAATGATGGCAGCTGGGCAGAGAACGGAGCCCCTGCACCGCATTTAAATCCCTGTGAGCGTGTTGTGGCTGTTTATGGTCTGTCTGGAGAAACTGGAGGTCAGTCGGGGGGGAACCGCAAAGCGTAGTTTTATGAAACAGCCCATTGCAGCGCTGCCGTTCCGGCGTGGAGCTGATCCCGCGGGTGGTAAAAGGCGCGCTCCGGGGAACCGGCCGTGCCCGGAGAACGGCGAGGAAGGGAAAACGGGAAGAGGGTGGGAGGCGGTGGCGGGCGGCGCTAGGACCCAGCGCAGGGGGGCCGTAAGCCCAGCCCCCGGCGTGCGGGGGCGTGGCCTGCGGGGGGCGGGGCACGTCGCGGGGCGGGGCGAGCCCGGTAGCGGCGGCGGGAGCGCGGGGGGGGCGCGGGTGCTGCGGGCGCTGCGGGCGCTGGGCCCTGTTGTGCGGGGGCCGCGGCGCTGCCCCTCGGCGGAACGGCCCCGCCGCCCCCCGCCATGGAGGACCCGTCGCGGCTGCTGGCGGCGGCGGCGGCGCACGGTGCCGGGGTGACCCTCCCCAGCGGAATCCCGCCGCCCCCTCCGCCCGCCGCCGGGGATCCGGCTGCCGTGGCTCCGGCGGGGCCGCCGCCATCCGCGCAGCACGACACGGGCGATGTCCTGCAGCAGATCATGGCCATCACCGACCAGAGCCTGGATGAGGCCCAGGCCAGGTACCCGGCGGGCCCGGGGCTCGGCGCGGTGGGCCCCGGATGGGGCGGGGGGAGCTCGGTACCGGCGCCGTGACTCAGCTCTGCGCGGCGTTGGGGGGGGGACACACGGGACGGGACCGGACGCGCTCTGCCTCGGTCGGTAACCGAGGGGCGGCGAAGGGCAGCGGTGTCGCGCTGCGACGTGGCGGGGGAGCGGCGTTTTTGGGGGGGAATCTCCCTCCGGAGGCGAAAAGTTCCCCGGTTCCCGGTGTTTCCCTATTTCTTTCCGTGTGTCCCGGTGTTTCGGCACCTCCCGTCATCTAGGGAGCCCTTCAGTGCCGGCCTCCAGCAGCGGGAGGGTGCCGTGGCTTCTCCTAATTAATTTTTCCTTCCCATCAAGAAATCGCCCGGGTGATGGAAATACCGAAAGCGCAGCCGTCGTCCCGGTGGGAGCAGGGTCGTCCTGCCCGCCGCCGCCGGGAACGGGAGCGCCGGAGCGGCGGCCGCCCGTGGAGGGCCAAAGTTCGCCCGGGAGGGGAAGAGAGAGGAGCCGGGGGTCTGTCGAGCCCCTGACAGGGGGGCTCGGAAGGTTTTTTCATCGCCATCAAGAGGTTTATTTGAAAGAAAAAGAATTAATGTTCGTTCTCTCCCCGCCGTGTTGCCTTCACTGGGATGTAAATAATTGCACGGCGAAGCCGGCCCAGAAATCAAAATTCGGCATCTTCTGGTGCGTTCTCCTTGCCCCGGAGCTGCGCCTGGCCCTGGCTGGCGCGGTGTAATTACACGTAATTACACGCCTTGCTTCCTCCGCGTGCGCGAGGCGGGCAGCCCCCGCACGAGGCGCTTTGGGAGAAGGTGGAGACTCGCGGAGCGGGCCGATGAAAATCGGCCGAAGGGTTTTCTGGCCTTTTCTTCCCAGCTAACGCGGTGCCGTCGCCCCCAGTCTGCGCCTTGGCTGGGTGTTGCGGGCGGTGGCCTCTCCTTGCCCGCGCCCCGCGGCGATGGCCACTGTGCCAATAAAACCAGGGTGGTTTTTTTTTTTAATCTCTCCCTAAAGTTTGGCCGCTTTTGGGTAGGCCTGTTGCTGTCACGCGCCGTCAGCAGCTGTCGAGCTGAGGCAGCGGCGTTGCCGAGGACAGGTACAGATTCCGGGCGGCTGGGTGGATTATAGGAACACAGGGAGAAACGCTGCGTTGTTAGAGCGTCGCCGTTTGGGTTTAAAGCCAGCTCTTCTGGGTAATTGTCGACTGCAGCTCGCAGGGCAGTGAAATGCGCGAGCAGGATTTGCCTGCGTGTCGCGTAAGAGCTGCAGTTTTCTCTCACGGCCTGGTGTTCGAGGTCGTTTTGAGCCGCGTAAATTTGACAGGAACTTCAGTTTCGAGTAAGAGTTGAGGAACTGGCTTAGAAAGACGGCCTGGCCGTTGTTTGCACTGAATGAACTCTGCTGGTTGCCTCAGAAATGCTGTGGAAGTCCACCGCAGGCCTTGAAGGCTGCCAAATTCTGAAGCACCTTTGGTGTATTTTTATGTACGTTTGCATAAAAGAAGCTTTTGTCTTCTGGAGAAGTAGTTTGTTGGGCTTGCTCGGTCCTCCGAAAGAGGAGGACTGCTGAGAAAGTAAAGCCCAAGCCTGGTTAAAGCCGTCGTGGAAGCAATAGAGGGACGCGGGGGGATGCAGGACGTCTCGCACCTCGGTAGCACGGCGCTGACTGCGTTATCCGCTGGGGTTTACTTTTGTTCTTTTGTGTTAAAAACACACACTGATGTGGTTTGCCTGTATTATTTAACGCCTGGTGAACGTCAGGGGCTTCTCTCGGTGCACGCAACAAGAATTTTAAAAATCCAAGTTGAAAACTTGGGTGAAAGTTTAATTGGAAGGCAATTAACCTGCCGAGGATGAGTTCAACGCTGCTGTTGAACACGTTACGCTATCGCCGTGGTCATCTTCTCCGGAGCTAGCAGCCGTGTTAATTGTGCGACATCTCTGAGTCTGCCCTGTACCTAAACGCCGCTTTTCAGAGCCGGGTGGAGGGTACAGTGGAGGCTTGGAATTCATTTTCTCTCTCCCTCTCCCCCCGCCCCGTTTTTTCCCTCATCAGGCAAGGACAATAGGCTCCACTAGGCTGTCTTCCCAGCTGCCTTTGTTCTCAGGCTGTTTGTCTTGGGCTTGATGTTATCAAACATCGCCCTGGCTGAACGGGGTTTATGCTTCTCGAAGGGAAAAAGAGATTTTTCTTTGAGGCGTACGTTGCAGCTAGACACTTCTTTCCACTGGTTTCCAGTGGAAGTTAGGCACCGAGCTGCTGGCTGCCCAGAAAATCGGCGACGGCCGGGTAGAACGCCGCCCGTTTCTATACGCTGCGCGCCGCGCTTCAGCGGCGCTCTCAAGGCGGCAGTTCTCTGTTCCGCTGAGGCATTGGGATGGAGTCTGTGTCAATGGTGTAATTAGCAGTGTCCCTTCCTGGAGAGAAGGGGCGGGAGGCAGCAAACACTGGAAGAGCTTCAGGAGGGCAAAGCTAGTGCGTGTGGTAAAATTGGTGCTACAATGCTGTTAAATAACAACCGGCTTTTCAACGGATCAGGTGGCCGCTCGCGGTGTCAGCCGGGGAGTCAGTGAGTGGGATCTGCGCTCAGCGTTGTTCTCACTGCTCAGGATCTACGTGCTCTAAAAACTCTGGGGATTTCTGCTTTTTAAATGGGTTCCATTCTTAGGTTTTACAGAAGCGTACTAACTCACGAAGTGACTTTTTACCCCATGTACAAACACGCATTTGGTGGAACTGAAGGTGCTTGCAGTTCCCATGACCAACGCAGATTTTGGAATTTGAAGGCCTGCATGTTTTTATGACAGCGATGACCAAGTGTGGCACTTAAATGACACTGGTCACCAGAACTTGCAGGTTTCTTTCTTAACCCTAGGCACTAACCTGCGGTTACCGAAGCCCGACCCAGTCCTCTGTGAGTCCTGGCATCTCTCGCTGCCTTTCCTGCTGGCGTTCACTCTTTCTTTCTTCTTCCGTTTCAGAAAGCATGCCTTGAACTGCCACAGGATGAAGCCTGCTCTTTTCAGCGTGCTGTGCGAGATCAAGGAGAAAACAGGTGCGTTGGTGCCTTTTCTGGCCTCAGCTTTCAAAAAACCCACGCTCAGTCATCGGCTCGGCTCACGTTTCACGTGGCCTGTGTTTTCCCTGACGGATTCTGCAACTTGAGGCTATTTTTTTTGGCTTAATTGCCTTCCGTAAGCTGGAAATCGTTTTGATGTGCTTTTTATAACACTGTCTGTGTGCAGGTTTGAAGAAAACAATGCTGCTTGCTTGAACAAGTGTTTTGCTCGTGTGTGCGTGAAGAATCTATAGGTTGGGGGTTTTGATGTATTGGGAAAGACAGAAGTAGCAGGGAACAGAGTCGGTGAGCGTGCGGCTTGCTTTGAGGAGCAGAAGCGCTGGGGGCAAATGGATTTGGATTTTGAGTCACCCAGTCGATGCTCAGACAGGAACACCTCAGCAGTGTTGTTTGAATGTCTAATTTCTGTAAACTTTAGTGAGTACTGATGGTATTCTAGGGAATAACAACTTTCCTTATGCATGACTAAAATGCTGGTGGTCTTATTTTCTTTGTTTCAGTTTTAGTTGCATTAACGTTTGACATCCTAAACCTACATTTGAATTATTTTTTTCTACAATATCGCGACTCGCAGTGCCCCTCATGGCGTTGCCAAATGAGGGACCGTGCCGCTCCGTCCTCCGCACTGCCCGGGCCGCTGAGGGCAGCCGGCACGCGTTCATTTGTGGAGAGTTTGGTTGGATGCGTGCCATTCTCATGACAGCAGCGTGCTTCTGAAGGAAAATGTGGCGGCAGCAAGCGTGTGCGTGGTGTCTGGGTGTGCTTTGGTGTCTGTCTGTTGAGGACTGCCGCCCTTAGAGAGGGCCTTTCCTCTGGTTTTCCTTTCTACGCCGAAAGCTGTTTTCTGCGTTGTCGCTGATTGAAACTGCGACTTCCCTGAGCTAAATCGGCTTGCAGGAGCACTCTGATACCGTGGTTATGCTGGATTTGGTTTGGTCTCACAGGTTTTTGGATGCCTGCTGGTCTGTCTATTCCTTATTTAAATGATGGGGAGCAGATGTTGTGGCTTCCAGCAAACAAAAGCCTGGCCACACTGTAGCACAAGGTTTGGGGCGTGCTTTGTCACCCAGGCACACAAGCTGCTTTCCTCGCTCTGAAATCAGCTTCAGACCTGGTTTTGGTTAAAACTTTGTGTATTCTATACCCAACAGACGCATTTATCGCCCTGTTCTTGCTCTGTCTTGTGTTACTGTGCCTTACGTGGTCTGCGAAGGAAAATCGGGGAAGGAAAGCAGGTCTAAGCAGAGTGTACCGCTTATTTTGGTACCAGAGATCTCGTACAGTTCATTACAGAACTGCAAATCTTTAATTAATGAGATGTAAATATGTTGTAGTGATTGCATTTGCATACTGAGTGAGGCTCCAGCACCTTAGGTTGTGATGTATTTTAATTAAAGATTAATTAGAAATGACGGGAATTTCATTTGGCTTAGTATAATTATTTTACATATTTGATGAATATCTGGGAGGCGACGTGCCAGAGAATGCACAATGTTGTATTAGTGCAGCTAACGGGGGCGACGCTGAGAGCTTTTTGAGCCCGTGTAGGGTTTTTCTTACACATCCATAAAAGTGATGGATTAGGAAGGATTTCAGCGTAGCATTTAAGTGTGGAGGATTTTACCCTGACGCAAGGGCTTTGTAAATCACGCTTAAAACGCTGGCTGAGCCAGAAGTGGTTACGCCGTAACTCCAGTCCCTTAGAGCTGTTACACGTTCTTCAGCTCTTGTGGGAAAAACTGTGGTGGCCAAAAGGCTACTGAGAGGGGTGAGCTTTCTAGAGAAGCGTTCTCCTTGAAGTATCGTGAGCCAGGAGGCAGTGAGGAGCGTGTGAGGACAGGCACGTGTAACAGGGCAGTGTTGAGCGAAATGTCTTTTTGAATCCTGGTAATTTTTTTTCCCCTTTGGAATCCTTTCTGTTTAATAAAATCTAGTTCTTCCAGAGTTGTGAATTCACTCAGTTGTGAGTGAATCTGATGTAACTTACGGTCTGTACAAATGTTATCATCAGGTGAAGACACTAGGAGTAACAACAAAGTTGAAGCAGAAGGTATGCATTCCAGGAGATGACGGCTTACATTTATAAACAATATCTGTGGCAATGATTAAACTTAAACCAGATCCGTGACAATGATTTTTTCACTGTCACACGTACTGAGATGCAGCTGTGCCAAAAGTTTAAAATCAGCCTGATGGAGTGCGTCGCCCAGACCAAGCTTCCTGCACGCATCGACTCTCAGGTCTGCTCACCTTGGAGGGAGTTCATTAAATAAAAATTTGAACTGCTGGGCTGGAAATGCCGTTTGCAATATGCTGATGATAGTTCACTCCTTCCTAGTTTCTTGTGACTTACCAGAGCCAGCTGCTTCCTTTGAGGCTGGGAAGGTGCTCTATACATTCTTCTCAGCAGTCAGCTTCAGATGAGCTTACGTGTAATTGATGATAACTAATGTCTAATGACCATAATTAGACAAGTGACATAAAATTAAGCTGCAGCTGGGAGCCTGACTTCAATATGCGTTACTCTGCGATGCATCGTAATGTGCATAAAAAGGTGTTTGGCAGAGGCACGTTCAAATAAGAGGCTGACGCCAAAATATTTCTTCCACTGAATTTGCACTTGCAAGTCCAAATAGTTTAACGTGAGTTTTATCAAAAGGACTAAAAGCAAGCGGCCGCTGGTGACCCCTCCGCTGGGCCTTCTGGGAAAAATAGGAACTGGCGATTTCTGAAAGCAAAAAAAAACCAACAAAAATAAACCCCTCTCCTTTTCCTGGATTTGTTTCATTTCTTGTGAGTGAAGGGTACATGCAGTAGGTGGCCTGCTATTTTTTTTTTTTTAGACAGGTATTATTTTAAATTCCATAACAAGTGAGGAAAGCCACTGACTTTTAAAACAGTCAGCACGTTCCTCATGGCTGTCTTGGCTTGAGTTCAACAGTTACTCACGTACCACGTCACGGCTACTGTCGCTTTACCTTTTTCCGCTTGCGGAAAGCCGGGGGGCGTTCTGGAGAAGACCTGGATTGCTGTGACGCAGCGAAAGGTCCGCAGCCGCTCCAGAGCTCTCTCTTCTTCACTGCTGTGCCAGAATTTCGGTATAGCCTGCAAAATATTAAAATTTTAACCTGCCCGTTAACTTCTGGAAAAGTTCCTGTGAGTTTGGTAGCTTCAAAAGGTTAGCGCTGACTGTCCATGCAACTAAAATTGTCTATCAATTAAAATCAAATTAAAAGCTAAAAAACTGTTGGCGTTTTTAGCATTGAGTCAGTATCCCAGGAGTTCTCGCCCTTTTTAAAAAAGGGAGTTCATAATGAATTGTCAAAAAGATTGCAAAATGAAGTTTTTAAAACAAATTTGCTTGGAGTGAAACTTGAACAATCTGAGCATACAGACTGATGCAGTCTGGCTTTGCTGAAACTGGCTTCTGGTGCATTTTTTCATGTTGTTTCAGATTTTGATAGATTTTAAACAGCTTTTAAAATTCAGCGCTGTTAAGACTTCAACTTGTAGCCTGCTGCTGCGTCGCATAGTTGTCTCCTTGGCGTATAACGTGGCTGAGGTCAAACCCACGCCTCGTGTACGGATTCTGACGGCTCCGTCACCGGTGCGGTGGTCGCTTCCATCCCTGGACGAGGAGGTGCAGCAGCCGTCCCAGCGGCTCAGGCCCCTGTCCGTCGCCGCAGCCTGGCTGCGCGAGCCGGTGCTGGGCGCTGTTGAGGACCGTGCGGGGAGCCAGGCTGCAGGTCGAGCCGGGGGCATCTGTTCTGTAAGAGCCTTGTTCTAACATTTACAGGCTGCTAACATAACTTCTCAACACGGCAGAAACTAGTCTGACCTTGAGTGGGCTTATTACCCGCGCGCGTTTGAAAAGTCGCCTTGCCTTTGGGTGTTCCCTGATCTGAAGGATGTCCTGTTTACTGTGCGGTGTTGCCTCCTGGCTTCGTTAAACGCTCACTTTTTTTTTTTTTTCCCCTCTTGAGCTCAAGACCTGCTAAAACCTCTGAGAGGCGTTTAAATGCTTTGCCAGAATTGGAGCGGATGCTCTTTGCCGTTTCGGAAATAATCTTTTGCTTCCCTCTTTATGTTTATCTAGTGTTAAGTATTCGCGGTATTCAGGAAGAAGATCCCCCAGATGCTCAGCTAATGAGACTAGATAACATGTTGCTGGCAGAGGGTGTCTCCGGGCCCGAGAAAAGAGGAAGAGGAGGACCGATGGCTGTAGCAGCAACATCAGGTGGCTGTCCAAATGACAATAGCATTGAACACTCTGACTACAGGGCCAAGCTGTCACAGATCCGACAGATATACCACTCTGAGCTAGAGAAATATGAACAGGTGATCTTTCTGCATGGAAGAGTTTTTATCATCTCAATTAAACATAACCGTTTTTTCCTTTGGTGTTGGTTTTGAGAACAGGACAGGGAGTCTGATGAATTCAGGGGAATGTGAGGATATCCAGAGCAGCTGAAAACTTATCTCAGTGTTGCGGAAGAAAGGTGAAGATAGAGGGACTGGACGTCAAACTAGAGATAATGATATGTCTCGTTTATCTGTGTTGCCGTTTGTAAAGAGTAAATAGAGTAAAGCTGAAACATGGAAACTCCTCTCGAGTTTTGGGGGTGTATATTCTTGTTGGGGAAAGCATTCCGGGGTATTTTGCAGGTTGACGATACAAACATGTGTGTTTTCAGGCCTGCAGCGAGTTCACCACGCACGTTATGAACCTGCTGAGGGAGCAGAGTCGAACAAGACCCATTTCGCCAAAGGAAATCGAGCGCATGGTGAACATAATCCACGGCAAGTTCAGCACCATCCAGATGCAGCTGAAGCAGAGCACGTGCGAGGCAGTAATGATCCTGCGCTCACGCTTTCTGGACGCAAGGTACGAGAAGACGCAAGCTAGCCGTAACAGATGGTTAAGCCTCAGCTTTTTTGTTGCTTGATGCCATTTCTGTAAGAAACGGCAAGTCTGTCATTGCCAGTATCAATCCAGCTTAAAAATTAAGAATTTGCCACCTGTTACGCCTGCTTTGACATCAACATCTGTCTAATTCCACTCAATTCTTACATTCTCCTTCAAACCAAATGCGTTTTAGAGGGAAAAACCCAACGGTGTGCTCTGCCCGCTGTACTCTAGAGCACCATTTCACCAGGAATAACTCGTCTTTTCGTAGGCGTAAACGACGGAACTTCAGCAAACAGGCGACGGAAGTGCTGAATGAATATTTTTATTCCCACCTGAGTAATCCTTACCCCAGTGAAGAGGCCAAAGAAGAGCTAGCAAAGAAAGGTGGCATCACAGTTTCACAGGTATGAAGTGTTTTATCTGAAATTAAGTGACTTCCCCCCCCCCACCTCCAACAATGGTGTTTTTCCCCACCTCCCACCCCACAGTTAGCAACAGGCTGCAGTCACTGGCGCTTTGAATAGGATTCGGGTTATTCTGAAGAGTTTAGGAGGTATTTTCCGCTTGAAGCGTCGTTTAAAATGTCTCCTTTGCTGGTAATTTCTGAATGCAGTGGAAAACGTAATAATTTGATAAAAGATGAATGTGTGTCTCCAGGTTTCCAACTGGTTTGGTAACAAAAGAATTCGATACAAAAAAAACATGGGGAAGTTCCAAGAAGAAGCCAATATTTATGCCGCAAAAACAGCAGTGGATGCAACCAATGTCGTGGCTCAAGGCAACCAGGCAAATTCTCCATCTACACCAAATTCAGGTGAGCGAGAGTGCCAGCGAAGAGTCTGTCTGCTTGAAAGTCTCCAGTTATTTCCTGTGACTGTTAGCACCGCAGACTTTTGCGTGTTTGAAACGCTCGTAGGGTTTCTTCTGCCTTTAAGCTTAGATAATACTTGCTGAAGAACCATTTTGGCGGGTTTTATTTCTCATTAAAATGTGGGGGTTTTTGTTTTGTTTTTATTTTCAGCTTCCTCTGGCTCTTTTAAGATGACAAATTCCGGAGATTCGTTTATAAACTTGCAGTCATTGACTTCCTACCAGAGCTCCCCAGTGGGAGCCAGCGTGCAATCGCAGGTCAGTAAGGAAAAAAAATACACACTACCAGCCACGAAATAAACGTTTAAATCCCCTTTCTCTGTCCTTTATATGGTATGAACTACAAAGAAAACCTGCCCCTTGTTTAAAGAATTTTTGGCCCCATAGATAGGCACCGTGCATTTAACTCGACTTTTTATCCGTACCACTCTCACTCGCGGCATCTTGTTCCAGATGGATTCCTTACATCACGTCATACACCAGGCAGGAAGATACGACACAATTGTGGGGAACCCTTTGTATACGTCGCAGCGCATAGATGTAAGATGTACTGAGACACCACTTACTAGAAACACAAACTCTGCCTGAGATTAGTTAATGCTCTGTGAATAAATGCTGACTTTTTATTCGCCTGACGTCTCTGATGTGGGGCTAGGAAAAAAGCTGGGAATATGTAGTTTAATACAGCAGCCTTTCCCTCCTGGAGACTTGATTTAAAATTCCTTGCTCACCAGAAAATGTGCCCACTGCAGTTAATTCCTGCCATAAGGACAGGAGTTAAGAGTAACACCTTAACATCTGGGAGGGGGGAGGAGGTTTTATGGGTTATTTGTGCTTGGCCAGAGCCGAGGCAGAGTTATTTCCTTTCAAAAGCACTCTCGCTCGTAAGGTGTAAGTGTATAAAGGCATACTTTGTTGTCTGCCAAGGAGTTTCTTAAAGATTTAATGAAATGATGTATTTATTCTCCCTTCAGGCTAATGGCAGCTGGCAGGATGCTACCACCCCTTCATCAATCACTTCACCTGCTGGAGACCCTGGAAGTGTTAATTCGGATGCGTCTAATTAAGTTTTTAGGACCTATTGATGAGAGGAAAGAGGTCATTAGTGTAATTTGTCAGTGTTGCTCTTTTGCCAATACTATTGTTTATACAACTTGACACACAGCTAATTACCTCAGAAAAAGCCCTGGAACCAATAGAAGATTGTGATTACAACGATACCTCTCTACCTCTCAGCCTCACGCAGTCGAGTTCTTTTTACTTATGCCCATCGGGATGTGAAATTGTTTTAAAAGAACTTGCTTCGTTTTCCTAACCAAATTCATTTTTTTAAAATATGGATTTTATGGTGAGAATCGGAAAGTGTGTTCTAGAACTTGGCGTTTGTCTCAAGTTTTACAGCTTAAGAAAATTGACTTATTTTAATTTCCATGAAGTTTTTTACTATGGAATTTCTGTTCTAGTTGATAGCTACTAACAGTTAAACCCCCTGTATTGTAATTGTATGCGTTCTCTGTATTGTAATTTTGTATAGGAAAATAAGCTTTTTCTTAACTAGAATTCATTCTGAGCTAATTAATCAGAACGTTGCTTTACCAAAACTCTCACTGGACTTTGCTCTCGGGTAGGACCTTCCATCCTGTGTCATTCCATGTAATTCTAATTTAATGTCTAGTGAAAAGAAAGAAAAAAAAAAAAAACCAACCTAAACAAAACACCCCGCAACACAACCCACCTGCCTTCCCCTTGGAGAATAGCTCTTTGTGCATTTCTGCAGCTGTTAACGCAGACTCCACCCCTTTCAGTTGAGATTTTATCAAAGATAATAAACTTCCAAAGCCTTTTTTTTTTTTTTTTTTTTCCTTTTCTCCCTTTTTTTCCTCCCCGCTTTTCCTCGCCTGGGCTCCCTGAGGGGAAGGGCGGGAAGCGGGGGCGGCAAGCGGGGGCGGGAAGCGCGAGGCGGCCTCTGCGCATGCGCCCTCAGCGGGCGCCGCCTTCCCGCCGTGCTCCGCGCTCAACGGTCGCTGCGCGCCGCCGCCATGGCGGAGCTACCGGTAAGGGACTGCCAAGCGGCGGCGGGGAGCTGCGGGCCGTCGCGGCTGTCTGGCGGCTCGGAGGAGGAGGTGAGCGCCGGGGAGGGGATACGGGGCCACGGGGAGGCCTCGCTGCTCAGCTTCCTAACCGTTTCCCCCCCCCCTCCAGTCTTCTCCCGGCGGAGCCCGCCCGGCGGCCCCAGGTGTGTCAGGTAAGGGGGGCAGCGGGCCTGGGAGCGGGGAGGGCTGGGCATCACCCCTCTGGCTGTGCCCTCCCCGGTGGGGGCTCGGGAGAAGGATCTCCGTGCTGGAAAGGAGAGTCGGAGGCAGTGGCAGTCGTGGTAGGCTGTGAAGCGATGATCCGGCCATCGCAAAAAGCACAAAGAACAGGTCTGGTGCTTTTGGCTCGATGGGAAAGACCCTTTCCTCTCATTTTACCGTGCTAACGTGTTGATTACGTCTGTTCTTCTCAGAGTTTGACCCTGGAGACGAGAAAGCAAATCCCGAGCAATTCCTAAAGCCACCTGACGTCACTGCTGTTAGCAAGAAGACTGTTAGTCCCCGTGGGACAGCTGGAGGGGCGATGAGGAGATCCCACAAAAGTCCCGGTCTCAGGAAAAGCCCCCTCAGACCAAGTCCCAAGAGGCTGTCTCCCTGGAAAAGCAGTCCCAGGAAAGACCACACGATGAGTTCTTTTAACTTGTCCCCGAGACCGCTCACCACAACTCCTCAAGGCAAGCGTCGCTCTTGGTGTCGTTCGAGCCTGAAGGGGACGAAACGCCGGAAATCTCTGCCCCCTGTTCACCAAGATGTCACTGGTACGTGCTCCGCTTCTCCTCTCTTGAGAAACTTGCACGGCGGCCTGCAGCAAGCCAAAACGTGATCTCCTGGCACGACCTTTGGGGTGATGACAGTCTTTAATTGCCTTATTCCTAACGAGCAGCTGCTGACAGCCATAGTGGCGGTGGTCTCAGAGGTCCGGGTACGTGAGGATAAAAGGCGATGCTGCGTTAACAGCTTCTCTAGACCAGCGCTTTGCTGTCTCTGCCTTTTTGTTTCCATGGTTGAGCCTTTAGCGTGACTTCTCCTTGTCAGGAATTCTGTTTCTCCCTCTTTTCCGTGCTCTTTCCATATCCTGCAAACTGCACTGCTATACGACAACAGTTTTCGGCGTCTTTTGGAAACGTTTCAGCCGTTTGTAGCTTGGTGTGAACTTCGTTGTTCTTACACAATTTCAGAACTGAGCAAATCGATCAGCCAGGATCTGCCAGAGACAGACCGGCTTTCCATGCTGCTGTTGTCCAGTTTCCAGGTAAGATCCTCTCTCCTAAAAGGAGATTCTTTTCCTCTTGCCTTTCTTCTGATTTGTATAGCTGAGCTGTGAAACACGGGCTGGGGAAGGAGGGATTTCCTTCTCCCTCGGTGACGAATCTTCCCCCGCGCTTCGTCAGACGGCTCGGGAAAGCGTGCCAAGGCCTCTTCTCTCTTCCCGTAGTTTTCTGCACAGAAATTCGAACACGTCTTGAAGCAAACCGACAGCTTCAGCCCTGAGGCGTTCCAAGCCAGCGGTAAGGTGGGATGCCTGTGTCGGCGAGGGTCAGCCTGAACTTAAACACCGACCCTTCCCGGGCATCCCCGCAAACCGGAACCCGGGGGGAGCGGTGGGCGCAGGCAGAAGCGGGTGGACGATGTTTTTAAGATGCTGTGCGTGACCACAGCCTCTGGGAGGGAAGAGAAATGGAGACCCTAACCTAAACTGTGGTCAGAGATGGGCGATTCCTTCAGGAACACTGTAGAGAATGACCAGAGCGCCCTCCGAGCAGGAATCGGAGCAGGACGTGCAGGTCAGGAAAGGGTGTTCTGTTCTCAGTGTTGGTGTTTTTCCAGGCGTTGTTTTATTTTGTCTTCGTCTCCAGTGCAGTCGGTTTCAGAAGACCTGAAGCGATATGTGCAGAAGCTGACGCGGGACGGAACGCTGAAGAGCTGCGTTGAAGACCCGAAAGGGTAAGGACTTGCGGAGCGCAGGCAGCGAGTTGTGTCGCTTTTTGGGGGCTTTCCGTTTTAAGTGGGAAAGGAACGGCCACGTTATCCCTTCGGACGCACGTGGGGGGTAGAGAGCGGAGCGGTGCATCGTTCCAACGCAGACCGAATAAGATTTTGCCTATTAAATGAATAAACATACAGAAAAAGCACAGCCCCGGACAGCGAGGCTCGAACACGTGGGGCGTGGCACACAGCTGGGGTGGCTTAGCCTCGAGGCAGGGACGTGAGGGGCTCAGGGGGGCTGCGGGAATGGGAGGGGCTTGTAATCGGGGAGCGCGGCGCCAGGACGAGCGGCGCTGTGCTGATCTTGTCCCCGCGCTGTAGGGTTCTGCTGGACGCGGCTTTGGACGAGTCGGTGGCGCAAGTCAAGGAGTACATCGCCAGGTGAGGCGGCTGCGTGCGCCCTGGGGCCCCTTCCGAGAGGGGTCTTTGGGAGCTGTTAATTCTTCAGCCGTCGTCTTCTGCGAGCCCGCGCTGATCTGCCTTCCCCTCCCGTTCCGCAGGTTCGCTGCCGAGTGCCAGGCCTGGGACCGGCTCTTGCTGCGCTACCAGGAAAGCGCCGAAGAAATGTCCAGGTGCGGGTTGTTACTCCCCAGGATCTTACAGCTTAAGGTCAGACCGTGTTTCGGACGCCGCCAGCAGCGGAGTGGTGTTGGCTTTGCAGGCGGCTGCAGGAGTGCAGGAGCACGGGGGGGCAGGCAGAGCCTCTGGGTTACCTCCAGACGTCCCAGGCCAAAGTCCTCGGCACCAAGCCCGACTACCAGAAGATCCTGGACGAGCAAGGGGAGGTCCTGAGCTGCATGGAGCTTGTGGTGAGCCGGTTTCATCCGCCTGAGGGGAAGCACTCCGCCTCCCGGGAAGGAGTCAGGGATTTTTAATTTTTTTTTTGTGGTGGTTGGTTCTGCAGCTCGACGAGCTGCAGCAAGCAGCGAAGCTGCTGCAGGCCTTCGGTGAGGACAGCCAGCAGTACCTCCGGCGCTTGTCGGAGCAGCTCGGTAAGCAGGAGTCCCGGGGGGCGGCGAAAGCCTCGCTGGCGGCCGTTAACCCCCGTTAACGTGGTTTTTTTCCCCGTTAATGTGTTTTATTTCCCTGTTCCAGCCACGAGAACCTTCCGCCAGCTGGAGAGCTCCCCCGTGCGCAAGCTGATCGCCGCCCCGCGCAGGAAGACGCCGCCGCCGGAGGGCTGAGGGGTCGGGGGGCCGCGGGGCCGCGCTGTCGGTGCTGCGCGCAATAAAGGCGGTGCGGGCCCGGTGCGGTCTCGGTCTGCGCGTCCCTCCGCGCTTCCGCGTTTGAAGATGGCCTGGCCGATTACTGGCCCGCGCGCTCATCGCTCACAGCGCGCCAGCCAATCGCCGCAGCCTCAGCCGCGGGGAAGGGGGCGGGACTCCGCGCGTCCCGGGGTGGAAGCGGCGGCGATGGCGGCGGAGGAGGCTCCGCTCACCGGCGTGGCCTGGGCCGCTGCGCCCGACGCCGTCCCCGCCGGCTGGACCGCGGTAGGCGGGCGGAGGCGGGCCGGTAGCGGATGGCGGGGGCACCGCCGCCCCGGTTCCGCCGCGGCCTGACGCTCCCCGTGCCCGCAGATCACCGTTACCGCGGAGGGCGCGGCGGCCAACCTGGGCAAAGGCTTCGGGCACCGGAGCGGCGGGTACCTGTGCGTCAGCGCCGGCGGGGGGCAGGTGCGGCACCGGGGGCGGCGGGAGGCACCGGCACCGGGGCGGGGGGGGTGGGGGGTCGTGCCCCGCTCCGGTGCCGAGGTCTCGTCCCGTGCAGGCGGCGGCCGCGCCCGTGGTGACCGACGTGCAGCTGCTGAGCGAGCGGAGCCCGCAACCGGCCGGCTACACCCGCGCCCCCGAGTTCCCGGAGCCTCGTAAGCGTCCCCGCCCCACGGAGGGGAACCGGGCCGGGGCCGGGGGCCGCGGCGGCAGCGCTGCCGCTCTCCCCCCGGTTCTGTCGCCCGCTCCGCAGGCGCCGGCGTTTCCCGGAAGAAGCGGCTGTACGTGAAGCTGCAGCCGCCCGCCGCCGCCGCCGCGGCCGTGTTCGACATCCAGCTGAGCTGCAAGAGCAGAGCGCTCCCGCACTACACGAAGATCGGGTGGGGAGGCCGCGCCCGCCCCGCGCCCGCCCCGCGCGCCCTCGGCCCGCCGCACTGATTTTTTTTCTTCCCTAGGGAACTGGGCGGCTTTGCCGTCTGGTGTAAGAAGGGGCCGGTCCTGAAACCCGGCCCTCAGCCCGTCCCCAGGCCGCGGACCATCAGCGCGGGCCTGAAGCAGCTCTCGCTCCAGCCCTCTGACTCGGACCAGAAGTACGTAAACACCAGCTTATTCCCCCCCCCCCAGCCAGCCTTACCTGCACCAGTCCGGAACCGGGCGTAAATCCTGGTGCCACCTCGCGGTGTCCGGTCCCTGCTCTGGGGCTCGTTATGTGCGGCCTGAGCCTGTCCGTTAATTACTCTCGTCTGCCGCAGGTCGCCCGCGGCTCCGTGCGGCACCAAACGTGCCGCTCAGCACCAGTCCCTGTACGACGCCGCCAGCATCTACGGCCTCTCAGGTAAAGCCTTCACCTGGAACCCAAGGAGGAAGCCGCGTAAAGCAAGCGGAGCCGTGTTCAGGGGGCGCTTTAGAATCAAAACTGGGGCTGAGGGCTGGTTCACGCACAAGTTTTTCCCTGTAAAGACCGGAATTGACCTGAATTGTGAAAGGAAGGCTTTCTTAAGGACTTCTTCCTGAAAGCTGCAATTAAAGCTTCCTTCCTTGCTGGAATTAAGAGACATCACTGCCACCCTGCCCAGACTCCTCTCAGCGCTCAGGTGTCCCTTTCCGCTCCTCTGCTTTATGCAGCGATTAACTAACTGTGCGCGTGCGGAGCAGCTCCTTCGCCGTCCTAACGCGGCCCCCGCTTCTCTCCGCAGCTCTGGAGGGGGTGCCTTTCACACTGCACCCCAGATTCGAAAGCAGGCGCAGTCCCGGCAGCACCGTGAGTCTTCCTTTAAGCTGCTCTTCTTACTCCTACCCCTGTAGCTACTCACAATTGTAAATATTTTGTGTCTCTTTTTTTTTTTTTTTAAGGCTATGCTCGCAAACCTGACGGTTAAGTCGCTCGCCGATATCGAGAAAGAGGTAAGCGGGTGGCTTTGGTCACGCACCGCTTTAGGGGTGCAGACGGGTCGTATTCGGAACTTCTCAAACCCCGTGCCCGGTTCTTTTTTGTTTGCAGTACAATTACGCTTTCATAGTCGAACGGACAGCAGCTGCCAGGCTCCCACCCAGCGTTTGTTAGCACTGGATGTCAGTGCAGCCGCACGCCCGGCGGGGCCGAGCTCCTCTCCGTCTCTCGAATAAACGTCAGAAACACAATCGGTATCTGATTACAGGAATTGCTGTGGGAGAAAAATAAATTTGTGTTTCTCTTCTCACCTGCTGAAAGATTTTTGTAGTGGTTTTGAAATACGGGGCTTGAGGGTTGGGACGTACAGCAGCATAATGCAGAGAACTCTTGGCATTTTTTGTTCGCCTCCCCTCTGTCCCCGCTACAGCTCCTTATTCCGAACATCGCAGGTGCACTCCCACCCCGCGGCTTCGCCTCCCGCTGGCTGCGGCTGTTAACTCCCGCCGTCAGTCTCACTGTCTGCTACAACACCCCAAAGCTCTCAGCCCCAAACACCTTTCAAAATACACCAACTCTGATTTTAGTTACCAAATTCTGTAAACGTTTCTTTAAATGGTAGGGCTGTACAAAACTCCCGCCCGTTGGTGGCACGTCCTGGAAACGTTAAAAAGTCAGGGCTCGTTTCACAGAGGTGGTTTCCGTGCGATTTGGAAGAAAGCTTCCCCCACGCCTGTTTCTGAACAGGATCCGAGTTCTGGTCAAAAGAATTAAGGACGATTCTCGCCACGGTGAAACACGGCCCTGGGTGCCGTCCCGCGCGTAGCACTGCTCGGGGCGAGGACCTGCGGATCCCTTTCAGGAAGGCACTTTAAGTTTTGCGCTCCCCAGCAGAAACTGAAGAATTCGGTCCGCTAACAAAGCGAGGAAGAAGTCAGCCAGCAACACTTCTGTGATCACGATCTTGAACTAGGAAAACAAACACCAGCCGTTAGTCCCTCTCCTCCGTTACTCTGTCCCTGCAGAACAGAGCCCAGCGGCTCCAGCGGGATTGCGGCCACGTCCTCTCCCTTAAAGCTACTGCGGGAGTTATTGTCCGCCAGGCATTCTGCTAAAAACCTCAGGATTCCTCCAAAGTTCTCGAGGACAGGCCGAGTCCCGTCCTCCCACCGGAAACCGCGCAGAATTCAGCAGGTGCAGAGAAACGCTGCCCGCTCACCTCAGCAGGGATTTCTACCAAGCCGAACTGCTCGTTGAACTCCGGCGAAGAGCCCGTGAGAAGGCCCACGATCGCCAGTCCCGACAGGACAATGCTCCACAGTAAAGGCTTGTTCTCCTGTAGACTCTCCATAAAAGGATGGCCCTGAAACACAGAGGGAGAAACCGTGAGCAGAGGGAAGGGACTCCTTCAGCCGAGGGAGTCCCTGACACAATTTGGGGCACTTGGTGCAGAAAGAAGGAGTCTTTCCCCGCAGAGCACTGACAAACTGCAGTTTGCGGCTAGAGGAGGGCACTGCTTTGTACCGTCGCATTTTAATTACACAATCACATCTCCGGTGCTGCTGGAGATGTGACTTAACGCGGCTTGCCTTGTAGTTGATGGCAAACGTGGCCATCTGCATCGCCATGGACATGATGTAGACGGTGCTGTTCACGAGGCTGGGCTCAAACTCCTTGTACAGATCCACAAACTCCTCCTGTCTGAAACAGAACAAAGGGATCAGCGAAGCCGACTTGCAATCGCCAGGGACGCTTGGCTTCCCTCGCACAGCCCCACGGAGCCCGGTTTATTTAAGTTTTGTTGGGCAGAGGCAGTTTGTTCCCAAACACGTGTGCTCACACGGGTAAGGGAGGAGCTGCAAGCACAGGTAATCACTGGGTTCTTTTTCACAAAATAAAAACCCAGTGGGGAAAAAACCTGAGGTCTTCCCTGTGTTTTTCTTTAGAAGCTCCCCAGCAATCCACCCCGTCGATGTTATTTCCATTTCCCTTTCCCCTTCCACGTGGAGACGGCAGACAACACATCACGGCCCGTGCTCTCACGGGTTCCTTCACATCCTTGCCGCACCGAGCTGCCGATGCACTCGATGTACCAGACAAAAACGCTGTTTCTGGACACGCCTAACACGTTAACCTCCCAACGCTCGGCGTGCTCGACAAAGCATTCACAAAAAGAGTGAGTGCTGCGGTCACGGAGGCCTCTTCTCCCCACCCTCCTGCTTTGCTGAAATTGGAGAAAATATCACGGTGTGGGAGGAAGAGAGGCTTACTTGGCATCGCTGCGCGCCTGGGCACCGCGGTACAGGTAAACCAGGCTGAGGAAATGCACGAGGAACTGCAGCAGCACCGTCAGCACCGTGTAGAGGTTAAAGATGTTGGGTAGCGGGCGCTCCTTGGAAAGCGTCTTCAAGGGCTGGGAGAGAAAAGCGAGCAGGGGTGACTGGCATGGCTTTGACTATCTCCAGGCGGTTTTCCAGCAGAATCCAAGCCATGTTTGTGTTTCTCGGAAATGCCTGCAAGAACTCTGCCTCACACACACGTAAGACCCCCACAGCGCTGGCCTCAGGAGCCTCCCAAAATCCAGGGGGACAAAAAACCCCACCGCCTCCAGCAATTGTGGACTGTTAACTTATTAAAATAAACGGCTTTTTCCAGAGAGAGGCACTCCTTCAGCAATCCTGACGCGGCCGACATCGACCAGGGCCGTCCCAGCGCGCTCCCCTCCCCTTACCTTCGACCTGGAGATGAAGAGGAAGCAGCCAGCCAACAGCAGACCCTGCAGAGTCGCCTGAAAATCACTGAACTTCACCCCTTCCAAGTAGAGGACGCTCTGGCTGTAAGCGAGGATCAGGGCGTTCAGGGCAAGGATCTTGAACATTTGGAGAGTTGTCACTAGCGTGCAGCGACCTTGCTTGATCACGTGGCAGACTGAGGAGCAAGAGGACGCAGTGTTTGGAAACAAAACAGGTTCTGGGGCTTCGTCCCTCAGCCCTCTCCTTTCCTGAGGCAGTGCGGAGGGCAGCTCGCCCTCACTGCCCGCAGGGTTGCTCCACACAAAAAGCTGTCAAGGCCACGGTTCTGGGGGCATTTCTCACCACCCACACCCTCCGTCTTGGCTTCCTTCCCCTCAGGGAACCTGACCACAGGGAGACGCACACCAGTTCAGCTCCCATCGCACACTTACTGCACTGAATGGAAGAGAGCTTGGAGGTAAAGGGAGCTGCGATGCTGGCGTCGCCCAGCTTCACCACCGGCACCCGCTCCTCCTCCAAATCCTTCAGCACCTGACTGATCCGCTCCTGCGGGTGAAGAAGAGAACGCACACCTCGCTATCGCAACCTGGATCAAAGATGCTCTTGCACTACCCTCTCCCACACCCCTGCTCCACGGCGAGGCCTTGGCGCTGGCAGCGTGAGCGTGACGGCTGGCTGGAACAGCAGCGCCCTCCCTGCCCAAAACCACTCTGCTATTTGAGGGGAAGCAGAAGAGCTGGTCTTCTCACAACACACCCAGCCACGTCCAGTCCTCGTGAACCAGCAGAGGAGGAATGAAGAGCAAGGACAAGTTAACAGGCTTTCAAACATCCGGTTACCAACCCTCTGCACGGCCAGCTGTTCCTCCCGCTGGGACATGACTCTGTGCTTGGCACCGCGGGACGTGGGCTTCACAGCGCCGCTCCCCAGCGCCGGCAGCGCTGCTCTCCCATCGCCAGGGCCGTCTCGAGCTCTCCTCTTCCGTTCGGGCAGTCTCTCGGGAGCGTTTGCCAACAGTGCCACTCCTGCAAGCGTACAGACGTTAGCTGCTGAGGGGAAAGGGCTGTAATCCCTTTGCTGACGGAGCGTTTCCACACAGCAGCAGTCCCAGCGGGATTTACTCCTGGAGTCAGGCGGGCAGGCTGGTTATACAGGGGCTAGGTGTTCCACTTGCTGAAAAGAAAAATGAGGAAGAACCTTTCTTCCAGGAAAATGTGTCTGCAGCCAGCTCCCGCTGCCTGCTGGTGTGCACAGAGCGGGTGTTCCACCAGCACTGTACCTCAGTTTCTGCCACCAAATGCTGTTCATAGAATCACAGAGTTGTTAGGGTTGGAAGGGACCTTCAAAGCCCACCCAGGCCAACCCCCCTGCCAGGAGCAGGGACATCTCCAACTGGATCAGGGTGCTCACAGCCCCGGCCAACTTGGCCTGGAATGTTTCCAGGGATGGGGCATCCACCACCTCTCTGGGGAACCTGGGCCAGTGCTCCACCAATTTTTTTCCCAATATCTAATCTGAATCTACCTCCCTCTATCTTAAACCTCTTCCAGCCGCTGGGAACCTCACCAGACCGCCACGACTTCTCAACTACAATGGCCAGCAGCTTGGCAACCTCATCCGCCAGTTCCCTCAGGACCCCACGGATGGATCTCATCAGGTCCCATGGACTTGTGCACCTTCAGGTTCCTCAGATGTTCCCGAACCTGCTCTTCCAGTACAGCGGGGAGCTCCTCATTCTCCCACTCCCCGCTTGTGCCTTCCACAGCTTGGGTGGTGGGACAAGAGCCCTTATTGGTGAAGGCTGAGGCAAAAAAAGCCATTGAGCACCTCAGCCTTCTCCACGTGCCGGGTAACCAGGTCACCTGTTTCCTTTTGGAGAGGGCCTACATTCTCCCTGGACCTCCTTTTGTCCCCAGCGTACCTACAGAAGCCTTTCTTGTTGCTTTTGACGTCCCTGCCCAGATTCAGTTCCGTCAGGGCTTTAGCCTGCGTCACCCGAACCCTGGCTGCTCAGACCTGTAACCCTCCCAGGGTACCTGCCCTCACGTCCACCCTCTGTAGGCTTCCTTCTCTAATTTTCAGCTGGTCCGGGAGCTCAGTGTTGTTCACATCATCCCAGCCCTCAGAGCACCAGGGAAATGAGCACTGGTTTGTGTTTAAGACCGCTAGCTGAACTCGTACAGGGCCACGCGTGAGAGCCCTGCCCCTGGACTCACCCACATCCGCGTGTTTCAGAGCTCCGACGTCGTTGGTCCCGTCCCCACACATCAGCGTGACGTAGCCCAGGCTCTTCAAAGCAGTGATGACAAACTCCTGCAAACAGAAGGCGTAGTGAGAACCGCCCGCCCGCGCATTCTGCACACTGCTGGCTGGGCTGGGTTACGTGCCGTGGTCAGGCGCTCCTGCTCCGTGGGAGCTCCCTGGCCTCACACCCAGGCTCCAGAAGCTTCGCCTTCGTGCTCTGTTTTAGGAAGGCAGAGCTAGAACAGGCCAGCGGGCCCAGGACTCTTCAGGGTAACGATGGGGCACACCCTGAGCTCTGGATCTTGCTTCCTGCTGGCCTGGATACTGGGAGAGGCCACGCCGCTTTGCTGAGAACCGCTTTAGCGTTAACCATGTACTAGCATCTCCGTGGCTCCCAGGCACCACGCGAGCCCTGCCGGGAACTCTGCTAAAACTAGAGAGGGTTTACCAGCAGCTGCGACCTCTCACCTTCTGCTTCGGCACCACTCTGGCGAACACCTGGATGTGCGGCAGGAGCTTCAGCAGCTGCTGCCTGCTCACAGACTGCAGGTGAGAGAGACCTTCCCCAGTCACACACAGGTCGTACTGCTGCGTCAGCTCTTGCACGCAGCTTGGCAAAGCCGGGAGCACGACGGCACCATCGATGGACTGCCACTGCCAGCTGGAGCCTGCAAAGAGAGGCACAAGCATGACAGGAGCATGCCTGCGAGGCGTCTGCCTGTGAGAAACGCTCCCAGCCACCCCACGGACGCGGACTCCTCAGGGCAGCGACGTGCCTACCTCCCATCATCCCTCTGAGCCACAGCAAGGAGGCCTCCAAGCTGCATTTTTTTGGTTATTTTAGTGCTCAGCTAGCTCAGCTGAGGAGCTGCCAGAGGACTGTACGGAGCTTGCATGGTACTCCAAGCCAGAGAAGAGAGAGGCAAAAGACAGCGGGCTCTCTGGGACTCCAGAACGCGAGTTGTTTCCTTTCCCAGCATCAAGCAGCAGTGCCAACGGCACGCGGCTGACTGACACAACGCCCCAGCAGGGCTTTGGCTGCTGTCCTGCAAAACGCAGAGCCGTTTGCTGCGTGAGGTCGGTTACCTTTGGTCACGGGAGGCTGCAGAACGAGGGTGTGCTCCCTGTGCAGGAAGTGCAGCTCCCGCGCCACGTGGCAGGCAGTGAGAGGATTGTCTCCTGTTATCATCACTACCTGAGGGGAAAGCAGGAGAGGTCCAAAATTAGTTCTGGTAGCTAGGCGGCACTCCGCATCCACAGACCACGACGACCAGTGAGGCCGGGACGCTGCCGATGCTTACATGGTGCGATGCATTCTGGATCTCCCTGATGACGGATTTGGAGTCAGCTTTGAGAGGACAGGAAACCACAATGAATCCAACAAACCGAAGATCACACTCCAAAGCTTCGCGCTTCATCTCTCGCACCTGCCAAAGCAAATCAGCCGACAGAGCGTCACGTGCTGCTCCGCAGCAGCAATCTTGTTTTTCAGTGGGTGCTGCCTTGCAATCAAAGCACCACTAGAAACAATACTGGTGCGCTGAGACGCACCGAGCAACCCTGGGCAGCGCCCAGCTGCTGGAGAAGAAAGGTTTCTTTGGCACAAAGCTCCACAGAGACTGCCCTGAAAACAGTTACACATGCCCATTCCCACGCAAAACCAGGTTTACGGCTAAGAAGTTCAGTGCTAAGCCTCTTCAGCTGCTACAAGGAAAGAACGGACCCTGCTCTACGAGCAGCAAAACAGAAGTGCTGATCAACACACAGGAACTCAAAGCTGAGAGCGCAACGCAGAGGCTGCGATCTTCCCAGAAAGTCCGGATCATAAAAGCAACAAAGTTCCAGCAGCTTTGGGCAACCACATCCCCGAAGAGACCGTCCCTTCCCCAACGCCGCTCACACCACCTCTGTTTTCTTTAAGAGGAGCTCAACGCCAAGACTTAAACCGCCAGATATACCTGCTGGTGCGTGAGGTGCCCCAGTTCCTTGTAGCCAAGGGCCAGCACTCTCGCCCCCTCATGGGAAATTTCCGTGTGGACAGCGTGATAGTTGCTTGGGCACTGAGACAACTAGAGGAGGCGGGAGGAAAAGCACCGTATTAATACAGCTTCAAACACAATTCCGTAGCACATTTCAGCATTTCACATTAAATCTGCAGACAGGGGAGAGTCCCTCGCCATCGGGGGCAGAAGAGGAGCCCCCCCAGATTCTGCTGCTGGCAAAAGCAACGGTGCCAGGAACGCATACGGTGAGATATTCAGATCCCACTGGGATCAGACTGAAACTCCCCAGGGGAGTTTGTTTTCGGGCACGGGCTCACCGTGCCGTTTTGCAGGATGAAATCCCTACGTCATCCAGGTTTCAGACTCGGCAGGGACAAGCAGAGGCGGAAGGGGACAGGTACAGCTGCTAGAGAAAGCCCTTCCTCCCCAGAGAGGCGCGCTCACCATTTTGTGCAGCGTCTCCGGGGCCCCTTTCACAGCTGCAATGTAACAGAGATCAGTGGAGCCGATCTTCTCATACGATGCCAAGACAGACATTCTTTTCAGGGCACTGGCAAAATGAAAGCGCTGGTGAATTTTCAGTCCCTGAGTTTTAATACTTCTGGGGAAAACTTTCTCATCTGGAAACAAACAGATCAGGAAATCCTGAAAGGTTTCTCGGTATCAAAAGCAACATCCCTCCCTTCAGGTGCCAAAGGATCCCACAGGTCACCGAGATCACATGAACTTCCTCTCCTTACGTACAGAGCTGGAAGTTCTTGTGCCAAGAATTAAGCGACAGAGCGGATCAGAACGCTCGTGTGCATTAGTACGAACAACTACACAGCGGCTGAAGGTGCCTTGCATGTCTTATCATCACAGGTACCAATCCAGATGCAAAAACCACGACAGCGTGGGTTTCAGCGGGATACGTGCACAATATTTCCGGAAGGTTTCTCCTTCAGTCAGCTGTGCACGCCAAAGCCCAGAAAGCAGAGCAGAAAGCCTCCAGAGAGGTGCCCGCAAACCACGCTAAAACCCACGCTGTCATGTTCTCACTACTGCGATCTGCACCGGCCACGCCCCGATCTTACTGAGTCAGCAAAATCAGAACTGAAAGGCCCCAATCCGAGCGTGCCAGCTGCAGAAGGCAGTATCTGCAGCCCTGAGAACAGATTTCTACTCTTTGCTGTCCCTCAGACACGCAGTGCAAGGATTTCCACCGCCCCAAACCAGTTCCTGAACTGGATGGAATTCACTCCTTGCAGAACGCTGGCATGAGGCACAGGAAATCTCCTGGAGCAGATCGAGTAGATCACTTCATGCTCAGAACTGACAAAAACAGCGTTACCATCATCACCCCCCAAAAAAAAAAACCCCACCCCACAACATATGTAAAAAGGACTCAGGTATCAGCCAGGGAGGAGCTGGAAAGAGGTTTTACCTTTGGTCAGGGTCCAGTCCACAGCCATCAGCATCGCCTTCTCCAACGGATCTCCCACCAGCGTCCCATCGTCCAGCTGTACCAGCGAGTGGCAAGTAGCAATCGCTCGGTGGGTTTCTACAGGAATGTCAGATACCGGTGTCACTTCCTTCCCATCCCTGCGGCATAAAAAAGACTGCTCATGTTAACAGACCCCCATTCACCTTATCTCAGACAAATTCTGGAATTTTTCCCAGAAAAAAACTCCTACTCTAATACAGTAAACAGTGGAGCTTCTCATGGTGAGATCAAAGCCGCAGGAAATCTGGCGCTGCCTCAACTGCAAACGGCGCCAGAGCTCACAATTCTTGCCAGTACTCATAAGCCAACTTGATTCAAGCAGAGCACGAAGCAGAGCCCTGAACTAACACGTTTAGGTAACTGCAGAATCAAAGGGCCGAGACGTCTCTCTGCTGTGGCACCTGGCCTTCAGGCCCAGTTCATTATGGCAGTGGAACGAGGCGCCAGGACACCACTGCACAGAGGAGCAGCGAAGTTCTCCGTTACGTAGGAACCCCACACCAGAAATCCTTGAAGACAATTCAATTCACAAGTCCCGAGCCCACAGAGGCGAGCAACCCTCCCTCCTTCCAGTCCAATCCACGTTTCCTCTCTGATCCCCCGACTATCTTCTCTTCCGCACTGGAATGTGATTGTGCTTGTCCCTGAGGAGTTCCCGCAGCGCCCGAAGCCCAGACCACAGCGAATCACGTAACGAAAATCACCCAGGACCTACCTGAGCCCAGCCACGCCTCTCACCACCAGGTGATCGCTGGTTAAGGTGCCGGTTTTGTCAAAACAGCAAACCTGCACTTTGCCTGCAAAGGGGATGCGGAAGGGCTCTGTACAGTACACGTCTGGAAGAGAGGAGGGGAAACAGTGAGAGATCAGCTACAGCAAAGCCAGGACAGGATGCCCAGTGGCTTTCGTCACAAGACGGGAGATACAAACACAGTTCTCGGCCAGAGTTAACGAGCCACAGCCTCCCCATTCCGAATTCCTGCGGCACGTGAAACCAGAACAGACACCAAACTGTAGTAGTGACGTAGTCTGACGCAGAAGCCACTGACCCCCTGTTCCGTATACGGGAACTTGCTCCATGCAGGACTGCTGAGGAAGGAGGCTTCCATATGAAGATATTCCCTCCTACGCTTGATTTAGGACCCACTTCAAAGCGCACACCTCCCGAGTTCTTTGGGGTTTACACCCCCTCACCCACAGCAGCTCCAAAACCCATGCTGTCGCTGTGCAGAAACCGAGGACGCTACAGCAGTTTCACGCTCGTTTCCTCACCAGCGTCCCCACAGCTCCAGACACAAGGAAGCCGTGCTGGTTTTGTTCTTGCACTTAGGCTGGGTACTTACAGAGCTTGGCCAAGGCGATGAGCGAGGTGTTGACAGCCAGAGAGAGCTCAATGGGAAGTTCAGGTGGAACAACAGAAGTCAGTATTAACGTACACTCCAGGAAGAGCTTGTAGCGGTTCCTGCTGGGATCCTTGGTGCCTACGGAACGAGACGGGACACCCATGTATCTCCTCATCCTCAGACTGTCTGCTCCACAGAACTAAGACGCGTACCACAAAGAAGCTCACCTACCCAGGAAGGGCTGCGGGAGGGCAAGAAAAGCATCCAGAGTGCAGTGTGGGCCCCTACACTGAAACACACTGGCGCAGCCCAACCCAGCTATTGTAACTCTCAGAAATTACGTCAACTGTCCTTCCCACAAGCATTGGTACAAGTCCTGTGTAGAGACCTGGAAGAGGCAAGAAGAAATCTCACCTTCAATCCAGACGTATGCTGCAGCAGCAATGGCAAAGACCAGCAGGAACAGGATGAAAATGAAGGTCTCTAAGTTATTGGCTGTCACTCTCTTCACCCCAAAGAGGATTGTACGTAGCAATTTCCCCTGAGAAGAACAGCCTTCAGTGCAAGAAGCTACCTCTGCAGCATGCAGCAGCTTGTTAAAACTATCTATGAAACCCGGTTTTAAAATACCACTCTGGTGTTTTGGGGCCAGAGCCTGAAACTTACTCCCATTTCTGTAATTAGTCTGTTAAAAAACCCAAACCTGCTCCTAAGTCACTTAAGTTGATGATTTCTTTGAAGCAGCCTTCAGTTTTCAACTGAAAAAGCCCACATTCACATCTTTAGTCTCTACAAACACACTAGAACACCCTTTCCAAACAGCGACCATCACAGAAACGGGGATAACGAGGAGCTGCAGCACACACGCAGTGTGGCGAACCCGAGTGGAACCCCGAGTCCTGACTCCCAGGCTCCCGCACCAAAGGTCAGACTGCTGACTTGCCACCCAGAGAAGAGACCAACCTCACTTACTCCTCTTCGGAACAGGCAAGTCATTTCAACGCCCCGATTTGTATGTTCCCACTGCTCTGCTTCATAAGGATTTCCTGACAGCGAAGCGCCGAGCGACACAACCACATCATCGGCAAGACAGAGGGGAGAAGGCACGTTCGCCTCTTACCTGAGAGGTGTTGAAGCCGGTCCTCAGCGCATACGCCACGCACCCGTTGTCAACAGCTGGAACAGGAGCAGGAAGGAAGGCAGTAAGCTCACTGTAAATCTTTTATAAGCTTATCACAAGCACAATACGCTTGGAGCGACAGCTTCCTCTCACTTACAAGGGGACATAGTCAACTTTAATAATCGCGGTAAGCCGTTAGCTACAGTTGTCCTCAAGTCGTTTAAAATAAACCAGCGAGCGCACAACACGCCCTCTCCAAGGAAACGCGGCTCTATGCTGGTACCTACGTTTCAGTCCTGTGCTGGCTTTCTGGGGCGGAATATGCTGCACCACTTTTGTTCCCCCGAACACGATGTGTAACCGGGAATCCGCCTGCATGTCCAAGACGTGCTCTGGGCTGAGATCCTCCACAGGCTCCTGCAGGACAACGTTCAGGTCTCAGGTTCGCAGCTATCAACAAGCAAACGCCAAGTGTCCCTTTCTGTTCTTATCCCACCAGATTTCTCGGTTTCACTGCAGCTGAAGGTGGCCTGAACCAAATCTAGCCCTTAACATGCCGTTCAGCACCGGATCGGTCTGGGTTTAGAACGTGGCTCCTATGGAAATCCTGGTTTCGGAGGACTAGCTCACCCTGGGCACCCTGAATTCAGCAAGGGAGGCTCTGCGAGCACCACTTTATCATTTTTAAGTCACTCACCAGCACAAAAAGAAGGAAGATTCAGGGTTTTGAAGTGCTTTACACTTGTTTCCCCCCCCGCCACCTCTACCCAGCCAAAGGAATCCAGACCGGGGAATGCGTAGGAGGGCGACACCGTGCCCACGCGCTGGAGTTCAGACCCGAAGGCTGGAGACCTTGCCAGACAAAACAGACATTTCTGTTTCTCATTTACCAGAGACCATCAATCTCTGACAGGGAGCCGACAACACTCAGAGCAGGTTGCCTAGGCCTGCATTCACACAAAGAGACCAATTTCCACTCACAAATGCCGCAGTGGCTTCAATAGTTTTTACTTTTCCAGGCTGCAAAGGGACAGCACAGAGGACGTTTCGCACAGACCTTCATCTGCGGCACAGACTCTCCCGTCAGCATAGCTTCATCCACAATGCACCTTCCGCGCAAGAGCAGCACGTCGCACGGCACCAGATTTTCATGAGGAGATCGGCCTGCAATTGATACATTAATACCTTTGAGAAGCAGCTCAAAGGCTTGGCTGTTTGTCTGGCAGGAGACACGGGGGATTCTGAAAGCTTTAACCCCCCCATGGGCTGCCGAGTCTCCCAGAGCACGCACCCGCTCCGGATTAATCATTCGGACCCTTGAATTGCGACACCTATGAATCAAAGTCCTCAAAAGCACCCGACCAAGACAGTTAGATTTTTACGTCTAATTCAGTTCACTGCACAACTCCATGTACCACAATCAGCTTTTGTTCGCAACCCTCACGCGAGTCATTACCAATGGAGACGATATCCCCTGGAATAATCTCATCACTGGAAATGGGGCGCCACTTGCGGTTTCTGTAAACCTGCAGGAAAAAAAAAAAAAAAAAAAAAAAAAAAGCACTTTCTGAAGCCCTGCCCACATCAGAAAAGGATGGGGAGAGAGAACAGCAGATCAGCTAAAAGACAGCTACATCAAACACTTCACGCACGATCCTCCCTGGTTTCGATTACCTGGATCATGTACGGCTTGTTGCCCATTTTTCGAATCTCCGACATGTTCCTCATCTGCTGCTGGACCAGAGAAGCTTCGAACGCAACCAACATGGAGAGGGTGAAAACGCTGTAATACCAGTACTCATCCAGGCACCACAGCCCCACGCAGAACACCTACGGGGAGAACGTGTCACCGAAATTCTTCTCATCTTCCTCAGAAAACAAAAGCCTCCAGTTCCTAGGATTTTAATCTTTTTTACGCTAACGTAGCACACATTTAATTGTGGGAAGCCAGAAAATCACAGTAACTCACTAGGGAGAAACAGAGTCACTCCCAGAAGTAAAAGCAACACTACGGTGTAAGAACAGCATCTTCTCCCGATTTTAGGAAGTTGCCGGCTGATTTTTGGCTTTCAAGCCAAAACTGTAAGGGACTCTCTCACTTTTTAGCAGGGAGAAGCACTTCCAGCTCTTTGTGTTTGTTCATTTTACCTGAAAGACGAAGAACGGAGCTGTAGCTCTTTCTTTGAAGAGTTCCAAGAACTCCGGCACCACCATCTCAGCCCTGGGAAAGGAGTGAATCCTCATTAACCCAAACATCCCAGATCCCGAGCAAAAGCCACCGCAGCCTCTGGCGTCAGCGCAGGCTGTACTCCAGAACGTCCGCACACAATCTCATTTTTAATTACTTTTATGCAGTTAATTCGTTATAGGCTGTTAGTTTCCATCTACAGCGCCCCCCGGAGAAAAACTCTTGCTCCAGTACTCTCCCCTGTCCTTAAAGGAACTGGAAGCAAGTGCTGGGTGTAACTGAAATTTGACAAACGGGACTAGGACACACTGGGATACCCCGGCAAAGAGGGATCCGTGCCCGGAAAACTCACTTGTTTGTACCGTATTTCTTCTCAGCCGCTCGGATCTCTTTGTCCTCCTGGTAGCCTCGGGCGTTCTGGTAGTAACAGAGCGGATGTTCCACGGGGAAGGCTACAGGAAGAAACTGTTTCTTGCCGTCTATCTCATATAAATATTTGATTTTCTGGAATTCAAAGGAAAGAGTCTCCTGTCCATCCTCGCCCTGCAGAGAGGGAGAAAAAAAACCAACCAGCTGGACACAGCCCAAAGGTTTCACTCCACACGTCATCTGAAGGAGGAGAGAAAGGGCAGCCCCTTGTATCCCTAGTCCTTCTGCGACCCTGGCTGCGGCACACGCGCCAAGAAACACCGCGTGATCTTCAACACCCATGCCCGCGACCAACCGCAGCCGATTTCTCCCTAATTACCTCAACGAAAAGCCAGCCAACGCAGGCGTGAGGTAGTGGTTCCCTGGCGCGTGACAATCGGCAGGGCTGCTCCGACAGCCGCGCCCTCACCTGGTCTCTGTGGAGTGGCACCAGCTCCACCGATCCGTTATTCGGGGTTGGCACGACTTTAGCCAAGGTGGCTTTCTTAGGACAGGGCTCCTGAAACACAAACAGCGGATCAGAGACCCCGCACTTCAATGAGCTGGGAGGAATCTCTGCCGGATCGCGTTGAGACAGGTGGAGAAAGAAGCTCTTTGCAGCCGGATGTTTCTGTGGGAATCCAAGACGTTCTGATTATCAAAATCCATTCCCCAAAAAGCACATTCAGCACATCGCCTGCAGTTCAGATGTACGTAGCTGCCAGTAAGACACGGTTACAGCAGCAACCGCCGCAACCAGCCGGTCCATCAGCAAAAGACGGAACAACCGACACCAGCAAAGGCTGCCGGTTGCTGTCCCGAGCTCTCAGCTCACCGCAGGCTGCCTGTGCGGATTCCCCGACGCCACTTCACAGCCAGAGGCTGCCAAACGCCGCACCTCTCCTTCCCCCATCCCAAACCAGCTCAAAGGAGAAGCGTTTCATAGAACCATGGAATGGTTTGGGTGGGAAGGGACCGCCAAAAGCCACCCAGCCCAACCCCCCTGCAAGGGGCAGGGACATCTCCAACCGGATCAGGGTGCTCAGAGCCCCGGCCAACCTGGCCTGGGATGTTTCCAGGGACGGAGCACCCACCGCCTCTCTGGGCACCCTGGGCCAGTGCTCCACCACCCTCAGTGTAAAACATTTTTCCTAATATCTGATCTGAATCTGCCTCCCTCTGTTTTGAACCCATCACCCCTCGTTCTGTCCCAGCAGGCCCTGCTGAAGAGTCTCTCCCCACCTTCCCTGCAGCCCCCTTTGGGCACTGGGAGCCGCTCTCAGGTCTCCCCGGAGCCTCCTCTTCTCCAGGCTGAACAGCCCCAGCTCTCCCAGCGTGGCCTCACAGCAGAGCTGCTCCAGCCCTTCCATCATCTGCGTGGCCTCCTCTGGCCCCTCTCCAACCGGTCCATCTCCACGCAAAGCGTCCCCTCACACCCGTCGCCCTCTCTCTTCCCTGCGCGGCTGATGCGGCTCTGCCACGACGCAAGAAGCACCCCCCGCCCCGGCTCGACAGCAGAACCCCGCAGGGAGCGGCAGGAGCCTCCCGGCGCTGCTCGGGGGCAGCCCTGCAGAGATCCCCGGCGCAAGCGGCCCCGCGGCGGCGGCAGGCCCGGGACTCACCCGCACGCAGGTGAGGGCGCAGTGAGCGTGCACCGACCACAGCCCCGAGAGCGCCGTCAGCAGATGGACGACACCGATGGCGGCGAGCGCCAGCAACGCGGCCTCGGGGGGCGCGGGGCCTGGGCCTGGTCTCGGGCCCTCCTCCTCGTGCTCCGCCGCCGCCGCCGCCTCTGCCCACGTCGCCCACACGCGCGGTCCCCACAGCCACAACCAGGCCGGGTAGAGTCCCGCCACGAAAGGCAGCACGGTACCGTGAAGAAGCCGCGGCCGCCGGCGGTAAAGCGTTACCGACGAGACCAGCTCGTCCGCGGGACCCGGAACCGGACCGGCCGCCGCCATTTTCCGAGAGACCGCAACGACCGCACTTCCGCTTCCGGCGGCGGGGAGTTGGCGGGGGGGGCGCGCGCGCGCGCGGACCACCGGGCGCCTGCGCAGTGGCCAGCTTGAAGGACGGGGCGCCGCAACTCGACGCATGCGCAGAGGGCGGTATATCGGCGGCCGCGCATGCGCAGAGCGGAGGGAGGCGGTCGGTGCCGTAGCGGCGGCGGGATGTGAGTGGGGGGCGGCGGCGGGAGCACCGGGCCGGGCGAGGCCGGGCCGGGCCGGGCCGGGCCGGGCCTGGCGCCCCCCGCCGCGTCCCTCCCCGCGTTACCGGTGTCGTCTCTCCGCAGGCAGGCGGCCCTGGAGATCACGGCACGCTACTGCCGCAGCGAGATGGAGCAGTACGGGCGCTGCGTGGCCGCCAGCCCGGCTTCTTGGCAGCGCGACTGTCACCGTCTCCGCCTCAGCATGTCCCGCTGTGCCGCCGCGCAGTGAGTGCGGGAGGGGCGGGCCGGGGCCGGGACTGGGCCCGGGGCCGGGGGCAGGGCCGGTACCGGCCAGGCCTGGCGGGCTGGGCTGGGCCTCAGGCCGGCGGAGCGGTCGGATTTGGGCCGTGCGGCTCCCCGGAGCTGAGGGCCCGCTGTTACCCCGCAGCCCGATCGTGCAGCAGATCCGTCAGGACTGCGCGGAGCCGTTCGCTGCTTTCGAGCAGTGCCTGAAGGAGAACCAGGCCTCCGTCATGAACTGCAGCGACCACGTCAACGCCTTCCTGCTCTGCGCTGACCAGGTGAAGCTCTCCACGTGAGGTGAGCGTTAGGCCACAGTGTGGGGTTGTTTTTCCTCTAAATTTGCGGTCCAGGGCCCGAGGGCCGCTCTCCACCCACCGTGTCTGCTTGGGAGCTGCTCATGTGAACAGCTGGAGCGGAGTACTGCAGCCCAGAACACATGCAGGCCTGTGTTTTCTCTCCCACCCACCTTCCATTCCCGACTCAGAAAAACACAGAGCACAGCCAGGAAGTTTATCTAGGCTGAAAGCGCGGTGATTCCTCGGCGTGCGTGTCGGGGGCTGTGGTGTGTGCGTGGCCGTTGTGGATGCGAACGCAGCAGCGTGTTTCTCCAGATGGGTTGCTCGTTCTCAGCGCCCGCCTAAGCAGCAAAAGGCTCTGGGAGGAAAGCAGCCTTGCTGGCACGAAGTCGTTATTTTTGTCCAAATCTATTAATCGACCTAGTCGTCAGTTTTGTACAGTAACTACAGAGAACTGGGGGGGTAGGCCAGCTCGCAGCGCTCAGCTGAAAGTCTTGTAAACATCTGTGGGGTAACTTTGAAGTAAATAACGTTGCTAAGTGTCTAGAAATCACCCGACGCGGTAACCTGCTGAACCTCACCTAGGCTGCCGCGTACACGCGGAGCCTGCCTGATGCTTTTATTTGTGCTGGTTTTTTTCATAGGGGAGCCTTGGAATTAAAATTAACCTTCAGGAGCGACTGAAAAACTCTGGAGTGTCGTTCCAATGCTCGGTTGGGTTGGTTTTCCCCTCTGAAAAACGAAGCACAGCCCCGCGGTGCGGTTCTCTCGGTTCTGGTCGCACTGCACTCATCTTCAGCGGGCAGCTGGACTCCAACCGGGATGTCGGAGCGTTCCTGTGCGCTGGGAACGCTGGGTTTTGTCTGCTGATTTGCCTCTAAAAAACTTTATAAGTAAATAAATTCCAGAACTGTGTTGAAGCCACAGCAAGGGATCGGCAGCAACCTGCAGATGTGCTTGGATAGGAACCGAAAGCTAAAACCAGCCCTCACCTCTTTTCCTGCAGCCCGTGGATCCACAGTTCCTGTGACAATTAAGCACAGTATTTTCTTTTGTCCCAATAAAAACCACTTCTCAAGATCCAAAGCCAGTTCTGGCTTTTCCCGCTCGTGATGGGAGCTGCTGTCTGAGCTGGACCAGCCACAGGGGCTCTAAGTGTCACCTGCAAACATCCTGCTGCTGCTCCCGATTTTGGGAGCTCTGTGAGGGGCTGGACCCCCGAGCTTTCTCCTGGTTTAGAACAGCAGAGGGAGTCTTCCCGCCGACGGAGGCGGCAGAAAAAAAAATGCGGATTTGTCTGCAGCGCAAGGGAGATCTTCCAGCGCGGGGACGTGGGAGGCACCTCTGCTGTTCTGGCATGGCGGAACAAAGAGCCCAGCTCAAGGAGAGGTTGTTCCTGGGCTGTAACTATGGGGGAAAAAAAAAAATAAAACCGTACAAAAAACAATGGGTGGTCTTTCGAGGAGTGGATTAAAACTTGGGGCTCATGAGACCTTTGAGCTTTGCCGCTCTCCGGAGTAGGAACTTGGGTCTTCCGGAAAAGTGACGGGAAACCCAACCCCCAGATTGCCCAGCTTTGCTGGAAACCTTTGTGAGGTTTTTTTCTACCTCGAAGAGAGGGTGAGGCGTGGACAGGGAAACGTGGCGTTGAGCTGGTTCCCAGGGGCGCACGCCCCCTTCCCGGGACACCCCAATCCTTGCTCGTGTTCCGGCCGGGCGCCCGAGCGTTCCTCTTTCGTTGGCAGACGTCACTTGGCATTTTCCGGCTGGGCAGAGTCCTGACTCCGTGGGGAGAGGGACAGCAGGTTTGAGGGGAGCTGTTCCGGCCTCTAGCAGGCCGTGAATCGCAGAGCTGGCTGCCAGCGTCGCTGCAGCGGCTGCGTTTTAGCAGGGATGGGAACGCACCCCCAGGATGCTGGGGTCGTGTCTGAAAACACGGGCACGCTCGCAGAAAACTCTTTGTTTTGTCAAACGCCGTGCCTTTGAAATGAAAAGAGCTGCTTCATCTTCTGGCAGAAGAGCTGAGAGAAAAGGGTGACGGCAGCTCTGCTTCGAAATTAATTTAGCGAGGGGTCAAGTGCTGCCAGAAGAAGAGGAGAGATCTGTTTTTGGTGATTCTTTTGAGTTTTATTTATGCCAGGCAGCATCCCATTAGTCGTGAACGTCTGTGGTGTGAACAGCTTTATTAGGGAGGCCGTCACACCGCGCGAAGGTGCTTTCCTTGCCGACACGGTATTGAAATGTCAGCCTGGCAGCAGCAGAGACGCTTTTCATTACGTTTGAGGTGCGCTGGGCCCCCTCCTAAGCCTGGTTGTGCCTCCTCCTCCTCAGGAGCCTGAGCCGCTCCGTTATTACTAGCTCTCACACATTTAACCGCCGAGCTGCCAGGTGCTTTGCCTCCCTCAGTTTACTGGCTCCTTTTGAAAAGTTTCCAGACTAAATCAGCTTGTAGCCCTTAGAGATTGGGCAAATTCCTTTGCGAAAAGCGAAAGGAATACCAACAATTTTCTTTCCTTCCACTGGATGTGCTCGAAGCAGCCAGGGAGCGTTCTCTTGCTTTCCTCTTCGCCGCAAAGGAATCTGGAGCCGTATTGCGTGATTCATCAGTTTAATTCTTGCTTACGCAGAGGGTCTTGAGACCTCTTTACGGGAGAAGCGTGGAGCAGGAGTTTTCCAGCCATTTCTCTTTGGAGCTGCACGAGCTGCCTGCTCTCGCCGGTCGCTGGAACAAAATCAGAGTTTCCGGCACCGACAAACGGAAGAGAAGGGCTGCTGGGGGTCTGCTGTGCTGGGGTGTGTGACAGCAGTTACTGGCGTAACACTGAACAAGGGGAAGAGGTCCTCAGGCAGGCAGAGTGGTAGGTTCGGCTTTATCGCCAACGCTTGCGGAGAGGTTCGGCTAAATGGGTGCCAAGTGGCTGGAATCAGTCCGGGAATAAGCCTGTAATTCCCAGAGTGGGAGACTTGGAGGCGGGGGGAATATTCAGAGCAAGATTCAGACGGATTGGTCCTCTCGCGTCCTCCCAATCACAAACCAGAGCAGAAATAAACACTGAAGCCCCGAGAAGAACTCAAAGGAGCGAGTCGTAGGACGGTTGAATACTGTTGAGAGAGCAGCGTCAGGCGTGTGTAGGCGCCCTGGCTTGGGGGTTCGTTATTGCAAAGGCTCCTCCATCCACACAGGTTTTCGTGTCACTGTAGCCCTTCTGTTCCTTGTCTCCTGGCATGGCCTTTGCCATTCCCTGCTTGGTTTCCATCTGCTGGTTCTGCTTTTTTTCTCCACTTTTAATTGCTCTCCACTCTCGTTTCCAGCCAGACGTGCCTTTTGCCAGGTAGTTAAGCAAACTGGACGTCGGGTTTTTTCTGTTTTAACTCACCCTCTGTCTTTCTGTGTGGCCTCAGAGGCTAGTCCTAACATGTTCTATGTCTGTTTACTAATCTCTGAAATAAGTAACACCTACTGGGCTGGGGAGTAATGAGGGATAATTAATTAATGCATGGAAGGAGTTCTAAGGTCCTTGACTAAGAGAAAGCCAAGGATCATTAGGTTAGTTAATTCTCCGCTTTGTTTTCCCTCCATTTCTTCTTGGTTTAGATCTCAGAATGTGAAGTTAAGTGTGTCAGGACTTTTTTTCAGCCTGCTGCTTCAGCTCCTGCTGATGTCACTTTTCCTTTCAAGTGGAACCTTAAAACCAATAAGGTAAATTACACATGATCCTAGAATGAGGAACTAACTGAAACATCGCTTTAATTTTTCATCCAGAAAATACTCTCGTTTTACACTCTGCTTCTCTTACTTAAAGGAACCATAAATCAGCGTGTTCCTTTGGTGTTTGCAGTCACCGGGAGAGATTTAGTGCTGCTGGCAGGCCCGGGTCTGAAACGGGCGACTGTCGAGGGCAGAGAGCTGTGCGGAGCCGCATTCCTTTCACACACACGCTTGCTTGGCTTGGCTCTCCTCCAGGTGATTTTCTTGAGTCACTTGCGAGCACAAGGGAAATGGTGTGGGCGGAGGGGAGCGTTTTTCGTCTTGTGGTCAGTCTGTCACCTGGACTCGCTTTTATTCACCTTTATTCTCCTGTCTGCGAAGACAGGAGAGAAACGCACCTGGGCATTTCAGAGAGCAGAGGCCATTCCCAAACCCTCTTTCTCAGCAAATGCGTTGGCCTGTCCCAGCCAAGGACCTGCGCCTCCCTGCAATTGTTCTGGCAGAGCGAAAAGGGAAAGCCAGCGGGCGTGGGTGTTGCCCAAGGTGCACATGATTCTGTTCTTTACTCTGCTGCGGAGCGAGCTTGGCCTCTTTCTGCAATTTCCCCTCACGTTCGCTTTCCCCACGTCCTACGGTGGCCGTGAGAGTTAATTCACGGATGTGCAGAGGAGCTTTGGGATGCATGTTGATACCCCTGCGCTGCCAAAGGGGCAGGTCCCTCCTGCATTCCTACACGAAACTACTTCTGCCTCTTCCCACTTGGTGCTCCCTGTTGCTGTCTCCCCAAGCCTCCCGTCACCGCAGGAAGACCTCCAGCTGCCAGACGTGGTTGGGAGCAGATCACCTGCAGGCTCTGAGCTCTGATGCCTGGCTGTTGGTGCTCAACGCAGCTCTGTCCTGTGGTAAGAGGAGCAGCAGGACTGGCTTGGCAAGCCTGCGAGCTTTCCAGGCTCTGACAGCTGTGTGCTGGTGTCCACCTTTCTGATTTCTGCTCCTTTCAGGCAGAATCAGGACTCCGAACTGGAGAGCACCTGCAGCCTAACAGGTGGAATCTCAGCAGTGACTGGAACTCCCTGGTCACCAGCAGACCCCTCTGCATCAGCAGCGCCACGTCTAACATCACTCTGCGTAGTAGCTCACCCATTTATGTATTCACGTTGGGATTCTAGTTCCTCTTGCAACTAACCGGCTCCCGCTGCGGGGTTTGCTGCCCCCGTTAAGGGATGAAGAGCCGCCAGCACCAGTTGCTCCTTTGCTCCAGGACGCCTCGTTCCTGGGAAAGGGAACGGACGGGCCGTCCTCCCGAGGACCCCCAGCCTCGGTGGGACCGCAGGGAGCCAGCTGACTGCCCGTGCGTGCAGTTTGACTGCACTGGGGCACGCTTCAGATTTCAACTTACAATTTGCTTTTTGGGTTTTGTTTTTTTTTTATTTTCAAATGTACATGCGAAAAAAACATTGGCACATCACAGCACGGGGTCACAAGGAAGAAAGGGAGGGGTCTCAACGGGCGAAGCTGGCTCTGGTATGTGGGAGAAACATCAATTTGCACATAGTTCACTGAACATTCTCTTAAAACTTCATCTAAACTGAGACCGTCTCTAGTGCAAGAGCCTCTAAACGTAACACACAGCTTGAGGAGTTTCTCTGTTTCGTTCCTTGGGGGTGGGTGACCACGCCACAAAGGTGGAAGTCAACCAACGGCAGCAGCTTGTCTGTCTGGGAACACGCATGCCATAAATAGCTGTTTCTGCAAAAGGCTCCCCCTTCCCTCCCGAAAAGAAATGCCAAAGTGTCTGTGAACTACGTACAGGGCTGCCCTCTTGGGAGAGACGCAGTTTGGTGCTGAGAGCAGAGAGGATCCAGCCACAACCTGGCGCTGCAGCCACAACGGGAAGTGACTGCGCGTCAGCACGCCTGATGTTCACACAGCTTTATTGAAGGGGAGGCGACGGCAGAGTGATCTTTGCAGGGGCTGCGGCTCTGTTACACGTCATTCGTTACGTCAGTTCTCTGTAAGTAGTAGAGAAGGTGAAAAAGTCCTGAAAAAAGGCAAAATGCATTAGGACTGCATCTCCTTTTATCCCTAAAGCCAGGATTGTGTCGTTCCTGGGAATCTTCCTCCACAACTGCAGACAACAAACATTCATCTTTGCTTTTCCTTTTCATTTAAGAGGCCGCACACCTTTAAAATCAGGCTGATGAGCCCGTGGACGCTCAGAAGTGAAACAGCACCTACAGAAACATCGGGCAGCCAGGCTCTCGGGTTGCAGGCTCACAACTCCAGAGATCCAAGATTTAAAAATAAGTCATCGTTTCCTTTTGCAGTTGTCTGACAGTTGTTCAGTTCAAACAGACACGGGAAGGTCAGCTCTGGAGGACCGTGTTCTTCAGGCAGGCTCCTGGGAAAACCTGACCTTTCTAGGAATACCGGCTGTCCTTCCTGAGACCTGGGTCCTGGGCAGGAGAATAAAGACTTTCCCTTTGATAATAATTCAGAGTCCATCCTCTGCTCTCTCTTTCTCGCCCTTTTTCTGGGTGCACGTGTTAGTGCCCACCTGCTTCTCGTAACTCGCCTGCCTCGTGGCATGACGGTGGGCAGAGAAAATGGGTTGTTCCTTTCCATCCACAGCAGAGACGTGCTCTTCTCCTGGCCAAGTCCTGATGGTGGTTGCCCTTGAAGTGAAAACCAACCGCAGCCTCTGGGAGTTCAGTGGCTTGGCAGGGAGGCGTTGTAGGGGAACGCAATCCCGTTCCTTTCCCTCAGCGCCGGTGGTGGGAAGCGAGGTGCGAGATGCCTCCAGTGAACTGAGAGCGCAGTCAGGGTGGGGAATCCTGCTCTGGGCAGACCTGCAGAGGAGGGGCTTTCTAGCAGGAATATTTTTAGAGTAAAAGCATTTCGCTTTGCTGTTGTAAAAAAGAAACGTGCAGAAATTCGTGTGGCTAGCAGCTGTGATTTTCTGAGAGGAAGTCTCTGTTCTGTCCATCCAGGGAGCAGACCTGCAGCTTTAGAGACAGACAGACAGACGCGAAGGCCGTAGAGAACTCACTGTGGATGTGTGACACTTCTCTCGGCATCCTTGAACGCGACAGTGGGTAAATACGCGGTTGTTTCTTGAAGCAGATCTCCAAGCATCGCCGTTCCAAGCAGGGACCAAACAACTGTCTGTTTCTGAAGTGTCAAATGTTAAAAAACCTGTCCTGGTCCGACTGATTGACCACCACATAGAAAACCTCTGAAGCGGCAGTGGCATCCTTTAGAGGTGCCTCAGGACCTTGCATTTTGCTGTTGAAAATTAACAGCATGGAGGCTGCGTCTGGATGAGGAAAGGAGGCAGAGCAGCACAGCAAGCAGCTCAGCTGCAACCAGGGCTTAAATAAACCGAGCCCTTGTGGGAAGGGCACCTCCTGCTTCTCGGGGCAGCTCTGGTGAGCTTGGCCAGTCTTTGTTTGCAGGACATAATGCTCAAAAGCTTAAACACTGGACAAACTGCTAAAGTTACAGCTAAACAACACCATACCATCGATCTACTCGTGGCTAGAAAGAAGGAGAGAGGCGATCCAAAGTCCTTCAGGCTGCGAAAGGTCTCTGTGGATTAGTGCTTATACGTGTGGCGGGCCTCGTCGCCTCCTCCGTTGTGCAGTGCTCAGGGAATGTCTCTGAAGGTCTCAGTCTTGCTTCTTCTCCCTCATCCTCATTCTGAATTTGAAGCAGCATCCACCCGAGATACTCGTGAAGAGCCGGGAGCTTTTCTATGGTCAGGACGTGAAGTACGAGCTCTGCATGGAGTAGAGTCGGTCGATGGGGTTGCCCACGCGGGCTTGGAGGAGGTTGGCTTCGGCCGTTGACAGCAGGCAGTCTCCCAGGTGGCTGATGCTGTCACTGTCCATGTCGTGAAAAACTCCTTCTGAGTCTAGAAGAGGAAGGAAAAGGAAATCGGTGTGACTGCGGCATGAGCGTGTCCCGTATCCCGTGGGGAGCAGCGGCACAGAGAAAGGGGGACAGCAGGGCCGTGTTTCACTGCAGCAACGGTCAGCAGGGCTGGTACGAGGTGAGCCCCGCACACAGGACCAGCTTAGGGATAACTCTTTCCTCCCTCACCCAAATATTTCACGTCGGACAGAGGGAAGCCCCCAGCCTCGTTCCCTGGCCCCTAGCAGAGCTCAGTCTGAGGCTCTGCCCTCACCAAACTCCTGAGAGAGGCTCGGGACGTAGTCCAGGTCCTGTGGAGCGCTCAGTGCTGCCAGCTTTGCCGGCAGCAGTCACAGCAGAGCTGACTTCACGGCTTGGACCGCTACGTGCAGCTTCGCTGCAGAGGCAGGACGGTCTCCACGCCGTTCTCCTACCGTAGGGGTGCAGATGGTCTCCGGGCAGCTGGGGCGGCGTCAGCCCTTGTCTGTACAAGTCTGCGCTGTAGCCGTTCTGGTCCAGGGGCAGCAGCTGCTGCTGGGGGATCCTGGGGTAGGGGACCATCAGCCCGTCCAGGCCGTGGACGCTTGCGCCGTCTAAAGACACAACCAGTGGGGTGGGTTGAAGCAGAGGGTGCGCAGCAAGATTTGATGGTCTAACCCCGGGCCAACACTGCGCGGTCCGAGGCTCCGTGCGTACGTGCAACAGGGAAAAACCCACTGCCTTCTCCAAACAAGGAGATACGTGCTGCGTCACGAGAACCCACGAGCTGCTGAACATTCCCCAGTTATTCCAGCTTCCCGTCACCCCCAGCTGCACACCCGTTCAGTTACAACCCGTGTGCGTTTTGCTGATCTCTTCCTGCACACGTTCTCTCTCAGACACCTCGAGTCGATCCCCTCCGTCCCAGCCTGCGGCCCCCAGAGCTGTCACCACGCGCGGCGGCTCCTCACCTTCGCTGTCCTCGTTGCTCTGCCTGCTGTTGCGACCGGTCCCTCTCCCGGTCCCTAAGCGAGGGTTGCCCAGCTGGTCTTGCTCCTGCTGTTGCTGCTGCTGCTGCTGTTGCCTGCGAGCGATCTTCTTCATCTGCAAGGAGACGGAGAGCCTAGATTGGAGGTTCTGGCTGAGAGAGGAGGGGAGCGGGCTGCGTTCCACACGTGCATGAGGCACGGGACGGACGGAAAAGGCTCCGTTATCTTTGTGGGAGGTGCCGTTTGCAGTTTGAAAAGCACAGGACTTTGTTTTACTACACAGTAAGGTTTTCAAAGCCACGTGTTTTCTGGTTTTACCCTGTAAATTCTGCACAATCAGAAATGTTTCAACTTCTAGAAGAAAGAAGTGAGAAATCCCTCTAGTCTTTCTGTAGTGATGGAGAAAAAGCAAATAGAAAAAGAGTAATAATAATTTAAAAAAACGTGAAAAATGTTAAGCCCTGCAAACATTTATAATTAATCATTTTTTAAATTTCTCTTTAAACTTTTGCTACTACTAGACACGGGTTGTAGGATGAGGCGGACCCGTGGATCGTCCTGCCTAGGTGTTCTTGTGTTCTCCTAACCATTTTCTCTCCTTCTAAGCTGTTGTACATCTCCTTTTCATTGCAGGAGCGTGCGTGATGTCCCGCAGGTACGCAGGACCGTGCTGTGGTGCGGGAACCGTCACTCACCTTGGCTCTTTGGTTCTGGAACCAGACCTGTACCACCCGCACAGTCAAGCCTGTCTCGGCTGCCAGCGTCTCTCTGACCTGCCCACAAAACCCGGAGAGGTGAGTCAGAACTTAAGTTGCACCTAAAAGGATCCAAGCCAGCAGCTGTGCTGGGTGGCCTCCTCATACCTTTCTGCAAGGCTTTGAGGAAACCTCGAAGGAGGCCTTGAACGCCCGACGCTGCTGTGTGGTAAGGATGGTGCGCGGGCGCTTGGAGCGCTTGTGGTCTTTGCTCTCCTCGCCGCCTTTGCCGTGCGAGTGGCTGCCATCTTCGTCCTCGCTTTTCACTGCAATGGAAGATTGGAAGTGGTCATTCAGCAGAGAGTGGCCTTTCTGGGTCGTCTCCCAGATTCAGAAAAACTTGCCAGGGTTTTGCTCCTTCCAAGGTGCAGTGAGGAGCAGGAGCGCAAAACAAAGCCAGCAAAGCTCGTGGACTGAGCTGCGGCTCTGGGGAACACTGTCAGTTCAGAGGCAGAGCTGATGGGCCGCTCTGGCCCCACGTCATCCATTCTCAGAGCAGCCCACCCAAACCTCTCCAGATCATCCAAGTTGACCAGCAGCCTGGTACCCCCTTGGCTGCCTGTCACTAAGGGGAAAAAATGCTACAGCCTCCACCCACCTACATCTCCTCCCTCTGAAGCCTTCCCTGTAGTTGATCAAGGACCAGGCGGTACCTGCCCTCTACAAAGTTCACCCTGGTTCCCCACCCTCAGCACCGCTCCAGCCTCAGCCCCTCACCGGACTCAGTGGGTGCCGGGCTGATAGCGCTCAGCATCTCCTTCTCCTTCTCGTAGTCGCTGCGGCACAGCAGCTGTCCCTCTTTGAGCACGAACTCGTCACCCCGCTGCAGGCGCCGCTCGCACTCGCAGCAGTAGAAGCAGTGAACATGGTAGACGTTCTCCAGCACCCGCATGATGAGCTCGGAAGGGGCGATCGCCTTCAAGCAGCTGCTGCACTTGGTCTGGAACAGCCTGCAAAGAAGGTTCTGGTGGTTAGGTGCTTGGGCAGGGAAGATCGGGCCTGGGCTGGGGCTCAGGAAGCCAAGGGAAGGAGGAGGTGGATGTTTGGAGATGTGCTAGCACATCCCAGCAAGAAGCCTTCATCCCAAGTGTGTTTGGGGGGCTTTCTGACCTTACGTGGTACCAGGGACGAACATGAACCTGCCTGGCCCACAGGACAGAGGTCTGCGCCCCCTCGTCCTCTGCCTGGCTTTGTTCGGTTGCTCCTGGTGAGAGGACTTTACGGAGCCCTCCAGGACCGTCCCCGGGGCCTGGAGGAGCCTTACACCGGGAATCCCACGGGGGAGGCTCTTTGTGCCCCACAGCGTGTCCGGAGAGAGAAATAAACAACTGCTGAGCGCCCCGTGTACCGAGCAGATGGTTCTGATGAAGTAATTTGGGATCTAAACAAATGTGAGCGGTGGTGGCTGCCGGCTGACAGCTTCTATTTAGCCACTTGACAAGAGAAAGTAATAAAATAGGGATTAATTAGGCTGTTGTTTAAACACACAGGATCTTCCCCACCAGCAGGGAACTCATAAACTGGGATTGAGAACAAGACTGGGTTAATCCTCCTGGCAAACTCTGCGGAGCAGGATGAAGAGGCTTACAGGGGTGGGCTCATCTCTTCCAAATACCACCGTGGATTTGTGCGGTGGCTTTCGGCTGACGCGGCTGGGACATTCCAACTGGAATGGTGTGGGATTTCGCTCTCCTTTGTGCGGGTCTGTTTGCGTACATGTTCCTCTCTCCCTCCCTGTCTCTTTTTCTCTCCCTCTTTCCTCTTTGTCTTTCCGTAAATCACACTTGAGAAATAATAATCGAGTTTGAGTGGAAAAAGCTGGGAGTAAGGAGCAGCCTTTTGACCACCTCTCACTGGGAGCAAACTGGGAGCGTCTTGCAAGCACAATCCCGGTCCAAATCTGGGCTGAGTCCAAATCTGACGCTTTCCTCACACCAGCACCCTTCTGGTACAGCAGAAGTGAAAAGCTAAGAAGAATTAAAAAGACCCTTTATCTTCTTGAGACCCACTTATCACTAGTTCTGCCACTTGTAGGTAATCAAACTTTTCTTTCCAGGTTTCCGTCCTTTATCCGTCAAACAGCTGCTGTCCAGAGGGACGGAGCGGAAGAAGGAAACTTGGAAACAGGTGGGAAGGGAAACCTGTTCACCTGCAGGACCCCGAGCCGCCTCCCACCGCTGCCGCTGGGATGGGGCAGTTAGCAAGCCGCAGTTAAGGATGCTGCCGTGTGCCAGATTTCCACAAAAAGGCCTTTTTTTTGCAGCTACCAGGTGAGGGAAGCGCTGTTCCCGCCGCGTAACTCAATAACGCTTTGGGCATCGCGAGGCCCGCACCCTCCCGTCTCCCAGCTAAGCCCCGAAAACAAATCCGCTCTGCTTTGTACTAATTGAAGAAAACATTCAGCAAGCAGCTCATAAACATGGTGTCAGCTCGCATTACACAAAATTAAAATTCTCAGCCCCTCCAACACCAGGAATTCCTAAAGAGGCTGGTTTTAATATTGCCTGAATCCGTTTAAGTCAAGGTAATATTGTTTGGGTTGCCATAGGAACAAAATACATCTCCGCTGCCGGCAGCGGGTTACCCGGAGGCTTGGGAGGCTGTGCCGTGGACGCGGCTCCGTGATGTCCAAAAGCAGCTGCCTGCAGAAACTGCGTGGAGGGACAGCCTGAAAAGTGGGCACGTTCGCAGGCTCCTAATGAAAAGTTCATTTAGGAGCAGCAGTGACACGGGTGAGATCTCTGCGTGCTCCTGGAGAAGAGGAGCCTCCAACAACCACATTCCACTTCTTCTGGAAAGACCCTTACGCTGCCCGAGCGTCACGGTCCACGTGCCTCCACTTCTGTGTTGACCAAGTCTCCCTGTGTCCTTACTCAACGCTCTTGTTTCCTCAAAATCCCGTCTGAACGTGATTGCTGTTCACCGTCTCCATACGGGACATGTGGCAAGGCTATCAACTTTTGTTCCTGGGAACATTCACAAACCATCCAGCAAGCAGAGGCAAGGGCAAGCGCACGGGTACCTATCCCACATCCTTCTCACCACCTTACCTCAAGTTAATTACCTCGGCCAACGATAGAATTTTATTTTCCTGCTGGAGGATTGCTCACCTTGAGGGAAAAAGTGTCGGCAGCAGGAAGGCAGATGGGCTGGAAGCAGGAACATCTCTGGGAATTGCGAGGGCGGCGGCTTTTTGCCTGATAGAGGGCAAGCACCTCTGTGCCGCCAGCCAACTCGGAGACAGCACGTGCCGCCCCGGCAAGGATGAAGGTGCGTAGTGTCTCAGCGAGAGCTTTGATGCTGGGCTGGAGGCCAAATTCACCGGCTGCCCGCGCTCCTCCTGCCAGGAGGTATTTGAGGCCAGCTTTAGGGCCACGTGGCTGGCAGGAGCACGGGCGGCAATGCCCTGAAAATCCCAACTCTATTTCTCTTGTTATGTCCGGACAATAAAGCCGTGCCCAACATTTTGAAGCTTGATGAAGACCTGATCCCAACAGCATCCTGGAGGCGTTGTTGGGATCGTTGGGAGAGTTACATCCTCTGCGAAAAACAATTCCAGTGCTTGATTCCCTCAGCCTCTCTACACCTTCGCTGTCTCTTTTTTACCATTAGCAGTTTGCTTTTCTTTTAATAATGAAATAGCTGGGGAGAGCCCAGCACGTAATTACCTTCCCCCTGAGAAGCTGAGGAAAGTTTCAAAGTGTGGAGCAGCAGGAAGAGGAATCGCAGCAAAGCGACCACATTTAGCACCCAGCTGAGGAGCCTGGAGATCTTTCTCCATCCTTTTGGACGTTTCATGGACTTAATTTCTCAGCCTTTAGTCCTGGTAAAACACCCCAACGCCCAACTCTCCGTTAATCCTTGCAGAGCACCCCTGTCACGGCTCAGGAGGAGAAACAGCAGCCCCGCTCCCAGCTCTCCCCATGAGCTGAGCAGCGAGTTCTTGGAGAACCTCTCTGCCCTGCCACGGCGCAGAGACAACGCTGGCTGAGGCCTGGAAGGGGTAATTTGGGGGGCACACGATGGGATTAAAAGGTGTTAATGAAGCAAGGAATCAGCTGGGAGGCCTGTGCTGCATGGAACTGGCTTATTTAGTGAGGGTTTAGTCAAAATGAAGCAGTCCAGGCTTAGGCAAGGTCTGTTTACTTAGCACCGAGCTGCAAAACCCATTGTAGCTGTCTGAAATATTGAGGTGGAACTTGGCAAGCCCCTGTGCAGATTTTGGCCAGGGGGCGAGGGATGGGGAAGGGGACACATGAGAGGAACGAGGAGGCAGCGGCAGCACAGTTTGCTCTTTCATTCCCAGCTGCCACAGCCATTTCCCCCAGTTCAGTGAGACGGAGTCGCACCAGGGGAAAAAAATTCCTTCTGCTCCATTTCTGGCTTCTTCCAGGAAGGTTTGGGTGAGAGAGAGGAGTAATTTGGAGGCAGTGGTTACCTTTGCTCTCCCTTCCCTCCAAAGCTCTCTGTGGGTTACATGAAGAGATGGAATGACCCAACCTTCTCCATCCATCGCTGGAAATATTGCTTACAGGGATAAGGGCAGCACCGCCTTTGTGTAAAACAGAAGGATTTGGGGACGAAGCACGCAGCAGAGATCTCCCCAGGGTTTTACACCTAGCGTCACAAGCAGCATTTAATGTTGGTTATAGAAAGTACCCAAAAAAACTCTGTGTCTCCTAAGAGTGGTCCTGCTTGACCAGACCCCGTGAACACCCTTGGCGTCCACCTGTACGGCAAGAGGCGTTCCAGGCTCTGCTCCCCGCGCTTGGTTCTGTTCCTGTCAGCGATGAAAACTGCCGCGGAAAAAAAAACACAACCAGTACCGCTGCCGAAAACCTAAACCACGAGCAAAACAGAAGAGCAAAACACCACCAAAGAGGTTCCCCAAGCCAGGGAGTCATAAATATTAAAGTGACACGAGTGAAACGCTACTGGAAGATTTAATACGGCGCGGGCGCTGTGTCCCTCAAGGGGTTAACCCCCCCGCTGCGAGGATATTGCTGCCAGCACGGTGGCACGCAGCCATCACCATATAATCTGATGAACTCTTTTATTAAATTTCACAGGCCTGTCTTCTTTATTAAAATCTCCCAGAATTCATCGGGTGCCTGTCATATCACTGCCGAACGCTAACAAAAAAATGGAGGGTTTTGGTGTTTCCCCCCCACACGCTTTTCTCCGAGCGCTGCCGGGGAGGGATGGTGTGGGGGGGTCTCTGTCAGGTGAAGGAGAGGTGGGAGGGATGGTGCTGCTGGCTAAAGCACAGCCGGACAGGGGGGCTGGGTGCTTTCGCAGGCACGGACCCCCCCAGGCCGCCCCCCTTCACACTCCCCAGCCGCTCGCTGCAGACAGAGCTCAGCGCTGGGGAAAATGGGTCCCAAAAATGGATTTTACCTGTCTCCGCGCTCACAGGTGCTTGCTTTGCGGCTCGCAGCGTGTGACCCTTCCCAAACCCCCCGTCCCCCGGGCAGGGGGCTTCTGCAGCGACGCAAGGAGCACGGCAGGACCGTGCCAGGTGTTGCGACTCGACGGGAGCCACCGTTAGCCACTGCTTCCGAGGAGGAAAACGAGCAGACTCCTTCCAAAGACACCCAGCGCAGAGGGGTGGCAGCAGCACGTATTCCCTCCTGCCCTTCACTCCGAGCCGCTAACACCCCGTGTCCCTGCTCTGCGTTAATCCCACGCTGGGCTGTCTCTGAGCCGCAGGAAGGTGAGATTCAGCTGTTGAATCTCTACGGACCTGCACTGGGCTGCGAATCAGGCTCCAGCTTTTATGCTCTTTATACTCAAAATGCTTTTTGAATATTTCAGTCCTGCCCTGAGCTGAGTGGGGACGGGCGCAGCCGACCGCAGGACGCGCAGAGCTGCGGTGTGCAGGCACGGCGTTTCGTTCTCTTTGCCCCCGCAAAGTTCCCGCTGTGATTCAGAAGCTCTCGGTGCTTTTTGCAGGATACTCTGCACGCTGTCAGGAACATCAGAGCAAAGCCTCCTGCCAGCGCAGGGTAGAGGAGGTGCGTCCTGCCTGAAGCCAGCTCTGCCTGCCCAGGGAACGGCTTGCCCCTCTTCTTTTTGAAATTATTTTCTGTTCCAAGCGCAGGGAGCTGGTGCGGCGCCTGGGCGGGTTGCCCTGCTTTTGGACTCAAGCTGTTTTTTCCTCCACACTGAGCTCTGACGGAGCTGGTTAGAGAAAGGGGAACCGCAGCTCTACGGAGATTCCACCTCTCCGAGAAAAGACAACGTTCCCGGTCCCGCATCCCCGAGACAGCACCTGGCTGCCGTCCCCTGAGAAGGGAGCTGTCCGCTCCCTTCTCTTCCTCTCCACTCAACAAGGCGCGAACAAAAAGCTCGCTGCAGGTCCACGGGTTTAAAGTCGGGAGTTATCAATTCCTATTGATTTCGCCCGGCCTTATTGCGCAGCTCCGGGAAGCCGCTGCGCCTCCATTAGTATGCCTGGCAGGAGAAGGCTTCCTCCGCGTAGTAGCTAGGGGTGATATTACCCGTCCAGATAGTATCCCAACTCAATATCCTGTTTCTCCCTTTCTCATTTCCTGTTTGCAGGTCTGAATGCCGGCGTTGTCGCGGCGAGAGGGGGGAAGGCAGGGAAAAGGGGAGACAGCGGGCCGGTGCGCGCGCGGGAGAGGGAGGGCTGGCAGCGGGGGCATTAACGGGGAAGCGAGGGGGAGGGAGGCAGAAGGGCTGCAGACACTTTTATTACAGATTTAATAATGACAAAAGAACATCATTAAACATTCATTAGAATTATTTAATTAAATTTTACTTTGGAGAGGGGAAAAAGAAGAGATTAGATATGATGTAAAAAGCAATATTGATTGAGAGAAGAACAAGCTTGGGAGATGGGATTTAAATTAAAGCCTGCGCTCTCTCCCCCCGCTCTCTGTTTTCACGGAGGAAGCGGGCGCGCAGTGGCGGAGGGGACGCAACAGGAACGGGGCGGCGTGGCTGGGCAGGGCTGCTGCCTGCCGCCGGGAATGCCGTTCAGCTCCATCCCACCCTAACGCGGCGACGGGAGCCGGCTTTCCTGGCAAAATGCCTCCGGCACCTCCGACGGCTGTCGGAGCTCTGTGCGCTGGGGCTGCGCTGGGCAGGTGACCAGCTGGAGAGGGGCATTTGGGAATTGGGAACTGTGGTCCCCTAGACCTTTTGGGGAGCTCTGGGCATATCCTCTCTGTGTCTGGGTTAGGAATAGCAGAGCACCCCAGCAAGGGCTGCGAATAAACCCTCCTTTGAAGTCCTTTAAAGCAAGGGCCGTTTTGGAAAGAGTTAAAATGCTCCTACAAAACACCAGAGAGGTGGCCAGGGCGGTATTCCAGCCAACAAGCCGTGGGCCTGTGTTAAGGATTGAGAAGAGGAAAGGTGAACTGCGAACAGCAACCTCAGGGAAAAAAAAAGAGTGTTAAGTTGCCTTGATGAGCGATCTCTGCAGAGAGCACGCCAAGCTAACGCAGCTGCTGAGTCCCTCTCTGTGGGTGCTCTTAGGGGGCAGGTACCAGTTAACCACAGCCCAGAGTTGAAAACCCTAAGGAGATTTTTTAAACGATGGAAGCTGTTAAGCTGTCATGTAATGGCAACACACTCGAGAACCTGGCTGACTTAAGAGTGGGGGCGATCTCCACGTACAGACCGGCCGGATTTGTGATGGGATAAAGAGAAGAGGAGTTAAAAGTGGTGAGGAGAAAGAAAAGAACAGAATAAAAAAGCAAGGCACGGCCTCAGGGACCAGGTCCCGAACGGCGGCGTGGAGTCTCCTCGCCCACAAAGGTGGACGCGGGCGGACCGCGATCCAAAGCAGCGTGGTGGCTTTACTGGGTAAAAGCGTACTGCTAATTAAACTCGTGCATCTTTGGTGGTTTTTTACAGGCCAAGCTTCCTTCTAGCCTCACCTTTCTCCTGGCACTGGAGAAACCACATCCAAGGATCGGGAGAGGGATTTGGGACGGTGCTTCTCCGCACGAGGCTGGCTGGCTCTGGTGTGACCACGGCAAGACCCCAGTAACGGAAAAAACGCTGCGAGCAGTCGAAGATGTGTGAAGCTGCCACCGAGATAGTTAGGATAAACCGTAATTAACCACATTTAAGCTTAACTGCATTAAGGGGGAGGGGGAGATGAAAGCTGGAAGCAGATTATGGATCTGGCTCGTAATTCAATTTGTGTAACAGCTAGGAGAGAGGGAGCCACGTTCTCCAGCAGCACGTTAGCAGCACAGGAGGTGTGGAGCTACTGGGACTCCAGAGACAGCTGGTGAGCAGAAAGAGCAGAGGGAAAGAGAGGGAGAGCTGGGAAGCAGAAGGTAGGAAGACACCTTGGGAGAAAGAAGGGAGAAAGAGCAACTTAGCCCCTCGCAGACCGGGAGGACGGGTCGGGGGATCCCGTGTGCAGGACCGACAGCACGCAGTCAGCATCGCCAGCTCGTTTCCTTAGCGACTGGCTTCACACAGACCTCTCAAACAAGGACGGAGAGGATGAGGGAGCTGGGCGGGAGATCGTGAGTGCTCGACTTGCAGTGCTAGACAAATTTGGTAATAAAAGCAGTGTGGTAATGCAGTGACAGTAGCACATCTCCTGTCCTTACATCCCTGCGACCCGTCACGCCAGCCAAGGGCTCTCCACGTTAGCGCGAGGTCTTTGCTGAGACCGAGTGCCTGTGAATACCTTCTAGGGCATCCTCTCTAAACCACTGATGGCTTCAGGGCATCCTCTGAACCGCTGATGGCTTCAGGGCATCCTCTCTCAACCCCTGAGAGAAGAGCAGGGGCTGGGCTCCCGTTCCCACGCTCCAGGTATCCCCCAGTCTGGAAGAAAACCAGTTTCTTAGAGCATTAACAGTTCAGGGCTCGCTTTAGCCCGTCAGGATGCTGGTGCTGGACGGAAACAGCTCCTGCCCGCCCGCCTGCCTGCTTTTTCCAGTGCTGCAGCCCTTGGCGCTGCAGAAGTTGGCTCTCGGGGGTTCGTTCCTGGCACCTTGGCCATCGCGGCTGCCCTCTGCTGGTCCCTGGGTCCGGGTGGAGGGAGATGCTGCGCCCAGAGGCAGCAGCGTGGGCCAACCTCCAACCCTTCGGCGCCTTCCAAACCATCCGTCTGCGCGCCAGCGCCCTTCCTGCGTTAGGAGCTGATGCCGGGAAAGTCAAGGGAGCAAACTTCCCTCCTCCTTTGCAGGTCCCCTCCAGCCCAGGCCGTTGATTCCGTGGTTCCCCAGCCCAGCAGACCGTGGCCAGCCCTAGAGCTCGCTCGAGGAGCTCTGCGAGCAAGACGGTGAGGGAAGGTGAGAGCTGTGGCACGTCTGTCAGCGCCACGTTAATGAGCTCAGCCCTGACGAGCAGGCTGACAAGCGCTGTGCTGCTCGGAGGCTGCCTGCCCGCTGGGCCGTGTCCACATCCCCAAACCCGGGTGCCGTGGGGTAGCATCCTCAATATACCTTGAATTATAGTTATTTACTTTGGTATCTGAGTCTTTTTGGGTTCATATTCTCCTTTTTTTTCCACATCAGAAGAGAAAGTGAATTATTTTTACAAGCTGATATCAGCCTACGGTCACAGGGCTCCAGGGGCTGGGCGGTTGGGAAAACTCTGCTCCGTAACAGCATGAACGTCGGCGACGTGGAGTCCAGGAGAGACTCAAAGCCATGGGACACCATGGGAGGAAAAAACCAGCCCAAAAGAGAAAGAATATCTATCAAAGTAAACTACATTTAATTAAAGTAGAAAAATAATGTGCTTCACACCAAAAAAAAAGTTCTTCCTCCCCCACGTGTTCCCCCCGTTAGGAAAACAATCCAACGGCAACGGGGAGCAGACAGCACGTGGCGGCTGGGTTCCTAATCACGCTCAAGGCGCATCTGCATATTTCTTTCATTTCGCAGTGATTGCGGAGTCGGTGTTTAATTTCCTGGGCCCTGAGAACAAACCGATGCCAGGGAACAGTGAGAAGCGGGGTAGGAACGGCTTCGTGTAATTAACGTCATTAATCATCAGACGGGCTTCGCTCCCGGGGGGAGCCGGGGCTCCAGCACCCACCCGACAAGGAAGGAGGGAACGTTTGGGATGGGGAGAAGGCACGAGGTTTTCCGATGGGGTTGCTTGAGGAGGCTTTGGGGAGCTGGTCCCGCTCTGCTGCAGCGGTTCGGCCGTGTCCCGCAGACCTACGGCTGCAAACCCACCGGGGCTCTCCAAAAAATCCTGCCCAGGTCCAAGCTGCCCCATTTCTGCTGCGCCGAGGTCCTGCCGGTCCTCACCACAGCGGAGCAGAGATGGCTGGGGTGACCTCCCCGCCACGGAACGTTTTGGAGGAGCAAAGCGTCTCACAATAACGGCTGTGGGTGGGTGCTCCTCAGAGGAGTGGCGAGAAGAACGCACCCGGCTTACGGGCACTGTCGGGGGGCTGCAGGCCGTTTCCTTCCCCCTCCTTTGGCCCCTCGTCGCCCGTTGCGCTGGTCCCGGTACCCGCGGGCTCCGGCAGCCGGGCGGGCGGGCTCCATCCGTCACCGCCTTGTCGAGGGTCCTCGTTATCTCGTTTATCTGCCCACTTCTCAGAGCACTGTCGCTTTTCGTTACCCGACGGAGAGGGAGGGCCAGGAGAAGACGTGGCTTGGAGAGGACCCCCGTGAGAAGCTGCCCGCGGCCGAGCGGGGCGGGAGGGACGGATCCCCGCCTGCTGCTTTCAGAGCGAGAGGATCAGGACGCTCGTCGCGGTCGGCAACGGCGGCGCTCGGTAAAGCCAGGCCGGACAGGCGACCAGAAGCCTCTTTTAAAAAACAGTAGCCATCATCAGCTCTTGCACTCTGTCACCTTTTGGCACTCTGTTGCCCTCGAGCCTCTGTTTTTTGCGTTATAAATACATCCCAAGCACCGCTTTTTAACACTCTCGTGCCTAGGAAGGGCTCTAATTTCGGAACCGGCTGTAACCAAACGGCCCAAACGTGGCAAAGGGAGGAGAAGCTTTTATACTTAAAAACAACAAAAAAATCCCACCGCAAGGGAAACAAACACCCAAATCCTTCTGATTTCAACACCAATTTCATCATTTTTAGGCCCTGGCTCCTGCTTCTGGAATGCAACAGGGTTTGCTCTTGTCTGACTCCTGTCCCGGCTTCTCCGACCCGGGAGCTTTGCTGGGAAGGGAGCCCTCCCGCGTGGCGTTAAACATTAACCGGCGTGCTCGGAAGAGCTGCCAAGGCGCTCGGTTCGGGTCAGTCCTCGATATTTGGGCAAAGAGAGTCCCTGCTCCTTCAGCAGGGAGGACAACGGCCGCCGCCAGCTCCTCGGCCTCACAGCGCTGCTTCCCTGGGTGCACAAGAGGCTTCCAGTCCCCTCCGCATCCCAGCCTTCACCCGAGCCCGGATCCTTAACCTGCTCGCTCTGCTCGATGTAAAAATTCAGCTCCGATTTCCCATTTCTCAGGCAACTCCGTTCGTTCAGCGGGCGCCGCTCACCTCTCTGCTGGGCTTTTCCTACCCTGCACAGCCCAAAACCCGGCAAAAACGGTTCCAGATCCCAACTGCTGGGTGTCAGCCCAGGGTACCAACATTCTGGTTTGGCAGCCGTGCACCAAACGTTGTGGTCTGGGAGCCCCAGTTTCCCACCTCTACTCTCCGCACATCCCCGCTCGACTCGCGGGGGCGGCTGAGGGTGTCTGTGGTGGGTTTCAAAAGGCAAGTGAGCTGCTCGTGGGTCGGAAGGATCTCCCCAAATCTCAGCCGCCCTTTCACGGGCTTTCGGAACCCTGGTGCGACCAATATTGTCTTGGCTAGGTTCTGTGCATCGCACACGGCGAGGGTGAGAACGGCTCGGAGGGGGCTCGAAAAGGGATGGAGGCAGAGCCGATGGCTGGGACCATCAAACCGCTCGCTTCTCCAGCCGGACGGAGAAACCACAGCGATTCAGGACGGCGTTCGGCGGACTTGGTCTGCGCTCAGCTGTGCCGGTCACGTGCCGGCAGCTGCTCGGCGATGGAGAAGCTGCGAGTCAGGTTCGAGCCGAGTTCACCCCGTATCTCTACAGAGGACGAGCAAATCATCTCCACATGGGCAAGAGGAGAGTGTGGAGGAGAGGGGGACGGCTGCCAGCGCGAGGCCGCGGTTCAGATCCCTCCTGACAGCTCCCCAGCAGCCCCCGCATCGCCTGTCATCCCACAAAACAAACTTCAAAGTAAACAAGGCGCCCGGGACCCGGCCGTTGCAGCCACTCCATCATCGTCCGGGAGTGTTTTTCCTTCCTCCCCTCCTCCTCCTCCCGAGCCGTTGCGTTTACGCGAGCTGCCCGGAGCTGGATTTACAGGGCAGGTGCCTGTGCGAAGCGCGGGAGAGCTGGCTGGGCCCCAGGCGAGAGGGGAAGAGGAGAGCTTCACAAAAGCCTTCAGATCATGGTTTTATGCGATAGGGACTGCAGAACAACATCCATCTTCGGGCTTAACATCTCATCTCCAGCCCCACAGCCCGTTCCTTCCCCCACGTTCAGCTGCAGCTGCCGGCTTATCTCGCCATTAAAGCGTTTTCCTCTCCTTGCGCGGTTTCACATGAGGGGGGATAGATGCCAGATGGGTCTCCCCTCCAGGTCACCGCGCTGCGAGCCCGGGGCGACGCTGGATTCTGCGGTCTGGGATTCATCGCCGGCCAAAAAACACGGACTTTGGGAAGTCAAGGCCAAGAACGAATACCCTGGGGGATGAGATTTCCCAACAGGAGGACTGAGAGTTCACCTCCCTGGAAATTCCCATGTTGGAAGCGAAAAGGTGCCTTCGAAAGCGCCTGGAGCACCAAAGCACGTCAGGAGCTGGAGACCCTATGGGGTGTTTTTGGAACGGGCCGAGAGACTTCGGAGCGCGGGAGCGGGATGGAGCAGAGCACAGCCGGGGTCTGCAGCCCTGCGCTGCAGCCGAACGCAGCACGGTGCTGGGGAAACTGCGTGGCCGCACCGTCCTGCCCAAAAATCAACAGCAAGGGAGCAGCGTTGGAGGCTGAGGTCTCTCCGGTCACTCTGGTGGTCAAACCCCCGCCAGCACCCGGCTCCTGTCCACCTGCCCGGCAGCCAAAGCCGAGACCTCGCGCGGCTCCACCTCTGCTTCAAAGCACCCCGAGACCCCTCGCCGGGGTGGGGTGGATTTCGCCGGGCTCACGCCGCCCGCCCTCCGTTTCCACGCCAAGCGGTGGCCGTGCCTGCCCGGCTCCTTGTCCCTGCCTCTCCCAGCCACCCTGGGCAAGCGGGCAAGCCCTGGTATTTTTATTACCATTCCCATCGCTGCCAAGCGCTTGCGTCAGTGGCTGGGAGGAGGCTGCGCTCCCTCTTCTGAAGCGCAGGGAAGATAAGATTGGAGCGTTAGGATGCTGCCAAACTTCGGGGAATTGATGGAGCATCTTCCCGGCATCCTTGGATGCCTGCGACGACGCAGCTGTACCCAGCGGCGCCAGCCGCGGGAGGTCACCACCAGCCACGGGCTTGGAGGTCCAAGACAGCAGCACCGTGCCAGCCCCCTCCCAGATATTTCGGTGGACGTCCCGGCACGGGAAAGACGAGCCGGGAGGCAGCGTGTGGGAAGCAGGGAGCTGCCGAGCTCCGAGGAGCTCCCCGGGAGGGAGGCGCTCGCAGCCTTTCCCGCCGTACGTGAAGTTTGCCAGAGCGTCGCTGTGGTTATTCAGCTTCTTGCCAGAGGCAAAGGGAAAGGCGGCAGCTTCGGAGCCGTCCCTGCCTTCCGGCCACCCCCTGCCCTGTTGCGAGGTGGACGGAGCCTGCAGCCAGCGTGGAAGCGGCTCCGTGGTTTTTTGATCAAAGCGCCCCGTGCCGTGCCGAGCGAGAACCTCCGGCAGGACCGACCCTGCCCTGGCTCTGTGGAGCGACGCCGCTCGCTCGGGGCACCCGGGCGGGAGGCTGCGGTGCTGGCTCAGCGCTCAACGCCTCGCTCGGAGGAGCAGATCCCGCGCTCCCCTCGGGCTCCTCCACCCTATCTGGAGTTCCCGAGGTGCTGAAGGCGGCCGGCGGATGGGCTCCCACCGCTGTGGCTCGGAGCTCCCAGAGCCTCAGGGGAAACGAACGCCTTGTTACACCACATCACCCCCCCACCCCCCCAAAAGATGCCACCTGGGGCTCGTGGTGGCGCCCAGGGGAGGGCAGGGCCGGGGACACGGGCTGTCCGAGGAGGGGAGCCCCTTTCCCTGTCCTCCCAGGCTTGTTTCTAGGTGCTGCTCTGCTGCAAAAACACTGCCAGGCTGCAAAAAATGGGGTGCACAAACGCTCCCTGCGCTTGCCGGTGCCCCTTGGGAAGGAAACCGCTCACGTTCAGGGGGGCGTGAAGGGTCCTCAGAGGGAGGCAGGGTGATGGGCTCCACCGGTGGCAAGGGAGCCAGGCAGTGGCAGAGGAATGGGATTTTCCATCTGGCTGCGCGTTCGTTTTAGGGATGTCTCCTTCCCAGTCCCACCACCACAACCCAGTACAGAACGCCCCAGCCCCTCCCAGCTCCCCAGGCCGCTTCCCTCTGCCCAGCGCCCTCCGGAGCCGCTGACACTCGGACGCCTCGTTTCATCAGCACAGTTACAATGAACACAACGAGCAGAGGAGCGCAGCGGCCCTGGAAGGCCCAGAAAATGCAGTTGGACTAGGTGGTTGTTGTAGATCCTTCCCAACTGAAGTATTCTATTATTTCTATTCCATTCTATTAATTTATATTCTATTATTTCTATTAATTTCTACTTTTTCTATTCTATTCTGGTCTAGTCTACTCTAATTTCTTTTCTATTCTACTTCTATCTGTTCTATTCTATTATAATCTAATTTCTATTCTGTTCTTTCTATTAATTTCTATTTTTTCTATTCTATCCCATTCATTCCATCCCATTCCATGCTGTTCCATCCCGTTCTGTTCTGTTCCTGTTTTATCCTAAGGATTTGGTGGCGGCGGCCCTCCTGAGCAGACCCCGGCTCCTGAGCGGAGCAGACCCCGGCCACCCCGGCCATGCGGCACAACCACGGCCGAGGGCTCCCTCGCCCCAAAAAGCGGGCGCCCCGGAGCAGAAGCACGCGGGGCTTGCCAGCAGCTCGCAGCGCAGCGGTTGGGGGACGGCGCGCCCGCCGCCGTCCTCGCCCGATCCGTCCGTCGCCCCATCAGCGGGACCTTCGCCGCAAAGCAAAGCTCCTGGGGTTGGCTGTGCTGTCCCAGGAGGACGGGACACGGAGCTGGGTGCTGTCATCTCCTGCGCGGCCCTGGCCATCCCTCATTTCTAGAGAAACTGTCCCGACAACCCACAGCGCGTCCTTTCCGCCCCTTCAGCGGCCAGCTCATCCCTTCTCCCTCCTCATCCCCGCCTCGTCGCCACGTCAGATCAACGCTGAAGGCCTGGCAGGACACCCCTGCGCTCCTCATCCTCTCACCCGCTCCCCACCAGCCTACGTGACGCCCACGCTGCCGTGCCCCTTCCCAACCCGCCCGGCCTCCCCGCGCAGCCGAAACGGAGCTGAGAGGGGAGCGAAAAAAACGGAGAGCACTTACTTCTCGTAGTCGTGCTTGCAGTAGAGCTGCCGGTTGCGGCAGTAGCAGGTCCCGGCGAGCGGCTGCAGGCAGACGGTGCATTTCACGCAGCCCTCGTGCCAGGAGCGCTCATTGACGCGCAGGAGAAAGCGGTCGGAGATGGGGGCGTCGCAGCCGGCGCACACCTCCCGCATCTTGGGCTCCGAACCTGGGCAGCGGGGAAAAGGCGGCGTGAGGAGGGGTTTCCCTTCGCTGAGGGACAGAAATCACGTCCCGCAGCCGCGGCGTCTGCCTTTTGGGGCAAGGGGGATGCTTAGCCTCACATAACTCCTTCCCACCATCCACTGTTATTTTTTGCCCTTTTTTTCTTTTTTTTTTTTAAGCCATGTGCTGGTGAACCCCAAAGCCACGGCTCTGGCACGGTGCAAATCGCAGGGCACGCGGAGAAGGGGCAACGAGGGCGAGGGTTTGTGCGTCCCGACAGGGCGCTGCGGGTGCGGAGCTCGCGGGAAGCCTCGGCTAGGTCAGAGGACAGACCTGCGTCTGAATTTTGTCCCGTTCCCCCCAGATTTGGTACCGAAAGCTGCTTTAAAAATGCCCCAGAGCCTCGGGATCTTTCCCCCCCTCGGTGTTATCAACACATAAATCTATGGCTGCGCTTCAAAGGCTTCGGCACGATAACTTCAAGGTAAAGGAGCGAGCGATAAATCCGCCGTCCACTGCGCCGGACGCGGGGTGCGGGCTGAGCCCGGCGGCGGCGCCCCCTCCCACGCCCACAGCCCCCGCCCTGCCCGGCTCCTCGGGTTCCGCCAGCCCGCGTCTCCGTCCGCGCCAGCTGCTCCGTGCTTTTGTCCGTAAAGCGTCGCGCAGACCCTGGGGTGACGCCAGCCCAAGCCCCCTCGCTGGGCTGGGAGGATGGTGGCGGCCCGCGGATGAAGGTTGTTTGACAAAGCCAGCCGCGGTCCGAGGGAGCCCGGGGTCGAGGGGGAACGCGAAGCCCAGCTCTAATTTGGGCGCTGTCCCAGGGCGAGGAGCCAAAGCAGTGGCAGCAAAAGGCCAGAGGCGCGTTCCGGCGGAGAGCATGAGGCTGGGAGACGCGGAGGAGCCCCGGACGCAGCAGCATCTCCGGCGGAATGAGATTTTCTGCTTCTCCAGGCACAGGCAGGGACCTTCCCAGCCCTGCACGTCTGCTCTCCCGGGCTCTGGGAGGAAAACCTTACACCTGGCCGCCCTCCTCCGCTGATGGAGGTCCCATGGCGAGCCTCCCCTTCCCGCTTTGCCCTCCCGGATTCACTTCTGGAGTCAAACATTTTCACCTTTCTTGGTTCTGACCCCCATGGACTGCGTGTCACGGCAGCACCGGCCAAACCTCCAGCGGGTTTGAGGCATCCGGGACTGACATCCCCAAATAATTCCTCTTTGATTTCAGGGGAAAAACAAGAATCCTGATAGGAAATTAGTCTGGGAGCAGACGGTTAAATGGCGAGGGAGCTCTGGGAAACGTGGGATCAGACTAAAAGGGAGAGACACAGAACTGCAGCCCGGGGAGGTTTATCCCTCTCTCGGAGGATGCCTGGGATTTGGGGCGGTGGGAAGCAGCAGAATCCTGCCCGGCTCGTGCCTCGGGATGCAGCCCGAGCTTCCTGCCTGGCGATAATTCCCGCTCGAGTTTCGCTTGGTACAAGACCACGAGCACGGCGATGCCGTAACCTAACGGGAGACGAGCGAGCGATCCCGAGCGCTGGGGGGAAGAGGGGATGGGAAAAATCCCCGGAAAACTCTCGGCTCGCCTGAATCCCCCCGCAGCCAGCCTGGGAGGAAAAGGCAGAACTGAAAGCGGAGGAGATTCTACTCTGCGCTGCCCTGAGGACATCAGGCAAGAGCTGGAACCCGCAGACGCACGAAGGAGCAGCGATCGCAGCCCTCCGTGGTGCGGCTCGCCGAGAAAGGGACGGGGGGGGACGCGACGCGACGAGCCCAGGACGCGGAGGGGAGGCAGCTCCCGGGTGCCCCGTCCCAGTATTATAAAAAATTAACCCCCCCCGCTGCATCCAGGCCCTCCCGTGGCCCGGGAGCCCCCCACCCTGGGGTCCCGTGGGCAGATGTCTCGGCTGTGATTTAAAATTTGGGTGTCACCCGCGGCTGGGGTGGGCGAGGGCCACGCTACCGCAGCCTGGCCCCTAAAATCGGCGCGGGGGTAAGGCGAGATTCCGCAGGGGTTTATCCAGGAGGCCGGGCCCGACGGGGGACGGATGCTCGTGGTGTCCTCGTCCCTCCCAGGCTCCGCACCTTGGGCTTTGCCTCTGCCCAGCCGAGCCGCGGCCGCCGTGGGGTTGCGAGACCGGATTTCGGAGCGTGCCAACGCCCGGCGGTGCCTCGGGCTGCCTGGAAATCGGCCACCCGCAACGGCAGGCTGCAGCGACGGGGTCACCCCCAGAATCCCGGCTCGGGAAGGAGGAGTGGGGAACGCCGCCGGTGGCAGATGGGATCGGGGGGTCGGGAGAAGACGGGAAAGGCCGGTGGGTCCCGTTCCAACTTACGGCCGCGTCGGGACCCCCGGAAGAGGCTGGGGGAGGACGAGGATGGGGCAGGGAGCCCCGGGTGGTGGGGGGCTGAGGGTCTCCCCAGTTCCCAGTGAGTGGGGAACTCACCGAAGCCCAGGACCGGCGTCGCCCGCTGCAAGCAGGATGGAGCCTCTTCCGTCTTCATCGCTGCGGCCAGCGCGGGGGCTACGGGCGGAGAGGAGCGTTAGGGACCGGGACCGGTCACCCCCTCGGGTAAATCGGGGCTCCTCGGTTTATTTTCTGCATCCCCGAGCTCCGGTTGACAAACGGCAACGAAATCCCGGGGGCGGCGGCGTCCACCCGTCCCGTTCCCCTCGGTCTCGTTGGGGTTAAAACCCGTTTTGCCCCCGGCATCACCGGAACCCAACGCGGGGGCTGCACCGGGGATGCGGCCGGGGTGCCCCCCCCCCCCCGTCCCGTCCCGTCGGGTCCCTGCGTTACCGGTCCTGCTGCCGGTACCGGTCTCTCCACTCACAGACGGGACGCCCACCCGTGTCGCCTCCCCGTAAGGGGACATCCCCCCCGATTCGTTCCCGGTGCCGCATCCCCACCCGTCCCGTCCGCGCGTGGGCACTCACCGGGACAACGGTTCCGGCCGCGATCCCGGCGGGGAGGGGAAGGGAAAGGAAAGGAGCGGGGCACGATCGTGCGGGGCGGGGGGCCGAGCGCGCAGCCCCCGCCCGTGTCCGTGTCCACGCCTGTGAGCGCCACCGCCCCCCGCCTCCCCCGGGAGCGCGCCCGGGCCGGGAGCGCGCAGCCCCCCCTCCCAAACCTGTTCGGACCCCCTCCAATCGGTCCGGACTCCCCCCAGCCTGTCCGAAGGGGAAGGGTCGCGGTGGGATCGGTCCCATCGGGGTGGGGGGCGGCGGGGGTGTCCGTGACCTTCCCGCGGCTCCACGAAAGAATCCCCCGTGGGCACCGTCCGGGAAAGCGGGGGAAACGGGGGGGAACTGGGGGGCAAACGGGGGGGAGCGGGGGGAAACCGGGGGAACAGGGAGGGAACGGGGGGGGGAACTGGAGGGAAACTGGGGCGAACCGGAGGGAAACTGGGGGGAACCGAGGGGAAACTGCGGCGGAAACGAGAGGGAAACCGGGGGGAAGAGGGGGAAATCGGAGGAAACTGGGGGGAACTGGAGGGGAACGGGGAGGAACTGGGGGGAACAGGGGGAAATCGGAGGAAACGGGGAGGAACTGGGGGATTTGGGGGAGAACCGAGGGAACTGGGAGGGGAAATGGGACCGGACACCGGGTGGGCGTCCCCAGGGGGGAGAGGGGTTGCGCTGGGTGCTGCTCCCGTCGGGGCCCGGCCGTCGGGTGGGGGGGGGCACGGCTGGGCACCCCTGGAAGGGAGAAACTGAGAGTGGCTGCCACCCGCTCCCCGCAGCGTGCACGGACACGCGTGGGCACGCCCACACCCCGCAGCGCGCACACGCACACCTTGCAGCGCGCACGCACACGCGTGTGCGGCCCATGCACACACATAAGCATTACACGCACCGTGGGCAGGGCGCGCGCCCCCCAGGCCCCCGTCGGTGACCAGTGACGCGACGCAGAGCTGAACCACGGTGGCGTTTGGTGTGGGAACCAGCAAGCACGGAGCGGTTTTGCCGTGTGGAATCCAACGACAAGGGATTAAAATTAAGGGGTTCTCCCTGGCAGGAAAACCGAACCTCATTTCCACCTCGGAAATGGTGTTTACTGGTGTCCCGCAGCTGCTTGACTGGGATCGGCGGGCAGGGACTTGAGCTGGCGGAGGAGATGCAGCCCCGTCCTCAGCCCCAAACCCCGTTAGGAGCAGGAACGTTCACGGCGCCGGCGCCAAATCCTCTCGGACGTAGCTCGGCTCTGCTGTCGCCCACCCAAACCCCCCCCCTCTCCAATGCCACCGCAGGAGGCGCCCCCGTCCCGCTCCTGGGATGCTTCCGTGGGCAACAAATCCCCAATTTGGGCCCGTTTGTCCCCAGCCTGACCCACACGGCGTTCGCCTGCAGCCCTGCCTCACCCCCACCCCTCCGCGCACGCCGGGAGCCAGAGAAGCTTCGTTAACCAGGGCAATAATCGTCCTTTATTAGGCTGAGCTCCCCACGGAGAACCCGAGTTCCTGCGCGTATCGCTTATCCATCCAAATCCATCCCCGCTCTTCCTCGGGACAGCGCGCCGGGGAGGAAGAGCGGGGAGCGGGCACGCGGGGAGTATAAATTAAGAAGGAAAAAGAAGATTTGCCGCGCCAGAGCGCCGAGTGCGGCGTGGCTCAGTTGGGCAGAGGCTTTTCGCAGACGTAGTAGCACTCGTAGGTGCAGTAGACGTCGTTCCACTTCCCGGAGACCCAGACGTGGGCACAGTCTTCGTTGTCCTCGCTGTTGTTGGGCTCTCCCTCCTTCCAAAATCTGGGCAGGGAAGGATTAAACTGGGAGAAGGGCAGGGACTGGCTAAACCGGGCTTGTTTTAGCTGAGGCTTAGACTAGAAACCAGGTCTGGGGGCTGGAACGGGCGCGCAGGCGGAGCTGCCCGCTCTTTCGGGGCGACACCACAGTGTGGGGCGGCACTCACGTGAAGGTGGTTTTGTAGTCGGTCCCGTCGACCCACTCCCATTCCCCCTCCGCGTTCTCGTCCGTCAGCCCGATCCAGAAGCGCTCATTCCTTGTCCTGAACATGATAAAATTCTGCAGCGGGGAGAGGGATCAGGAGGGAAAAGCGCCAGGAAAAGGCTCCTCGAACGGCGGGCTCGGCGCCACGCTCACGCCGCGGAGGAGCCGGAGGGGCCCAATCCTGCGCTGGGCTGTTCACCGGCAGCGTGGGGGGGGGGGCGCAGGATGGGTGCCGGTGCTGTGCCTGAGCATCCCGTCAGGGATAACAGGGATAATAGGGACAGCCCGGCCGCAGGCGGAGCGGGTTCCGCCTGCTCTCTGCTGGCTGCCGCGCAGGATGGCAGCACCAGCGCTCAGCGAGGTCGGGGCGCGGGACGGCAGCGGGGAGCTACCGGGGGGCTCTGCGGGAGGGGTGCGGGCAGGATTCGGGCGAGAGCCGAGGCCGTTTACCTGCTTGGCGTAGCTGTTGATGACGGCCAGCCGCGAGTGCATCTCCTCGCACTGGGCCTTCGCCTTGTACCAGCTCAGCCTGGTCAGCGAGAAGTAGTAGCACTTTCCGTCGAAGTATTCCCATTCCCGGGAGCTGGGACCGCAGGGGAACACTGGCGGGAGGAGAACGAGGGGTGAGGTGGGGCGGGCCGGCCGGCCGCCGAGCCGGTCCTCGCCCCGCTCGTCCCAGTGAGAGGGTTTTCCCAGCAGCGCTCCCGCGCCAAACTGGTGCCGGGGTGGCAGAGGGGAAGGGGTTTGGGCGGCAGCCAGGACTCACGGAGAAAATCCCTGCTGGAAAAGTTGTGCGGCCGTTCCCGGTTCACCTCGTTGAGTTTGGACGAAACGGCTGAAACTGAGGCGGGGGAGGGAGAGGCGCTGGCTGAGCGAGCGCCCCAGCCCGGCAAGGCGAAAAATGCTCGTTGTGCCGTGTTTAATCGCTGCGGACGGCTTTTCCCGCAGAGAAATCCCAGGAAATGTAAAATACCGGCTTATAGCTTGGATTACACGGCATTTTATATATTTTTATGTATTATAAATATATAAATTGTATGTATTTTTGTATATTCATGTATATTTAATCGATTTTATGGATATTTGTATCTATTTTATATACACAGTCGCGTGGACGTCAGAGGTTGCTACGCGGGACAGCCTGGCAGCTCCTCCGGTCGCCGTGCCCTCCGGAACGAGGACGCGCAGAGCCCGCCAGCACGCGCCTCGGCCTCGCGTGGCTCTGGGCCCGACCCGCCTACCCGGCGAGCTGGAAGGCGTCCCCGTACCTCGGGAGAGCGAGACGGCGAAGAGCGTGATGATCAGCAAGAAGGAGAGGGCCAGGAGCAAGTACACGGTGAAGAAGGATCTCAGCTTCTGCTGGAAGAAGTTTCTGTCTTTAAAAGAAAACGAGAGAGATGTGGAAATATTTCCCCGCCGGGATTTTTGTCTGCGCTCTTCTGGTTCCGTTTATAGAAGGGTTAATGAATAACCCGCAGGGGTTAGCTGTCTGCCACAGAAGCCAAAATGTTGGTGACCGTTCCCGCCGGGGCGCTGGAGGCCCCCCAACGCGGATGGCGGTCACGGGAACGTTGCGTTCGCGCCGGAGGGGCCCCGCTGAGCTCAGGGCAGGCGACCTCGGGCGCTGCGTACGCGAAATAAAAAGAAATTCTCGGCTCGTGCTGTGTATTTTGGGGTGCGGCACGGTTTTAAACGCTCCAGGCCGCCCTGTCACACGGGAAAGGGCTCCCTGGGCGGCCTGGAGGGCTCGTTGCTGTCCCCGCTGACACCAGGAGCCCTTCGTGGAGGGGCTGGACCTCGGAAACGCCCTCGGGTCCCGCGGATCGGCCTCGGGAGGCGCGCAGGGCCGCTCGTTTTGGGGAGCTCGACTGGGGAAGGCTCCGGGAAGAGCGTAGCTTTGCTCCGGGCCCTTTCCAAGGCCGACCCCTCTCAGGTGTGGCCGCTTGGGCACCCCCAGCAGCGCAGCCCACACCCGGGACCAGCTCCAACCAATTAACCCCGCCAGAGCTCATCAGCCGAAGGGCGTAAGTAGAGGAGGAAGGCAAGCCCAGCCCTTCCTCTCCCTCAGGAACCAAGCGCGCTGGCGGAGAAAGGCCGGGACGCGGCCGCGCCGCCCGTCTCCCCGCGGTGGGCGGCTGGGGCGCCGCGGTGGCGGACGCTCACCTTTAAAAATGCGCAGGTCGTCGTGGAGGCGTTCCTCGTCCATCCCGGCGAGCTCCGGCGGCGGGGCGGCTCGGGGCGAAGGCGGCCGCGGGTTCGTCACCGGGACCTCTGGGCCGGAGAGCTCGCGGCCCCCTCGGGACGTTCGGGCCCAGGGTTATAATTTAACCGGCGTGTTTTCGGGCCGCGTCCCATTGGTCTGTCCTCAAAACGGCAGCTTGGACTGCGCCCACGTCCAGCAGATCCTCTGTCCGGGGGTTTTCTCCCCAACCAAGCTGGGCGCCCTTTTTTTGTAACCCTCCCCCATCCCTTCGGAGGGAAAACGGGAAAATTCCCAACTTTCCGTAGGGGTTTCCCCCAGGCGCGGAAACGAGCGGCTCTGGGAAGGAGGAAACGGCCTTTGGGGCGGAAAGCGGGGCCGGGGGCACGGGCAGACGCGCTCCCCCCGGAAATAAAATGGGTCTGGGCCTGGCAAAGCAGCCGAAATACGTAAAAATATAGAAAGTGTGTCACATAGACCGGTGTGCGACGGAGGCGTCGCAGCCCCTCACCAGTTAGGGGTTCATTACTCCCCGCAGGAACGGAAACCCCGGACATTTTGGGGCCTTTCTCGCTTTTCCCGGTGGTTTCAGGGTTTTGCCGCCCTCCGCCCCACGCGCTGGCCTCGCCGCGAGGCCGGCTGGCTGTCCCGAGCTTTATTCTGCGTTCACAACAACAACCGGCTGGGCTTTAGGGCGGCTTTAGGGCGGCTCCGGAGGGCTCCGCGTGAGGCGGAAGCGGCGCCGACGGTTCCGGGGCAGCTTTCCCGTCCGCGGTCGTCCCGTGTTTACGGCTCCCCTCCCGCCCGGGCAGCCCTGTGCCGCCCGAGCTCGCGGCTGCCGTTCCGAGCGCGCGTCGAGGTTCTCGCCGCACGAGCCGCGCCTCCGCTGACGGAGGGATTGATTTATTTTATTTTGTTTTTCCCTGTTTCTAATTTTCCCCTTTGCTGTTTTACCCTCGCGGGGACAGGCGGCGCTCGCAGTTTTTAGTAAGGCCGATTGCCCCGCGCAGATCTCCGGGGCGGCGGCGGTTCGGCCGGCGGCCTTGGGACGCGTTCCAAAGTGGAGCCGGAGCGGCGCGCCGCTGGTTGTCCGCCCCGCGGCTCCACCGAGGCCGCGCGTGAGGACAGAAAGGAGGCCGGGGCACAACGACCGGCCGCTAACGAGGATTCCGCGCACGCTCTCACACCGGCGGAAGCGTGAACAGAGCATTTTATTGAATCAACACCACACGTGGCGCACAAACAGCCCCGCGAACGTCGGCAGGCGCGGGTTCTCCGGCGCCGCGGGGAGGAGCGCGCGGACGGCGACGAGGCATCGCGGCCGCCGACGCCGAACCTGTCACGTCGCCCCCCAGACGGGACGCGGGGCCCCTGGGAGCGGGCGCTCAGGGAGCCCCGTCACCGAAACGCCTGCGCGGAGCGACCGGAGCGCCGGAGTCGGGAGCGGGGGAAGAGGAGCGGGCTCGGCGGCGGGATTCCCCGAGGCCGGCCGCTCCCCAGCGGTTTTTCTTGCCCCCGCGCCAGGGCAAAGGGAGGAGGGGGGAATCCCACCCAAACTAAATTCCCACCGAAACATTTCAAATTCCAAACTTGCTGTTTGAACCCCAACAAAAATTCCGTGCCAAAAAAAATCCGCGGAGCAGCTCCCGGGCTTCCCCCAAAAAGGTGGAGAAACGAGCGGCGCAGCCCTGCTGCTCCGGGGCCGCGCGTCACGGAGCGTGCGAGAAGCTGCCCCGCGGCAAACCGGCCCGGATTTTCTCGATGACTTCGTCTTCGAAGCGAGCGCCGAGCAGCCGGAGGTTCCTGAGCTGCGGCAGCGCCCGGCACAGGGCCAGCGCGGCGGCGGGGGAGATCCGGTGGCACAGGTCCAGGCTGAGCGTCTCCAGGCGCCGCAGCGGCGCCAGGCGGGCCAGGCCGGCGTTGGTCGGGGAGCAGGCGTCGCCGATTTCCAGGGAGCGCAGGCGCCTCATGTGCCGCCCCGCAAGCTGCAGGGCGCAGTCGCCGATGACGCAGTGGCGCAGCTCCAGGCGCTCCAGCTCCTCCAAGTAGGGAGCGGCTGCCCGGATCCCGGCGTCCGTGAGGCGGTAGGTGCCGGAAAGGCTCAGCGTCTTCAGGCGGCTCCGGCAGGAGATGTTCAGCAGGTGGTGATCGAGAAAGGCGGGGACGTTGGCGACCACGAGGTGCTGCAGGCAGGGCAGCGCGCCGGCGGCGCAGCTGCGGAACCAGGCGGTGGGGATTTCGCAGCGGCTCAGCTCCAGCGTGGTGAGCGAGGTGGGGAGGCTCTCGTAGGGGACGGGGCGCAGGTCGGTCTCCGTCAGGCACAGGCGCCGGAGCCGGGGGCAGCGCTCGCCCAGGGCGGCCAGCAGCGCCGGCGACAGCAGCCGCCCCTTGTCCCCGCGGCACAGCCGCCCCCGCAGCCACAGCGCGCGCAGGCTGTCCGGGAGCTGCCGCCGCACCAGGCGCCACAGCGTCCGCGAGCTGATCTGGGGGCGAGAAAGGGGCCTGTGCCCGGGCGGCGGGGGCGGCGGCACCCCCGACCCTCCCCCCGTCTCCCGCCTGCAGCGGGGAGCTTCCCCCGCGACCGGGCTCCGACAGCTCCCTTCCCGCACAACGCCTTCCAGGATTCCGCGGCTCTATGACGTCAGCCCCCGGGGGATCCCGCCCCCCATCCCAGCCCCCTGATGGCACTGGGGGGATCCCACCCCCCACCCCAGCCCCCTGATGGCACTGGGGGATCCCGCCCCCCATCCCAGCCCCCTGATGGCACTGGGGGGATCCCGCCCCCCACCCCAGCCCGCTGATGGCACTGGGGGGATCCCGCCCCCCATCCCAGCCCCCTGATGGCACTGGGGGGATCCCGCCCCCCATCCCAGCCCGCTGATGGCACTGGGGGGATCCCGCCCCCCACCCCAGCCCCCTGATGGCACTGGGGGGATCCCGCCCCCCATCCCAGCCCGCTGATGGCACTGGGGGGATCCCGCCCCCCCCATCCCAGCCCCCTGATGGCACTGGGGGGATCCCGCCCCCCACCCCAGCCCCCTGATGGCACTGGGGGGATCCCGCCCCCCACCCCAGCCCCCTGATGGCACTGGGGGGATCCCGCCCCCCACCCCAGCCCGCTGATGGCACTGGGGGATCCCACCCCCCACCCCAGCCCCCTGATGGCACTGGGGGTTCCTGCCCCCCCCATCCCAGCCCGCTGATGGCACTGGGGGTTCCTGCCCCCCGTTCCAGCCCCCCAGCCGCAGCGGGGAGCTCCCTCCCGACCCAAACTGTTCCACGGCTCTGCGACCTCAGCCCCCGGGGGGACCCCCGGCCCCCTCAGCCCCCTGCTCGCAGTGATCTCCCCCCCTTCCCACCCCCCTCCGCCGCATCTCCGCCCCCTGCTCGCAGCGGGGAGATTTCCCGGGGCGGCCCGTACCCGGTGCGGCCTCAGATCCACGGATCTCCACACCGCCCTGTCCAGCGCCAGCTGCTGCCACCAGCGGCAGACCCTGCGGGGAGGCGGGATCAGCGCCGGGCGGGGAGGCGGCCGGCCCCGGCGCCGCTACCGGGGCGCGGGGGGGTCCCACCTGGCCGCCCGCAGCCGGTCCCGCAGCGGCAGCAGCTCCAGAACCTGCAGCAGCACCGCGTCCGGTAGCGCCGGCAGCTGCCCGGCCGCCGCCTCCGCCATCTTGGCTGCCTCTGCCACAACGAGGCTGCGCGTCACTTCGTCACTTCCGCTTCCGGCAGAACGCTCGGGAGCTTCCGGTTCGGAGACGGCGGCGGCGGCGGGGTGACGCGGAGCTCGGTGGGTACCGGAGGGCTCCCCCCCCCCCCCCGCCCCGTTTTTAACCCTTTTCCTCCCCGCCGGGGCCCCTCGGCCCCTCCCCGGGCCTCACCCCCTGTCGTTCCCTCCCGGGTGAAGGCCGCCATGATCGAAGTGGTCTGCAACGACCGCCTGGGCAAGAAGGTGCGGGTGAAATGCAAGTATCCTGGCGGGAGCGGCGTTTTTGGGGAGGGGGGGCGCGGGGCGGGAGCGGGGGTTTCCTCGGTGCCGCCCCCGTTTTTCTTTAACGGCCCCGCCAGCACCGAGGACTCCATCCGCGACCTGAAGAAGCTGATCGCGGCGCAAACCGGGACGCGCTGGGACAAAATCGTCCTCAAGAAATGGTGAGTGGGGGGCCGGGGGGGGCGCGGGGCGGCCCCGGCCCCGCCCGCCCCACAGCCGCGTGCTCCGCCCCCGCAGGTACACCATTTTTAAGGATCACGTCACGCTGGGCGACTGTATCCTTCTGCGGGGGGGGTCACAGCGACCGGCGGGGGAGGGGGTTCACAGCGACCGGCGGGGGGGGGGTCACAGCTACCGGGGAGGGCGGGGGGGTCACAGCTACCGGGGGGGGGTCACAGCGACCGGCGGGGGGGGTCACAGCTACCGGGGTGGGGGGGTTCACAGCTACCGGGGAGGGTGGGGGGTCACAGCGACCGGCGGGGGGGTTCACAGCGACCGGCGGCGGGGGTTCACAGCGACCGGCGGGGGGGGGTCACAGCGACCGGCGGGGGAGGGGGTTCACAGCTACCGGGGAGGGCGGGGGGGGGTCACAGCGACCGGGGTGGGGGGTCACAGCTACCGGCGGGGGGGGGGTCACAGCTACCGGGGAGGGCGGGGGGGTTCACAGCGACCGGTGGGGGGGGGGTCACAGCGACCGGCGGGGGGGGGTCACAGCTACCGGGGAGGGCGGGGGGGTTCACAGCGACCGGCGGGGGGGGTCACAGCTACCGGGGTGGGGGGTCACAGCTACCGGGGTGGGGGGTCACAGCTACCGGGGGGGGGTCACAGCTACCGGGGAGGGGGGGGGGTGGGTCACAGCTACCGGGGGGGGGGTCACAGCTACCGGGGAGGGGGGGGGGTGGGTCACAGCTGCCGGGGTGGGGGGGTTCACAGCGACCGGGGGGGGCCGCCGCCCTGCCCCTCCTCGCGTCGATCGCCGCCCTTTCCCTTCACTGGGGCCGCCAGACGAGATCCACGACGGCATGAACCTGGAGCTCTACTACCAGTAGCGGCCGCCGCCCCTCCCGGTTCCTCCCCCACCGCGATCCCGGCTTCCCCTGACCCCCCCCCGCAGTATGGCCGAGCTGGAGCCGTGTTGAAGCTCTGAACGTGCTGTAGCTGCCCCGGAGCGTTAAACTGGTTTATAATAAACGTCTTTCTCCACTTTCTGGTTGCGGTTCTTTCCCCTCTGCGGGCTTTCTGCCCCTCCGCGGCCACCGTCCGGCCTCGCGTCACGTGCCCGCCGCCGCTTCCGCCTCAATGCGGACCCCCCCACCCTCCCAGTCCGCAGCCAATGAGGACCGGACGGGCGGGCGCTTTCACCAATGGCAGCGCGCGGCGGGCGGGCTCTGCCGTCTCTCTGACCAATGGGGGCGGAGGGAGAGGGGTGGGTCCGGCCGGCCCCCTTTCCCCCGCGCCAATGGGGCCGGGCCCGGTGCGGTGAGGCGCTGCCGAGGGAAGATGGCGGAGGAGGAGAAGCTGCCCGCGGGCTGGGAGAAACGCATGAGCCGCAGCTCCGGTACGGTGGTGCGGGAGGGGCTGCGGGAGCGCCCGCTTCCCGGGGCGGGGAGGGGGTTGGGCCTCGGCGAGGGGCGAGGCCTGGGGGCGGCGGAGCGGGGCCTGGGGGGCGGTGGGGGGGCGGGGGCACGGCCGGGGGTCGTGCCGGTGGCTGGGGGCCCCGAAAGCCAACCGCAGAGCAGCGTGGGCGGGGGGAGTCCGGGGGACACACGACCCCTGCCCCTCTGCTCCGCTCTGCCGGACCCACCCTGCTCCGGCTCTGCAGCCCCCAGCCCCGGCGGGACGGGGAGCTGGTGGAGAGGGGCCGGAGGAGGCCACGCAGGTGATGGGAGGGCTGGGGCTGCTCTACTGGGAGGGCTGGGGCTGCTCTACTGGGAGGGCTGGGGCTGCTGCGCTGGGAGGGCTGGGGCTGCTGCGCTGGGAGAGCTGGGGCTGCTGCGCTGGGAGAGCTGGGGCTGCTCTACTGGGAGGGCTGGGGCTGCTCTACTGGGAGGGCTGGGGCTGCTGCGCTGGGAGGGCTGGGGCTGCTCTACTGGGAGGGCTGGGGCTGCTCTACTGGGAGGGCTGGGGCTGCTGCGCTGGGAGGGCTGGGGCTGCTCTACTGGGAGGGCTGGGGCTGCTGCGCTGGGAGGGCTGGGGCTGCTGCGCTGGGAGAGCTGGGGCTGCTCTACTGGGAGAGCTGGGGCTGCTGCGCTGGGAGGGCTGGGGCTGCTCTACTGGGAGGGCTGGGGCTGCTGCGCTGGGAGGGCTGGGGCTGCTCTACTGGGAGGGCTGGGGCTGCTCTACTGGGAGGGCTGGGGCTGCTGCGCTGGGAGGGCTGGGGCTGCTCTACTGGGAGGGCTGGGGCTGCTCTACTGGGAGGGCTGGGGCTGCTCTACTGGGAGGGCTGGGGCTGCTCTACTGGGAGGGCTGGGCTGCTCTACTGGGAGGGCTGGGGCTGCTCTACTGGGAGGGCTGGGGCTGCTGCGCTGGGAGAGCTGGGGCTGCTGCGCTGGGAGGGCTGGGGCTGCTGCGCTGGGAGGGCTGGGGCTGCTGCGCTGGGAGGGCTGGGGCTGCTGCGCTGGGAGGGCTGGGGCTGCTGCGCTGGAGGGCTGGGGCTGCTGCGCTGGGAGGGCTGGGGCTGCTGCGCTGGGAGGGCTGGGGCTGCTGCGCTGGGAGGGCTGGGGCTGCTGCGCTGGGAGGGCTGGGGCTGCTGCGCTGGGAGGGCTGGGGCTGCTGCGCTGGGAGGGCTGGGGCTGCTGCGCTGGGAGGGCTGGGGCTGCTGCGCTGGGAGGGCTGGGGCTGCTGCGCTGGGAGGGCTGGGGCTGCTGCGCTGGGAGGGCTGGGGCTGCTGCGCTGGGAGGGCTGGGGCTGCTGCGCTGGGAGGGCTGGGGCTGCTGCGCTGGGAGGGCTGGGGCTGCTGCGCTGGGAGGGCTGGGGCTGCTGCGCTGGGAGGGCTGGGGCTGCTGCGCTGGGAGGGCTGGGGCTGCTGCGCTGGGAGGGCTGGGGCTGCTGCGCTGGGAGGGCTGGGGCTGCTGCGCTGGGAGGGCTGGGGCTGCTGCGCTGGGAGGGCTGGGGCTGCTGCGCTGGGAGGGCTGGGGCTGCTGCGCTGGGAGGGCTGGGGCTGCTGCGCTGGGAGGGCTGGGGCTGCTGCGCTGGGAGGGCTGGGGCTGCTGCGCTGGGAGGGCTGGGGCTGCTGCGCTGGGAGGGCTGGGGCTGCTGCGCTGGGAGGGCTGGGGCTGCTGCGCTGGGAGGGCTGGGGCTGCTGCGCTGGGAGGGCTGGGGCTGCTGCGCTGGGAGGGCTGGGGCTGCTGCGCTGGGAGGGCTGGGGCTGCTGCGCTGGGAGGGCTGGGGCTGCTGCGCTGGGAGGGCTGGGGCTGCTGCGCTGGGAGAGCTGGGGCTGCTGCGCTGGGAGGGCTGGGGCTGCTGCGCTGGGAGGGCTGGGGCTGCTGCGCTGGGAGGGCTGGGGCGGCTCGGCCTGGAGAAGAGGAGGCTCCGGGGAGGCCCGAGAGCGGCTCCCGGTGCCCAAAGGGGCTGCAGGGAAGGTGGGGAGAAGCTTTGTCCTCTGCGGCGAGAGCTTCCCAGGCTGGCTGGCTCAGAAGCCGCTCCAAGCTGTGCCCTTCAGCGTGGCTGCTCAGCTGGTTTTACTGGTGGCGGGGACGGCGAGGGAGAGGTGGGGTCTGCGTGAGCCCCTCCTCTGCCGCAACCGCCGTGGCTGAAGGTCCTGGGGGGCGCGAGCTGCGTGGCTGCCTGGAGTTTGCCGGTCTAGGCTGTCGGTCGGGATCGCAACCGGGAACCCGCACCCTTTGCGGCCAGGTCGCGGCTTCCCTGGCCGCAGCGCACGGCTCGGCCGTCGCGATCCCTCACCTTGGCTCGCTTGGCGTTTTTCTGGAGTCCTCGTCCGCTCCTAGCTCCGGCGGAGAGCTTTGGGAGGGACGATTCGCTAGCAGAAAGCGGCCATCGCCCCGGTCGATGCCGTGAGGGGGGCGTTTTGCCGCCGATCGGCGCGAGCGTCGGGAAGGGGAACGGCAGCCGGGGCCCGCTCCCGCGTGGGGCCCTCGCTTGGACCGAAACGCTGGCGTGGGAGATGCTGCGGAGCTGTAAAGCCCGGTTTCCTGCCTCCTGTGTGGGAGCTGAGGGCGTGGACGCGGCCCGGCGCACGCAGAAAGCTAGCGTTCCGTGCCTTTGGGGTCAAGCAGCTGGTTCTGGGGGTCAGAAGCTGGTTCTGGGGGTCAGAAACCGGTTCTCGCGGTCAAGCAGCTGATTCTTGGGGTCAGAAGCTGGTTTTGGGGGTCAAGAAACTGGTTTTGGGGGTCAAGAAGCTGGTTTTGGGGGTCAAGAAGCTGGTTCTGGGGGTCAGAAACCGGTTCTCGCGGTCAAGCAGCTGATTCTCGGGGCCTGCCTGTTTTTTTTTTTTTTAACCCCGGCCGCTCTCTCTGCCCGCAGGCCGCGTTTATTACTTCAACCACATCACGAACGCCAGCCAGTGGGAGCGGCCCAGTGGCAGCGGGAAGAACGGGCAGGGCGAGCCCAGCAAGGTGCGGTGTTCGCACCTCCTGGTGAAGCACAACCAGTCCCGCAGGCCCTCGTCGTGGCGGCAGGAGAAGATCACGCGGACCAAAGACGAGGCGCTGGAGCTCATAAACGGCAAGTAAATGCAGGAGAGGGAGAGAATGTGGTGCTGTTGCAGGGGAAAAGTCCCTTTAAAGGCCAAAACCGCGGCGCGGTGCGTCCTGAACTTGCCGCAGCGGTTTGGCCGCGGACGTTCGCGTGCGGCCGCGCGCAGAAGCGGTTTTGCCGTGCGATTAAGTGGCGCAGAGATAGGCCCCGGCCCCCGCGCCTCCCCCTTCCTGGTGTGTTTTTTTTTTTTTTTTGTGACGTTGTTTCAGAGGTTTGTTTGTATTTTCCGTGTAAATGTGTATTTTAATGTTAAAAATAAAATCATTTAAAGCTGAAACAAACGTTCTTTAAACACTTCTTTGTATTTCATGTCACTTGAGTCCCTGCCCTGGCAGCAACTTAGAGTAAGTTCTACATAACCTCTGCATGAAAGCTGCTTTGAGAGGGGCCGAGCCTTGCACGAGGCCGTGCAGATCGGCTCGGGCCGCTCCCGGAGCGCGCTGGCGTGTGGCGAGGCGAGGTTCGGATCGGTCCTCAGTGAATTTTCGGAAATGCCGGTGGCCAGCAGGTGGGATCTGCTCGCCACCTTTTGGGAAGGGGGAGGTTCAACGAATTCCCGCAGAGGGGAATTTCCTTCGGGAATTGTCTCCGTTGGGTTAGAGCGGCGGGAAAGCGGGACGCAGAGGTCTGCGCCGAGCGAGTTGAGGAGAGATGAAGAGATTGAGACATTTCAGCTAAGCTGCGAATTCTGTCTGGCTCTCTCTTTATTTATTTTATTTTTTTTTTAAGGAATAAAACTTGTAGACCCGTCTCCTGGTGCGATGTTCGTTAGCAGGGCAGCGCGGAGAGGCTAAACCGTTTGTGTTTTTGGAAGGGCGGCTTGTCCTCCTGTCTCCGGAGAGGCATGGCGGGGCGGGCTCCGTAGGAGCCTGGATGGCGTTTTCGGGACGCGGCTCGCGCCGTTCTCGCTCTGTTTGCGGGATTTCCGTTGAGACGCCGCGGTTCTTCGCTACCTGCTGGGAATACCATGGGGAAAAAAACCCCAGGCCGCCCTCCCCGCCGTTCTGTCCGCGGCTGTCCCCCGCGAACGCCCCTCCCGGGAAGGTCAGCTGGTGATTAATTATTTTGTGGTGGCTTCCTGGGAAGGGCTGGCGCCGGGCGAGAGGCACTGGGGGTTCTGGCTGGATTTGCTCTCAAGGTTTTTCCGGACTCTCTCCGCTCTGATGCGTAGAAACCCAGTTTCCAGCCAGCTACGGCTTGTGATCCGTTTCTCTCCGTTGTTTCTTGCGTTAGTGTTGTTTAATTACTTAATTAAATGTAATTTCTTCCCGAGGTCGACCCCTGTGTGGATTTAGGGAGCCCTGCTCTTTACCAGCCTGTTTGTGCACGCCGAGCCAAGCAGGCTTTTCGTTTCGGGTAATGTAGGTCGGCCCTTCTGCCGCTGCTGCTCTCAGCCCTCCTTTGCGCTTCACTTGCAATTAATCTTCCTCGGGTTCGGTGTGCTGCGCGGCACACCAGCTTGGTTCTCCGCTGTGCCTTCCGCGGTGGCGTTTCCTCTCCGCCGAGGGCAGCATGACTTCGGGGCTGGATTCTCCCGCTTCTGAAGTGGCGCTGCCTGGTTTGGAGTTGTCTGTAACTCCCCGCTTGCGTCCCCGTTCCGCTGGAGCTCCCTGTGAGCCGCCGGCTCTGCCGCGTTTGTAAGCGCGTGTGCGAGTTCCAGGCCGTCGCCGTTCTTCGGCTCGCCTCCCGTTATTCCCTTTCGCTTGTGCCTGGAGGTTCCCTCGGGGTGGTTGACCAAACCCTGGCAGGCGGTTCGGGAGATAAACGTGGACGCTCTCCTCCTCGGCCTGGCCGCGCTGCCACGTTAACACCGGGGCGTATCCCAACGCCGCGGTCCGTGGCGCTTCTGCACGGCGTGCGCGGCGGCTGTGTGCCGTTAGAGACCCGTTTACGGTGGTGCGAGCGGGGATTTTGGGGATGAACTCCGGCTTGTCAGCGAGCGGGCTGTTTGTGCGCGGGCAGCCTCGGTTGACAGGATGGCCTGCGGGCTGGAAGACCGGTCTGGAGGCTGAGAATCCCTTCGTTTTGGTCTCGCCGGCATCAAGCTGCGGTACAGGAGGTAATCAAAAATTGGCAGCTGCTTTTTTTAGGTTGCTGCTGGCCGTGTCAGCTCCGAAGAGGCCACCTGCGCTCTGTCCTTGAGGAATATTTTCGTAGCTCGCAGGGTGTACGCAAACAGGCAGCGCTAAAACCGGCTGGAGAACGCTCGTTTCCCCGTCCTCCGGCGGCAGAACCCACCCTCTTCCTTCTGCGAGAGCGTCCCTCCGCGTGATGAAGCCTGGCTCTGTGGTTACGTGCGTGAGCCTCGTTCGGGGAGGGACCTTCCGCTGCTTGCGGCCGGAATAAACTGCGCTCGGATCAATTTTCCTTTGCTTTTCTCTTTTGGAGGCTTATCTAACGAAGTGCAGGCTCGTTATACGTGCAGGTTTCTTCCAACCGGTGCTCAGTTGCGTTTTTGGTGGGGGGCTGGCTGCAAGTCAGACCCATGATGCCTCGAGATTTCAATTAGTGGTTACGCTCCTCTTAACGAAGGAACTGGAGCTGGCCGAGTTGTGGGAAACTACGCAGGATTTCCTCGTCGTCTCGAGAATCCGTGGAAATCTGCCTCGCGCGGCGTTGAGGGGTGTGTGTGCTTTGCTCGTCTCCGAGAGCCGTCAGCGTCGTTAATTAGTGGCGCCACAATCAGGTTACGAAGCTGTTGGCTGGAAAACACGATCTATCTCCTCGGCTTTCTTGTTCGGAGCTAGCAGAGGGATTTGCGCCGGTCCGGAAGGGCTCGGAGCGCTCGGTTAAGGCTAGGAATATTTCTTACCCGACCCTTTAAAGAGCTGTCCTGACCAATAATTCACTCCTCGGGGATTCTCTGTGCTCGGCCTTCTGCTGAGGTGAACCTTCGGAAACCAAAAGCTCTGCAGAATCGCGGCCTGGTGTGGGGGGGATGGGACCGTCGAAGCCCACCCAGTCCAGCCCCCCGCGAGGAGCGGGGCCGTGTCCACCAGGGTCCGGTTGCGCAGGTTGCTGCTTTGAAGCCCGTGCTTCAGCAGTAGTCGTAGGTGGAGTCGCCTTCTTTTAATTGAACGGAGGCTTAAATAGAAACGGACCGCAGCGCAAAGATGGAAACGTGATGCTTAAGATGAGGTTTTGGGGTTGTTTTCCCCATTTTTCCTTCACCTGACTGAGTTATTCCCTGCATTTCCAGGCTACATCCAGAAGATAAAATCGGGAGAAGAGGATTTTGAGTCTCTGGCTTCCCAGTTCAGCGACTGCAGCTCGGCGAAAGCGGGAGGCGATCTGGGTGCGTTCGGAAGAGGTGAGTCGCACTCAGCCCGGCGACGGGAGCGTCGGGTGGAGATCGGCGGGCCGGCGCTGTTGTTCCTGGCCGGGGGTGGGATTGGATGAGGCGCCCCGCGGCCGGGGGAGTGAACATGGAAAGGGATTTGTGTGCGAGGCGACGCGCGGGGCGGGAGGTGCCGGCACGCCCCAGGAGTGGTCGGGCATTCTGATCTTCAGGGAGCGAGCTATTAACGAACTGCGGGAACGAGGCCAGATCGCAGCCCGTCGTTTCGGCAGAGACTGTGTGACGGAGTTATTGATGGGCGCAGCGAGGCAGAGCCAGCAAACCGCTCGTGGTTGCTGCCTCGTTAATGAAATTTGCTGGGGTGGGAGGAAGCGGCTTTGGGAGGGGGAGCAGACACTCGGAACCTCTCCTGCTTGAGCCTGTGAATGCTTTTTGCAGTGCTTGCACTGGGAGGGGGACAGAAAGCCGTGATGTCAGCAGCACGGCTACGATGTTCAGGGCTGAGCAGGGATGTTTTGTTGTAGATGATTAATCCCCGGGTGCTGTGCCCGCTGTTTGGGGTTCGGCAGATCCTCAGCTCGTTGTGCTCTTTGTGGAAAATTTATTTATTTTTTTTTCTGGCTGCACCAAAAATGTACAGGAATGTTGCAAGAGCCAGCTCCCACTAGATGGCATTGGAACCACGCGTGGTGGCCAAACCCCTGCGCTGTCGCTCCATCCCCCTCTCTGCCTCTTTTTTCTTTTCCTTTCTTTTTTTTTTTCCCTGGGCTGAAAATGTAATTTGTTGGAACTCGGAGCACTGGCTACTTCGGAGGTGAAGCTATTAAAACATTTCAATTTGTCTCCCTGAAACCCTTCAAATAAGTCACGTTTCTGCTCGAGGAAGACCACTGTGGCGTAGCAGGGAGGCTGTTACCTCGTCTGAGGTAAAGGTTTCAGCTCCAGATGGAAAATAACCGAAAAATGCAGGTGACGAGGCAGGTCTGCCTGGCGGTGAACGACCCTGGCTTTGCCGCTGGAGCTCGTGAGCCCGGCGAGCTGCTGGCAATCCGTCTGAAAGCTGACGTGAGAGAAGCAAAACTCTGGAAAGGCAGGTCGCCTCAGGAATAAAACACTTTTTTTGGAAGGAGAAAACGCCGAGCTGAAGCTGTTACTGATCCTGCAAGGGAGGAACGGGAGCATCCTTTACGGCATCTAGCTGCCTTGCTGGAGAAAGGGGAGTGGGAGGCTGGGGGGCCTGAAACGGAACACGCGTTCTGGAGGTGCTGCTGGGCCGGGTGCGGCGCACCGGCGCTGCGTGGTCTTTGGGAGGTCGGGAAGGTTCGGTTTGCAAGAGATCCCTAGCTGTCAGGCTGCCTGGAAGCTTTCTGCAGCCCCCTCCTGCCACGGAGGCTGGCGTCTCTCCTCTTGGCTCGAATTGTTCTGGCTGCGCAGTGGTGCGGCTCGTTCCTTCAGCCTCTCTGCAGAGCTGTCGTAGTTTTGTCAGCGAACCCCCCCGCGGGGTCCTTCCTGCGAGCGCCTCTTGGCTTTCCTGAGCCGGGATCACCAAGCCTGCTGAAACTCCGCCACCGCAGCCCGCAGAGCAGTTCTTATCTAGCCGTGACATTATCCGCCTGTGCCTCGGGAATTATTCGGTGCGGCTGGTAACGCGCACCGCGGCCGTTCTCCCTGCGCGCCCGGAGCGCACACGAGGCTGGAAGGGGGAACGCGCGCAGGTTTTCCTCTGCGCTTTGGGCCTGCAGCTCTCCCAGCGGCTTTCCCCGCTGCGCTGATGTCTGCGGGATCCGAACAAACCCCGCCCCCCCCCCCCCCCCCCCCCGGTTTAAAAAAGAAAAAAGTCTGTGTACGTGAGTGTGTGAATGGGTTGTTTTGAGTCATCTTCTGCGGGCAGATGAAAACAAACACCCCCTTAATTGGTGGCTTTGTTGTTTGCCTGGAAGCTGTCTTCAGTCGAGGCTTGCTTGCTCGCAAAGATCTTCTGTTCGCTGCCGAGCTTAATTGAACTTTCTGGTGTCTGCTCTCTGCAGGTCAGATGCAGAAGCCTTTTGAAGACGCCTCGTTTGCGCTGAGGGCTGGCGAGATGAGCGGACCAGTTTTCACAGAATCAGGGATCCACATCATCCTACGCACAGAGTAAAGTGCCTTGGTGACACGTAGAAAGGAAAGGGCGCGGAGAAGACAGGAAAAAAAAAAAACCAACCAAAACCTACTCCAACCCTGCACTCTCCCAAATGAACTTCATATCCAGTTTAAAGAAAAAAAAAACCGCTCATTTCATATCTCAGTCTCTCCCGTGGCACCTGACACACTGTTTGTCACCTGCAGAGACGCGTGGTTAGCCAAGGGTGAGGGCACAACCAGAGTAAGGCAGTCGCATCTTTCGTAAGCAGAGAGGATGTTAAACCCGACGTTTTTGGCATGCCACAGCTGCTTGAGCCGTGCTGACGTGTCTCCCGAGCCCAGGAGCCATCAGTGCTAGAGGTCCCACTTCAGCGCTTCCCGCCTCCCCCCGGTAGAGACGCCGAGTATTTATTGCAGCACGGCGCTGAGGGCGGCGAACCGGCGTGTGAACTCCGGCGCTGCGGCGGAGCGCGCCCCCGGCCTCCCGCACGCGTGTTTGTAACCCCAACGGACGCTGTTTGCTCTGCGGTCCGGCCTCCTGGCTCGCAGAACCGGTTTACATTCGTAAGTTGGCCGTCAGATGGCAAGCGAGGAGCCGGCTCGGCGCGGGGCAGCCGTCCCTCGGTGTCCGTCCGTAGCTTCCCGTAGCACAGCTGTCTCGGTGGGGATGGTCCCTCTGCCCCGTCGCGTGGTGGCGCGGGAGCCCCCTCCGCTCCCGCCGTTGCTTTGACTCTAAAACTTGAAGATGCCTTTTGGTTCTGAACACAAACGAGAGAGGCTAGCGGCCAGTAGTTCCCCTGCAGGAAGACGAGCCAGCCCGAGCTGCGTAGCGGTACGTAGGTAGCGAGCGGGCTGGTTTTTGTTTGGTTTCCTCAAGCTCCTCTCCATCCACTTGTGCTTTGAACGCTGTCAGTCATCATTTTCCAGTTACACCGCATTGCTTATGTTTAGCGAAATAAAAATGGAAAAAAAAAACCCATATCCCAGCTTTGGTCCGGTGCAATCCAGCTGTGTAGTTCCAGTTTCTTCAGCAGAAAATAAAGCCCTCTCCAATTAAACGTTCCAGAGCTCTGGTGTTGATTTTTTCTCCTCCTTTACCTGCGGAGATCGCGTGGCTTCTGTCAGAACAAACAAGAACATCTGCAGCGTGTGCTGAGTTGGCTCTTGCTGGGTTGTTTTTTTTTTTAATCCTAAAATGGAAGTGTGGCTGGCATGGCACTGAGAAAAACTCGTCCCAGTTTGTCTTTCGGTCTGGGCTCAGATTCTTGATTCTCTTGCCGTCGGGTTCTCCCGCTCTGCATCGAGGCGATGCCGTATTTCCTAAGAGCTGTTTATATCCTGGTGCATGGCGTTACGTCAGGGGGGGTAAACCTCCGACCGTCGCTGGCCGTTCTGCTTGTGCTGGGGAGATGGAAGGCTCTGGCCCGTCGGAGAAAAGTTGGTTTCCATAGCTACACATCGATTTTAAAAAAAATATGTATCCAGCTCGGGGTGATGGGCAGGTGAGAGCTTCAAAAAGAAAAATTACCAGTAGCCGTGCGGTATCGCGGGCTCAAAGGGAAATCGAGGCAGGCAGAGGTGTCGCCTCGCTGGAAATGTGGTGACAGAGCGAAAGCAGCAGCAGCCGGGTGTCCTTTTGCAGCTGCAGTGGCTTTGCTTCCCTGCCGCTGTTCCTGCTGTGGCGGGGGGATCCCAGCCCTGCGTTCACATCTTCAGGAGGGGGAACAGCATGGAGATCGCCTCCGACCGCGAGCGAAACGTAGAGGAGATGGCCGTGGCCGCGAAAGAAGGAGGAGGAGCTGGAGAGTTTGGGGGTTAAGACGCCGCTGTGGGCTCTCTCACTGCTGCAGGTTTGGGATGGGCGAAGACCGCGCAGCAGGAAGGTGCTGGCTTGTAGGAAGCATTTGTTGGTGGCTGTGGGTGCTGCTGAACACGCAGCCTCCGGGGCTCTGCGCTGGACGACGGGGTCCGAGCAGCCCCCTAGGGAAGGATAAATGCCCCTGAGAGATCCCGACGGTGTTCCTCAAGGTGGGAATTGTGTGGCAAGCAGGCTTAGCGGCCCTCAGCGTCGTTAGGAACTGGCCGGATCCGGCCCCGCGCTGTGCCGAGGAGAGCCGCTCTGCGGTGCTGGGCGAAGGCGCATCGTTAGCCGGCGCCTCGTGCAGCAGCGCTGGTTTGGCTGGGCCCCTCTCGTTTCTCGGCAGGGAGGCTTTGCGGAAACGCTCGGCAGAGCGAGCGCGTGTGCGGGGAGGGTGGGAGCCTCTCCCGAGGCTCCGCTTGCGGCTTTGGCGTTGGTTGTCCTGCGATTTGGGCTCGGCTCTGTTTGTCTCGTCGCAGAGGTCGCGAACCACGAGCTGCTTTGGGCTCCTGCCCTTTCCCCAGGGAACGCGCGCTTATTGCTGCGCTCAGCGAGCATCTGTGAGACGGTAACCTGATTTGGCACGCCGTCACGGCCTGGATTTGCGTCCCGTCCCTTCCTGGTTCCGCTCCTGGCTGAGTCACGGAGCAGCACGGCTCCGTCTCGCCCCGTTCCTGCAGGGGACCCTGGCTCCGTCTTCCGCGCGAGTGTCAGCCCTTGGATTCCGTCGCTGGCGCGGTGACACTGACGGTAACTGCTTCTGACCGTGCCGCGTTTGAAGCCTTCGCTTCTCCGGAAGGATCGTTTAAGGGATGTCTTCTGCTTGCTCTCCAGGGCCTGAGGAGCCGGCTGGCGCATCCCGGGAGCTCCGGCGCCGGGTCGGAGGCAGGTCTGGGGCTGTCTCGGGAGGGAGAAGCTTTTCTCCAGCTCTCAGCCCGCCGTTGTGTGGTTTGAGGAGGCTGACGGCAAGAGGAAGGGAAAGGGCAGCCCCCCTACCCCTGCTGCGACCCCAAGGCCGGGCTCCAGGCTCATTTTTCCGCCTGCCAAATCTGCAGCGCGTTGTTCACGCCTGCGGAGAGGGCAGCTGGTGCTGCGGGAGGTCGCATCCGTCTCTGCCGAGTGCCGTGGTTGAAGTGGGGCTGTGAAACTTGGCGCTCCCGTTCTCAGGCTGGTGAGGCAGCAGCTCCCCGCGTCCAGCCCTGGGAAAAGGAGCTCGGGGAAGGGATCGGAGCCGGGTCGGAGTCCGTGTGCACGCCGGTGTGCGCGGATGCGGGGATGCTTGCACGCGCAGCCAGCTGCGGTGAAGGTGCACGTGGAATGGAAAGAGGAGCTCAAAAGGGCCCAGAGGATCTCACGGTTGGCATTTCTGCCCCAAAGAAATCGTAAGATTTTGGGGAGGGGGGGAAGCAAACTCCGCTGTGGGGTGCAGAGCTATAACCTCATTAGCGGATCGCAGCCGTTGGTGAAGGAGCTGAGTGGTCAGGTTGGGACGGGGCTGCGGTGGCGTTCGTGGAAGGGAGAGGAGGCCGAAGCGGCGCAGGTCGGATGCGGCTCCCTCCTGGCGTGTTTGTTTTTCCAAAGTCTTTGCAGAAAGTTTATATTCTGGAAAACACAGCAGAAATTATCCACAGTTTGTGGCTCTGCACGAGCCAGGGACCTGGAGACCAGGCTTAATGCCGAGAGGAGGGATCCACGAGCGGGGCTGAGCCGAGGCCGGGGCGTGCTGCTGGTCCCTGCTCCGCTCTTCCCAGCCGTGTGTTCTCCGTCCCTTCGTGGGGTGCCCTTTCGTGGGCTTTGCGGGGGTCTCCTGCCGCCCCGCTGAACGCGAAGCCCCTGGCTCGGAGCTCGGAGCGAAGCGCGGCGCAGCGGGTTCTGCCGCAGAAGCGTGTCCTGCAGCTCGGCTTTGACACGGCGTGGGGAAGCCACGCGAGCACCCAAGGACAAGGAGTTGTCCTCCCGGCACCGGGAACTGGGATCCCGGGGGGCGCAGAGACGCACCGCAGCGGGGTCATTTAATGCTGCTGCCTCTACCTGCCAAAAAGCGAGCGCGCTTGGTGGCTCTGCTGGGGAACGCAATTATTTTTCGGGCTACACCTAATCCCCGTTCCTGAATTCCCTGATCCTTCAGATCCTCCTCCCCAGGGGAGCCGCGGGCGCAGCCGCATCCCGCTTGCGCAGACCTGTCTCTGCGGCCCAGCCGCCCGCTCCGCCCCTCCCTCACGCCACCCCAGTGTCGCTTTGCGTTCCATTAGCATTCGCGCCAAGTGTCCCGACTAATCCCTCGTTTCACGATCACCGCTCGCTCTCTCCCGGCCTGAACCGCTGTCATCGCTCACCCCGACCGCAGCGACGGCCGGAAAGGATTTTTAGGGGAGGCAGAGTTTGGCCGGAGCCAGCAGCTCCATGACCTGAGACCGTCGCCGCTGGGACAGACACCCGCGTAAGAAGCCGCCGCTGTGCTTCTACGCGAGCCGTTGCCGTGGCAGGTGAAGGAGCACGCTGCTCTGATGGCAAATATTCCGGGAAGGAGCGATCTCCCTGGTCAGGACGTCAGCGGCCGGCGGCGTGGAGGGCGCCCGCACCTCTAGATGTAGCTCTCGAGCTTTGCACGCCGGTGGAACCAGACGCATCTCCCCACCCCCCAGCTCCCCGCAGGGCCATTTTGTGCGAGCCGCCGCTCGCGGTGGCATCCGCCTTTGCGTCCCCCAGTTCTGCGAGCGAACCCTTAATTGGATCATCAGCGGCGTCTAATTTGCCGAGTTCCCCCCACCTCCCCGCCCCCCGTGTCATTACGGGTCCGGGCAAGCGAGCGGCGTGCTGGCAGCTCCCGAGGACGATGCTGGAGCGTTTCGCTCTGCTGTGATGAACTTTCCTACTGATTATTTTCAGGCGCTCCCAGCTTGAATCAGAGCCGTCGTTCCCTACCGCGGCCTGGCTGGAAGGAGCCTGCCCCTCACTGGCATCGTCCTTTTGTCCCCTGGGCCCATCTCCTGTCCCCTGGGCCCATCTCCTCTCCCCATGAGTATCCTCGTCCCCTGCTTGGTCCATCTCCAGAGCCTGGCCTCAGTGCAGCCAGGAGGGTTTGGGGAGGGCAGCGAGGGTCTGGGGAGGGCGGCGAGGGTTCGAGGAGGGCAGCGAGGGTTCGGGGAGGGCGGCAAGGGTTTGGGGAGGGCGGCAAGGGTTTGGGGAGGGCGGCAAGAGTCTGGGGAGGGCAGCGAGGGTCTGGGGAGGGCAGCGAGGGTTTGGAGCACCTGCAGCGAGGCAGGACTGCCTTGGGTGCTGTTAATTTGCCAACCCTGCCAAATTAGCGTGAAGGTGTTGAGATTTAACCCCAGTCGGCAACTGAGTACCACGCTGCCGCTCGCTCACGGAGGATCGGGAAGAAAGGGAAGCTTGTGGGCTGAGATGAAGACGGTTTACTAGGCTAGCGAAGGAAGAGCTAATAATCCGTATTAACAATGCTAATAGCGTTAGCACCCAGCGCGGCCTGGCAGGGAGCTGCCTGCGCCCTCCCGCCCCGGCTGATGCTCGGCTGCATCCCAAGGCTCAGAGGTTTCCATGGCAACTCCCCGAGCATCCCTGGCGCCGCCGCCGCTGCTGTGAGAGCTGTGGGGCCCTGCGCGGTGTTGGCGCCGCGGCCTGTGCTCGGGAGGGCTCAGCACCGTGTCAACGTACCCAAACATTCAGGCATTATGGATAAAATATTTGTGTATTTATCTATTTTACGTATTTTAATCCCTACTTATATGAATGTGTTATTTCTGTAGTCTGCGCCACGCAGGACAGCCCCCCGGGAAGGCGGCCGGGGGGATTTTGGTTGCGGCACCGGGCCATCCCGAGGATACGGTGCTCCGGGATATCCGTAACCGGAGGCTGCGGGGACCCGGGCGCCGCTGCGGCGGGGCGCCGCGCCTCTTGCGGTGCTCGCCCCGTGCACATTCGGACGCGTGCGTGACTCCGGCACAGCGTGCACGGGGTGGTTTTGGGCGCGTCTCCTCCCTCCCCGCACGTCAGACATCTCAACCCCACCGGTCCCGCTGGGATGCGCGGCCCACGTCTGCTGGTTCTCCTGGCCCTCACCGGAGAGGATCAACGGGGAAGAGCTGCGATCAGCTCGCACCGAGGCCCCCCCAGCCTTTTTCCTGGAGTCGGGCGTGCCGACGAGACTCTGCCTGGCGCAAAACCTTGCAGCCACCTGGCTGGGCAGAGCCCGGCCCCTCTCCCGCCGCGCGGCTCGCGAAGGCGGATGATGTCCATTATCCCCATCCGTGGCGGCGGATGGTGCCAAGCGCAGCCGCAATTAATCAGCGCCTATTTATGGCAGGCTATTCATCGAACGGGAAGGAATCATCGGCATTGTGATGGAGGCTTTGATGTCCAGGCGTTCAGAAGCAAATCTCCGCAAGCTGCTTCCAATCTGCCGTGGAGCGGGAATAGATTTCCATATTAACGACCGGAGGGGCTGTCGGTGCTGCCAGCGAATGTGCTGCTGATGCGGAACGAGGGTGCTGAGTCCCTCGGAATCGGGGCAGGTGGCCTTGTTTTTGGCTGTGGCGTGGATTTAGCGGTCGCCAGAGGTGTGCTGTCAGCATCTGGTGTTCTCTGATTGCAGCGACGGCCACGGACGCCTGGACGGGGCGGAAAAGTCGGGCTCTTCCTTCTCCGCTTGCCTGGGTTGGGTTGGCAGACGGATTTACCCCGTTCTGGGACCCAGGCGGGGGCAGCGTTGCTCAGGAGGCTGCTTCTTCCTCCCCTCTCCCCTCGGGACGGAGGCTCACACCTCCTGCAAGGCGGAACGCTGAGCGTGCGGTGCGGCGGAGGTCAGGCAGTGCCAGTGGCGCAGTCGTTAGGATGAACTGGTTCCCTCCTCTTCCTCTCCAACGGGCTGGTTCTGTGGGGGGGCGCGGAGCTGGGGGGACGGACGGAGCCGGATCTCCGCCAAGCTCGGTGCGAGCCCAGCCTCTTCTCGTCCCCTCTGCCTGCCCCCGTCCCGTGCTGTCCCCATCTGCCCTTCTCCGTGGCCATCCTTCTCCGTGACCATCCTTCTCCATGGCCATCCTTCTCCACAGCCGTCCTTCTCCGTGGTCCTCGCTGCCCGCGGCTCCATCCCGCTCTCTCCTGCTCCCAGCCCAGTTTGACATCACGATGGCTTCGGCTCCGCATCCTCCTTCATCAGCTGCCTGGCATCGCAGATTGAAATAGCCATTTTTAAATTTTCTTTTCTTTTTTTTTTTTTTTTTTGGTTGCTGTCATGCCAAACAGCAGGAACACAATTAGCAGCGGCGTTAACGGAGCGATTTGGAGCTGCTCCCCCTCCGCTGTGCCCTGCTGCGCTGTGGCTTTTCTTCTTGCCTCTCTCATTTCTTGCTTTCCGCAGCAAAATAACCTGGCGGGGGGAGGGAGTGCCCCCCCAAATCCCACCCGAGGCCTTGCTTTGGGAAGGCAGCCGGCCGTTAATTGTTAATAAACCGGCTGGAGACCACGCGGCGTTCCCAGAAGGTTTCTGGTCGTAACGAACATCCACTGGGAAAGTTCATCGCGTAAACCCCGGTGAGCAGCTCACACCGACCGCTCCGGGACGCCGGCGCTCGGCACGGGCACCGCAATGCTTCCAGAGGAGCTGGGTCTCTCCTCGGCTCCGGCCCCCGTTAGCCCGGCTCCTCTCCGGGTGCTGGGAGCACGCGTGGGTCCCGGCTCCCCTCACCCCGGCACTGTCCGCGGGGAAAATTTAAAAATATCCTCGGATTTGGCAAGGGTTGGTGTTTTATTTCCACGATCTCTTTAAATATGTGTCTCACCTCTGCCTGGTGAGAGACAGGACAGCTCGTTAGCTGCCGAGCTGCCGCTAATTGCCTGATGGGGACGGTGACTCATTCCCAAGCTGTTCTTCTCTCATTCCAATGGGGAAGCCAGCGCAGGCAAACCGAAATCCCGCCCTTTTCCGTGCTGCGGGGCGGGCGAGGGTCCTGCGCGCACCGGGGTGCCTGCTCCCAGACCCGCACGGCGTCCCAGGGACGGTGCTCGCCTGGCTGGGCGCTGCCGGGGGGGGTTCATGGAGACCCCCAACCTACCTGGTCCCGGTGCCGGTGCCAGCTCGGAGTGGGAGCCTCCGGACACCGGCTCTGCTCCGAAATATCCCCTCCCGTGGGTCGTTAATAGCGGGAGACGTGGCTGCCGGTGAAATCGCTTTTAATATCGAGTAATGGGAACGGAGGAACGTGGGCAGGAATATTGCTGCCGCTGGGCCAGCCGGGATTTGGGGCTGGAATTCAAGAGCCGTGCGGGATCTCGGGCTAAATACGGGGGAACAAATGGCTCTGGAGCGGAGAGAACAGCAAGGCTGGGTGGCAGAAAACGGGAACGGCGTTCTGCCGGAGACAGCCAGCCCCTCGGGAGCGCAGCAGCTGGGTGCCTGCCCCAGAGAGATGGAAAATGCGCCTTCGCGGGTTGCGCCGTGCTGCGGGGTGGCGCAGGGGCTCGACCCGCGTCGCCGGCCGTCGGGCCGAGGCTAGTGGCATCTGACGGGGCTCGGGGGAGGCAGAGCTTCCTGGTGGGATCGGGATCCACGCGGGAAGCCTTCCCCCCGGCTGCCGCCAAGCACCGACGTTTCCCAACGCGCACGTTGGCTCTGGAGAGCAACGGAGCGGCATTGCGGCGCGTGTCGCAGAACCGGGGGAGAGGAGCGTGTGGGATTACAGCTCGCTCCTTCACGCCCCAGTATCGCAGCCCCCGCCGACGCGATTAGTTGCCATATAATTAACGCAGAGTTGTATTGGCAATAAATGTGTAACCGTATTTGTGCCGGGACCGGCGGCTCGCGGTTACGATGGCGTTGAGGAGAAGAAATGAGCCAGCAAAGAGTCTGTCAGCATGCTGTGAAATGCTGGTTGGCTTTTTTTTTTTTTCTGTTGTTATTTTTTGGACTGATTTACCAGAAGAAACGAAACCCGTGAGGCCCATCCTTCAGCATCCCCGTCCTCCTCTGAGCGCCGCGAGCTCGCGGGGAGCGCGGCTGCGAGCCTCCTCGGGCTCGCCTCCCTTCCCGCCTCCTCCTCCGGAGCGCCACGGCTTTCTGGGAAGCAATTCCCTGGCGCCGGTGAAAAATAGGCTTCCATCTGACAGACGCCAGGCCCATGCGTCCCGCAGGACGGGAGAGGAGGGGTGGAGGGAGGGAGGGATGGAGGGATGGAGGGATGGAGGGAGAGGAGGGGTGGAGGGAGGGAGGGAGAGGAGGGATGGAGGGATGGAGGGATGGAGGGAGAGGAGGGATGGAGGGAGAGGAGGGATGGAGGGATGGAGGGAGAGGAGGGATGGAGGGAGAGGAGGGATGGAGGGATGGAGGGAGAGGAGGGATGGAGGGAGAGGAGGGATGGAGGGAGAGGAGGGAGAGGAGGGATGGAGGGAGAGGAGGGATGGAGGGAGAGGAGGGATGGAGGGATGGAGGGAGAGGAGGGATGGAGGGAGAGGAGGGATGGAGGGATGGAGGGAGAGGAGGGGTGGAGGGAGGGAGGGAGAGGAGGGATGGAGGGATGGAGGGATGGAGGGAGGTCTCCCCCGTCCCCCCTCCCTGCAATGCTGTCGTTTCTCTCTTTCACTTGTAGCCTGGGGGCTTCCAGGCGGTTTTCAGGTGTGGGAGAGATGCTCGTGGGGAAAAAATAAATGAAAACCAAAGATAAATTGTGCTCACACACACGCGTAAAGGCGATTGAGCGCGGGAAGGACCCGAGCAGGCAGGCTGCTCAGAGGCAGGGCTGCAGGACCCTCGAAATAACAACGGAGCATCCCTGCCCCGAAGAGCTCCCGGGTTTAATTACAGCGTGCCCGGAGGTAACGAGGGCGCGGGGGCTGCGTGTGCGTGTGTGCAAACACCGAGGCGTGCCAGCCCCTTCCCTCTCCAGCGCCAGGGAGAGGAGGGGGCGTACAGGCAGAGCGGCTGCGGGCTGACAAGTTAAGTACGCGTTGGTAAAAAATACGAAATAAATAAAAAGCCAGAGCAGGAAGCTGCCTCCGAACACCTGCCTGGGAAGCTCCGGCAGCCGCGGAGGGAAAGGCTGCGGCTGGGATAGCGGCTGGGGTGACGGCTGGGGAGAAAGCGTCGGGGTGATGGAGCCTGGGTGAAGGGGACGGCACAGGCAGCGCTCCCCCCAAAGCAGAGCCGTCCTGTCCCCGGGCCCAGGGCTCAGCAATGCTCTCCCGGCCGTGGCTCCGCGCGGCCAGGAGCGTTCCCAGCAGCTCCCCGCTGGTTTCCCCCCGCCAGCAGCCCCCCAGGAGCCAAGCACCGGCCGCACCCCAGGACGCCAAGCCAGGCTCCTCCACCACCAGCCGCCGCCCGGCACGGGGCTGTCGCCCTCCCCGAAAACCCCGCTGCTGCCCCAGCTCAGCCCCAAAGCCCAGGGAGGAACCCGCTGCCGCACCCAGCCCAGCGCAGACCCCAGCCCCATCCCAGCGCGGGAGGGGGGCTCCTCTCACCCCCCCAGCCCAGCCCAGCCGCTCCTGCAGCGGCGGCAGCTAATTTTAGAGCTTATTTATTAACGTTTTGACACGAGACCTGCATGAAACGCCCGCCCGGCGTGACAAGGCATTTTACGGCAGGGGAAGCCTTAAATATTTAAGAGGCATTCTGCAGGAGGCGTTTGCGGCTGACTCACAGCGCACCCCCCCCGTTCAAGCTCGGCGAGCCTTCACTGCGGCTTTTAGCCGCGTCCCCCCTCCTCGGGGCGCTGGTTGGAGGGGTGAGGTGAACCCCCCGTTCTGCCCAAGGGAGCGAGATGGGGAGCTGCTCTTCTGCAGGAGGGGCGCTCCCAGGTTTTTGGGGTTTTTCCCCCCAAAAATGGGGGCAAATTCCTTTCCCCTCCCTGCACCCCTCCTTCCCCCAGCCCAGCAAAGCCGGGGACGGAGCCCCAAGGTTAAGACCGGCTTCCCATCGCGGGGACGAGCTGCGTTTAGATGAGCAGAGGCACCTGACAATTTTTTAAATATTTATTTTTCATTCCACATCTCAGGAGCGTGAACTCTCCGGCAGCAGCCAGAACGGAACGCATGGCTTCCCCAAAACCCCGCGCAAACCGTGGAGCGCCCCGTGCCCGATCCCGTTAGGAAAGGCGTTGAGAAGGAGCCTGGGTAGGGATGACAGGCTGTAAAGCCCTTTGGGAAAGCCGCTTCCCCGCGGATCAGAGCGAGCCGGCACCGTCTCCCGCTGCGCCGGGAGGATAAAGCCGCAAGATTAAGGAGGCGTTGAGCCGAGTTTAAGACCGTTACAAAGCTCAGCCTGTCAAACTGCAGCCGGAGCTTTGGTCCAGCCGCAGCTCGGGGCTCCCCGCAGGTTTTTAAGCCGAATTTGGGGAGATGCATCCCAGACCCCCCCCAGCATTGGAGTCCCGAGAGACGCGTGCGTAGGGACGCGGCAGTGGCGGGGGTCCCGCGGCCGCCGGCTCAGCGCGGGAAGAGCTGCCGAACATCTCCTGGGAGGCGTAGGTCAGGTAGAGAAAGCCGTCCTCGTCCTTGCTGTCCCGGTAGAGCTCCTGCATGGTGACGGCCATGTTGGGCAGCCCTCTGTTGTCCACCAGCAGGTAGAAGGTCTGGGAGGAGGCCAGGCAGAGCCGCGTCCTGCCGGGAGGAAGAGGAGGATGATGAAGGCAGCGTGGTGACGGGGGAGACTTCGTAGGAAGGACCCCCTCCCCGGGGACACGGGGCTGACTCGGGTGTTTTAGCCGTTCCCCCCCAAAGGGACGCCCAGGTGGGTGCTGGGGCGTGGCCGGCTGCTCCCCAAAACATCCATAAGGGCCGACCCCCACCCGCAAGCTCTCGTCTCTGTCTATCCCGCACCGCGCTCCCGGGAGACGCTGGTCCCTGGGGGGATTTCAGGCAGAGCACAGATTTCCAATCAGCTGGAAGAGCGCTGCTCGTTTGCAGGGCTGCTATTTGCCTGCCCCCAATTAGCGAGGTACCTGTGCCCCAGGGCCCTGGGGAGAGAGCTGGTTGTCCCCTTTTGTCCCAGCGAGGCTGGAGGGGCCCTGGCGCGAGGCCGAACGCGCTGGCAAGCAAACTCTTTTTGCTAATTGCGAAGGCTAATTGCGTTAGGCCAAGCCTAAACCCCTGCCCAGCAGAGCGCGTGCCTAAAGCAGCCGAAGCCGGGCAGTTTCGCAGGACCAGCTGCGCCCCAACTGGGCTTTTGGGGCCGCGGACCACCCTGTCCCGTACCATCCCCACCCCAAGAGCCTCGGCCCCTCCGCGTCCCTGGCCGCTTACCGCAGGGTGACAGCGAACTGGGACAGGGGCAGGTCCTGGGACACCAGGAACTTGGTCCTGGTCAGGGGGGGCAGGGTCTTCTCCTTCTGGTAGCGTTCCACCACCACCTGCAGCAGGGAGGAGACGCTGGAGAGGCGAGGCTGGGAGCTTTTGGGACCAGGAGAAGCAGAGCTGTGGCCTTCAGCGTCACGCTTCAGCCAGGACTCCAACAGCCACCCGCGGCCCTTACCGGGATCTTGTTGGGGTATTTCATCCGGATTTCCGTCACTTCGTGCATCCTGGTGGCTGTGGAAGAGAAAAGGAGGGATAAGTCCCGGCCCCGGCACTCCCCTCGTCCCCGTAACGCACCCAGGCTTTTCCGCTGCTTGAACGGGCGAGAGCCGCTGTCGCACGGGTGCATCTTCTCAAAGATGGAGGAGGAAGAGGAGGAGGCAGCTTAGGGCGCAGGCAGGATCCGTCCCTCAAGCCCCACCATGGGCAGCTGCTCCTGATATAGGGCTCGTCCTGCCCCAGCTGGGCTGGGGGTGGGAGGGGCTGGGGCGCTGAGCCCAACTGGGATGGGTGGGGAGGAGAAGACCTGGGCTTTGCTCCTTACAGACGTTTTGGGGAGCCCCCGCCCTCTCGCCGGTGAGTGCCGTTGGGCGACCGGCACCCGAGGGGGGTGATGCTGGGCTCGACGAAACGGATTTGTCTTCCCCTGTCCCCCTGCCCCATCCCAGCCCTGCCCCCTGCCCCGGTGCGGGATAACGCCCCGCCACGGCGCGCCGATCCCACCCGGAGCGGGCGCGGGCTGCCCGGCAGACGCGGGCGCGCGTTGTCCCGCGGTTTAATTTCCGCGCTGTCTCCCGGTGGGATTTGCCGAGGGGCCGGCGGCAGGAGGGATCCGTAAAGCTGCCGCGAAGCCGGCTGGTCCCCGTGCTGCGGGTGTTTTTCACGCGGTGCCAACTCCCCGTCGGGAGCGAGGCGACTGTGGAGAACAAGTTAGAGCCCGTTACGCCGATTAGGCCTCATTTGTCTCTTTATATCTATTTTATTTATTTATTTATTTGCCCCCTTCTGGAAATCTGGCGCGGGGTTCAAAGCGGAGTTCCGCGGGGGCGGGGGGCGCTTTCCTCCCGGCTGATTCCGTGACGATAAACTCATAAATATTATTAAATTTGCTAATCGAGGGAATTGATTTCTGTTCGCTGCCGGGCAAACGCTGGCGGCTTTGCTGTGAGCAGAAGGAGTTGGGAATTTAGGAAAAAAAAAATTGAAATCTCCATTTTAAATGAGTTAATTAACGGTGAGCATCTATTATTTATCGATTTAATTTCCGGCGATTGCTGCGGAGCTGGGCCGGGCTCTGGAATCCCGTGGTCGTCATGGAAACGGGATGCTTTCGTTGGTGTGGGCTAATTAATTAAAGATGAAGCGAAATTGGTTTTCCTGGTTTGGGGAAGGGGGGAGGGTTTTTCCACCCGCGCTTGGTCCCCGGCGGCGTTCCCCTCGCGGGAGCGGGGTTTGCGTTTGCCGGAGCCGAGCCGGGAGCCCCGGGACTCGTTTCCTCGGGGAGCAAGTGTCGCTGGAACAGGCCAACTGAGAGAAAATAAATTAAAAACAACAACAAAGGCGGGAAAAGCTGGTGCAGCGCTGGGACGTGGCAGGCGGAGTTCACGCCGCCAGCCTCCCCGGCTGCGGCTCGGCCCGCGGGAAGCGGGGTCTCACCGGTACTCCCGCCCGCCCGCTGCCGGCGGAGCGCGGTTCCGCCGAAACTCGTAAATAAATCCCCTTCTGCGCGGGCCAGCGCTCGTTTGTGCCGCGCTGGGATGAAATAATAAATTATATTTTAAAAAATCCCCTGGATTTACGTGCGGGCTCCCGTGAAGCGTTACAGGGGGCTCTCAGCCCCCGCCCCCGGCCCGCTGCCCCGGCGCTGGGGGGCACGGGGGGGGTTTTGGGGGGTCCCTCGCCCCCCGGGCTCTCGGGGCTCGGCGGGAGGGGGGCTCGGCGCCCCCCCGGTTTGTGGCGCCGGGATGAATAACCCGGCTCCGTTTACAGCCAGCTGCTAATAGTGCGTTATCGGTAAGATATTGATCTGCTGCAGCTAATCGGTATCTATCGGCGCTAATAATAGGTGTCCATCAGAGCTAATAGGTGTCTATCAGCGCTAATAGGTGTCCATCAGAGCTAATAGGTGTCTATCAGCGCTAATAATAGGTGTCCATCAGAGCTAATCGGTGTCTACCGGAGCTGATATGTAGATTATAGCCAAGATTGCTGTGTATTATAGTTGATGTCTGTCAATTAAAGCATATATTACAGATAAATTGTTTATATTGTAGCTAATACGTCTGAATTACGGCTAATATCTGTCTGTTATAGATAAGACTTCTCTATGTTATAGCTAAAGTGCATATATTAGAGCTAATGCGGATCTGTTATAGGTAAGATGCCGTGGCTGGTACGCGTGGACCTACGAGCAGGGAGGAACCGGGGACGCTGCGAGCCGGCGAAGGGGGCCGATTCCTCCGACAGCAGCAATTCGGGCGGGGGGAGCCCCCAGCCCACCCTGCGTCCCCGGCGAGGGGGCCGACGAAGCCGGGGGGTCGCGCAGCCCGCGCCTGGGCCGGGTTGCGATGGATCCAAGCCCGATTTTTTCCTTCGCCGCGGCCTGTTTTTTTTTTCTTTTGGCTCTACGCTCCTGCTGCCAGCGGCTCCCCTTCCATAAATAAGCCGCAATTATCGAGCTCCCGCTGGTTCTCCGTCAGGGAAAGTCCCCGGCGGGCCGCGACAGGCTCGGTGGCGGCGAACGTGACGAGCTGAGCGCCGTATCCCGGCTCGGGCCGGCGCGGGGGTGGCTGTGCTGACGCTTCGTGACGAAGCGAGCCGGTGAACCGGGCTCGGACGGCCGTCCCGCCACCCCACGCCGCTGTGGCTCTGGCGCGGGGGGCTGTCGTAGCCTCTTTGGGGGACGTTTCTTGGGCACGTTTGAAACATTTTGGAAATCCTTTTTTTTTAACGCCGTCCAAAGGAGCCGCAGCCACCCTCACCCCGGCTCGCGCGCGGCATTCCCCCTCCCCGCTCCAGCTCCGTCCGCAGCCGGGAGCGCTGCGGAATAACTGATTCTCCTCCCGTTAGGGCTGAGGCTCGGCGAGAATTACAATCAGCTGGAAAAAACCCAGCCCGCAGGACGAGGGATTTCGGGCAGGGAGCGCGGTTTCCTTACGTCTGTAAGGTTATTCAGCGCCCTGCGTTTTTTTTTCCCCCGCCATCCCCGCTTCCTTTTGTAGCCTGACATTTTGGGGCTGACTGCTGGCACTGGGGGAGCAGGCGATGTGGGAAGTTTTGGAGAGAAGTTGTGGGGCCGGGCTGGAGGGGGAGGTTTGGCGGTGGACAGCCATCCCCTCCCCATCCCCTCCATCACCACCAGCCCTTCCCCATCCCTCCATCCCTTCCCCATCCCCATCCCTCCATCCCTTCCCCATCCCCATCTCCTCCATCCCCTCCCCATCCCCCCTCACCCCTGGCCAGCACCCTCCCGCCGCCCCAGCCTCGTCAGGTGCTCATTTTGGGGCGAGCCACCCACGCAGGCTCTGCTCCCCCCCGCCGTTCGCCGCAGCTGCCCTGTGATTTCCCCGCCCTTCCTCCTCGCCTCGGCCGGCTGGGCCGCGATTTCCCCAGCGCCGCAGCCGCATGCATTAAACATGCCCACAAACAGCATCGCCGGCTGCCGGCGCGCGGCCCGAGGAGACGCGGGGGGCAGAGGGGATGAAGGAGAGGGAGGAGGAACCCAAGCCGTCAGGTGACAAATAATGACAATTATTTGTAAAACCGGGGAAGGAAAAACAGCAGCCTGAGCCCCATCAAACATCAAAGAGACCATTTTTATTTGCCGTCAAAATAAAGATGCGAATTGAAAAAAAAAACCAAACCAAAAATCGAGAAAATCCCAACTGAGGTCAGCTCAAATGAAGGCAGAAGATCCATGCGCCACGAACCGCGGGGAGAAACCAAAGAGAGATTAAAAAAAATAAAAAAAAAAACCAAAGAGGAAGAGGAGGAGGAAGGCTCCATCCCCTCGACCGAGGCTGAAGTGTAGAAAAATAAAAGAGCTGGGGAGGGAGAGCAGAGGAGTCCGGCGCGGGGTCACAGCTCGCCCGACGTCTTTATGACGTGGAAGAGCGTGACGTTGTAGATGACCTGGTGGCCGTTGTTCCAGGTGTAGAGCACCCTCTCCCGCGGGTTGTAGTCCAGCATGGATATGTGGGAATACTGGTTGTGGAAGGGAATATCCGTGTACTCGTAGCTGGAAGTGTTTGTGTAGTAGGCAAAATAGATCTTGGCGCCGGCGAGGTGGGAGTTGGTGACGTAGAGCGTGCCGCAGATCATGAAGGACTCTCCGGCGCTTCGCTTGGGGTAGCCCGTGTCCCAGCTACGCAGGACCTCCAGCGTCTGGGGGTCCACCCGGCTCACCACGATGTTGCCGGCGTTCTGGTTGGTGGTGTAGACGGCCCACAGCCCGTTCTCGTCCACCATGAAGTCGATGTCGGAGAAGCCGCCCCAAGAATAAGGGAAGGTGTTGTTGTAGCCGGCGCCGGCCAAGCTGCGCTGCACCAGCACGCTGCGGGAGCGGAAGTGGTACTTCACCGCAATGTTGCTCTGGTACTTGTTGTAGTAGAGGGAGCCGTTGAAGACCACGTGGCCGGTGCCGGCCCAGGGGTGTGGCAGGAGGTGCTGCACGAAGTTCTGCCCCGTCACGAAGTCGTTCAAGGTGCGGAACTCCAAGACGCGGCGGCCTTTGTAGTAACCGTCCATGTACCACACCTGCGGCAGGCTGGGGTTAGGGACACCCGGCCGAAACGGGGTCCCCACCCGCACGGAGATCGGCTCCCGGGATGGCCGGCCGGCCCACGTCCTTCACAGCCCCCCAAGCAAAACTCAGAGCCACCTCTGCTTGGGCCTGGGAGCGTTTTGGGGTAAAACCGCCAGAAAAGGGCCAGGCAGGAGCAGCCAGGCAGGGTGGGCGCCCCCCCCCCCGTCCCCGCGGGTGCCTGCGCCACTCACCCGGCTGTCGGCGCTGGGCGTCATGGTGTCGGTCATCCAGGACCCGAAGCGGGAGCCCGAGGCGCGGATGGTGATGGGGTTGCTGACCCCCGTCAGCTTCCCGCAGCCTGGGAAAGGTCGGGGGGGGTGGGAAAAGAGTTGGGAGTTAGGGGTGGGCGCCCAGGACCACAACGCTGCCCGGCTCCCCGCAGTCCCGCGGGCATCGCGCAGTGGGGGGGGGAAGCGGGGCCCCCCTCACCCCAGGAGTCTCAGGGGGACGGGGCAACGGGATGGGAGATCCTCAGGGAAAAGGCACCGGTGGGCTGTGGCAGCAAGGAAAAGCGGCTTCCGCGCGGGGTCCGAGGGCTTGGCCGCACCGGCAAACGCCCTGGCAGCTCGCAGCGGGGGATGCCGGGCTGTCGGTATCATCATTATTATTATTATTAATTATTATTATTATTAGGAAGATATCGGCAGTGCAGAGGCCTGGCACGTGGGAGAGGCTGGCTGCCCGCACCAAGGGACCCCGGGCTTCCTCACGGCTTCGGGGACGCTGCTGTGAGCGGGCAACTGGGGGGACTGGGTGCCCATCCACCCTGGAGGGGGCCATACACATTTTTGGATGCACGGCACCCGGTTTTCGCCCGCACCGTGCCCAGTTTTCACCCACACCATGCCCAGTTTTCGCCTGCACCGTACCCAGTTTTTGCATGCAGGCGTGCAGCCGCGCCTCCAGCGTCAGCACGCGCTGCTGCAGCTCCTCGTAGTCGTAGGCGCCCATCTCCTCCTGGATGGCCAGCAAGCTCCCGGAGAGGTTCCTCACCTCCTCCTTCAGGTGCACGATCAGCCTCGTGTCCGACTTGTACTGCTCCAGGACGGGCAGCAGCGGCAGCAGCTCCGCCATCTTCTCCTTGAGCTCCTGTTTCGGGGGGAAAAAAAAACCAAAAACCCAGCTTTAAATTGTTTTTGCCCCCATGCTTGCTGTCCGTTTGTCTGTCCCCTGCAGGCAGCGAGGAGTTTTCCGGCACTGGTCACGGAGTGCATCCTCGTTAACGCCCTATTCCCAGCCCTATTCCCTGGGTGGGTAATTAATAACGATTACAAGGCTTTGCATCTCCCTAGCGCTCGGGGAGCTAACGAACCACGCGCGGCCGACGCTCCGCAGAGCGGGAACCCGGCGGGATGCGGCCCCGGCGTGGGAACCAGGCTGAAATCCCCCCTTTCCGGAGCAGCGGGGCGGCTGGGCGCGGGGCGATGCTCGGCGCGGGCGGGACGCGGGAAGGCGCAGCCACGGTGCCGGGAGAATGAGAGCGCACGGCAGTCGTATCCCAGGTCCAGGGGTCAAAAATCTCCACTTATTTTAGTGGAAGGAGAAAGGTAGGAGCAGTTTTGGCCTCGCTTGGCCCAGGGACCACCACAGGGATGCTTGACCTCCGGAGTCGCGCGTGATCCCGCCACTCTCGTGCCAGCCCCTGCACCGGCACAGGGAAAAGCTCGGCAGCGCGCCGGCCCCGGCTGCGGAGCGCTCCGGCGCGTCTCCTTCGCTCAAGGACGCTGCAAACCCACAGCCAGCGCCTCCGTCCCGCTCCGCGGCCCCCGGCCCCGCTCGCCGTCCCGCGGCTCCGCGGGTTTTGCCGGGAACGAGCCCGGCTCGCCAGCGCCTGCCTTCCCTCCTCGCCTCTGATTTCGGGGTGGTGTTGCCAGGCCGGCGTCCCCGTGTCTCGCGGGGCCGTGTCCCCAGTGCGGGGCCCAGCACCTCCGGCGGTGATGGAAGCGGCCGGGGTGCTCGCTGCAGCTCGGATCGTTAATCAGCTTCTTGTCTCTGCAGCCGTCAGCTCCCGGCGCCCACCCGCGCATCCTCCGGCCCGTCCCGGTGCCGGGAACCAGCCGCTCCTGAGACAGGAACGCGCTCCCGCTGTCAGGATCAAGCCCGGAGGCCCCCAGAATAAACCAGTGCCCCAGGGCGGGTGGGGTGGGGGTGGGTAACGGCGTTTCGTGGGGGCTCGGAGCCGCTGCAGCACGGACAGCGTTGCCTTGCTGCCTGCATCGACTGGCGCGCGGCTGGAAACCGGGGCTTTGCCGGGGAAGAGCCGTGGTTTTGTTTAATTAACGGTGTTGGTTTGCAGCCAGACGGGCTGGGAATTGGCCGTCCCTGCCATCCTGTCACCGGCACAGCCCCCCTTCCCCCACCACGACACCCGGGGAGGCAGCAGGATGCGGCCCCACGTCGGTTCGCGCTGCGCCTTTGAGCACCCACTGCGCCTGGGCACCCTCCCCTGCTCCACACCCACCCTGGCACCATCAGGTGGCACAGGGATGCTTGGGCCCCAGACCCCCACAGGGGTGCTGAGCTCAGGGACCCCCACAAGGATGCTGAGCTCTGGGACCCCCACAAGGATGCTCAGGCCCTGGACCCCCGCAGGGATGCTCGGTCACCTGGACCATCCCAGGGACCACCCCAGGGACGCTCGGCCACCTGAACCACCCCAGGGACCACCCCAGGGACGCTCGGCCACCTGGACCACCCCAGGGACCACCCCGGGGACACTGGTCACCTGGACCATCCCAGGGACCACCCCAGGGACCACCCCAGGGACGCCTGGCCACCTGGACTACCCCAGGGACCACCCCGGGGACACTCGGCCACCCGGCCTGCCCGCAGGACCCCTCCCACGGTGCCCACCCGTGGCCCGACATCGCTCAACACCGCGTCCTCAGGGAGGGCCGCTGAAGCCGCAGCCGGTCCCGCGGGGGGCGCGGGGGGGGGCGCGGGCTCACCTGGAAGCTCTTGGCGTTGAGGCTCCTCTGGCTCTCAGCAGCCACCTTGAGCCGGGAGTCCAGGCCCTTCATCAGGGACTCGGTGTTGCGCACGTACTGCAGGTCGCGGTAGGTCCGCAGGTCCAGCACCTCCATGGACTGCGAGATGTTCTGCACCTGCGCGGTGGGACGGGGGGGGGTGAGACGGCCCCCGGGCCGACAAACGCAGCCCCCTGGCCTCCAAGGAGAGCGCTGAGCCAGGGGAATTTGGGGTGCAGGGCGGGGATGGGGAAGGGAAACCGGGTGCTGCTGGGGGGCTCCCATCCCAGTGGCCCCGTCCCCAAGGAGCCACAGGAGGAGCCGCTCCCCGCTCTGCCGCAGCGGCGTTCGTACAAGCGCTTGCAGGAAACCTCATCCCCGCGCGGCTTTAATGTACAGAATAATGGCTTTTACTCCTCCTGCCTCGCCGTTATTTGTTTTTTTCAAACCACTCGAGCGCACATTTCCCAGCTTTCCTTCTTTAATTTCGTCTGCCGCAGCCGGCAAAGTGATTTTATTTCCACGCTTCCGAACGACGCAGACGTGGCCGCCTTCCTCCAACGGTTATTTATTCATTAGCGCCGGCCCCGCTGGTGTTTACGGTGCCGCCGCCGCGGAAGGGAGCCGCTGCGGAGGCGTTTTCGCCGCACGTTACAATAGAAGTTGAACGGGGTTTGCGGCGTGCCCGCCCGTGCGGACACGCGGAGACCAGGAGGGAAATTACACGCGCTCTGCAGGAGCACGCGGCTCCGCGCCGCGGGCAGGGCACGGCCGGCATCACACGTTGCGCGTCGCGCCCCGCCCTCACCACGCGCGAGCGTCCCGCTTCGTTAGCGGGTCTGGCCGCTGCCACCGGTCAGCGCCTGGCGGCCGGCGCTCACCTTCTCCACGAGCCGGCGGAGCTGGTGCGTGCGCAGGTCGCGGGAGCACGTGCCCTGGACGGGGATGACGGCCGTGCAGAGGCATTTGCCGTCGGGCGCCTGCGCCGAGGTGTAGACCTGCCAGCCCTCGTCGGGGCTCTGGAAAAGGGTCTGCGGGAGAGAGGAGGGGAGGTGTCAGGGCACCCAGGGGTGCCAGAGCCGCTCTCCCGCCCGCGCCGGGCTCCCCAAAACCACGGGGAGCCGGCAAAGACCGGTGCCGAGCGCGTCCCACCGCGGCGCAGCCCCCGCCCGCTGCCACCTCCTCCCAAACTCCTTCCCGTTCCGCTGGGCTCGACCCGCTTGGCGTTTTTCCCTCCTTTTAGGTTTTTTGTCCAGATCATCCAATACACATGGAGACCTCAGCGTCCCGGCGGGTCCCCGTGCTCGCGGGCCGGCCACGGAACAGCCGCAGGAGGGGAGGGAACGGCGAGAGGACGCTCTCCATCATCTCCCACCAGCCCGCTCCGCGTCCTTCCTCCTCCTCCCGCAGCCCCTCGAGGGCAGGAATCCCCCCGCCGCCGCCGCTGTCTCGGCCCTGGAGGGGAGCGAAGCCACCAGTACAAATTCCCAGTTTGGGTCCCTTCAGCAGCCTGGGCGGGCACCCGCGCCCGCCCGAGCGCCCCTCTGGCCCTGCCGCCCCCGGAAAGCTCGTTTTCCATCCGGTTGCGGCTTTTCCTGTGAGGATCAGGCTTGGGGCTTTTGCTTTCCGTCTCCCAGCGCAGCCGAGGGTGGGGGTGACGGCTGCAGGCCCCCCCTGCCCCCATTTCCACCACGCTCACCCCGAAAACGGAGCAGAGCAACACCCACCACCCCCCTCTCCCCCTCCCGCCCCGGTGCCCGATTTATTCACGCCGCGAGCCGGCGGTTTTGCGCCGGGCCATTTAGCATTTCATGGGTAATTCATAACTATTAATTATGAAAATCGAGAGCAAACCCATCTCTCGCCACGCGCCTCCCGCACCGAGCGGGGCGAAGATAAACGACCCGCTCCCTGTAACGAGCCGGGACGACACTTGGCTTTACACGCAGCGGTTTTTACCGCCGTGTTTCGCGCCAGAAGGGATTTATTGGGCACGGCGGTGGCTGAACACCGCTCGCCAGCCTCGGGCGCAGGCGGGGTAAATGAAGCGGCAGTGTGAAACTCGAGTCCTGAGTTGTGGCGGGTGGGGGGCAAACGGGATTTATCCAGCCCAGCTCCAACGCAGGTGAGCTAATACGACGCACGATTGTCAGATACGCACGTTGGGAAAGACGCAACGCGCTGCGCTGTGCAGTCTCACCCACCCCCAATCGGGGACCCCGTGGCTGGAAGGGGTCCCCCCCCAGCCGCTCTGGGCACGGCATGGGGCTGGCACCCGCTGCACGGGGCTGGCACCGCCGACCTCCCACCCCCAGCACCCTGGGAGCATCCCGCGCGTCAAAAGCTTCGTTCCTTCCCCCCGCCAAAAAAAAAAATCAGGTGGAAGGAACGAGCCCGAAGCAAACGCGGAGCATCCGCAGTCGCCGAGGATGCGTTTCGCTGCACCCCGACCCTCCCGGCCGCGGCTGAGCAGCAGCCAGCCAGCCATCAATATTTTATGCTAATACATAATTAATGGCAGGCAGCAGCAGAGCCCCCGATCCAGCCCGGCGAAGCTCCGCCGCCCGCCGGCTCAGGTGTCACACGGCGCCCGAACGCCGGCATCCGTGGGAGCGGGCCCAGGATGCGGGCGAGCATCCGTGGGCGAGAGCCGGATCCCAGGAAGACGCTTTCCCGCGGCAGCTCCGCGGTCGCATCCAGCCTCGCCGGGGACGGAGACGGAGGGCAGCCCTGCCCGCTGCGGCGCAGGGCCTGGCGGTGGCGGCGGCGACGGCTGCTGCTGCTGCTGCCGGCAAATTTTATTAGGTTAAACGCGGGCTGTGCAATCTGTCACCGGGTTATTAATTAGGGCTCCCCGGGAAAGCTGCTGCTCGCAGCTCAGCGGAGGAGAAATTGCTGACTCCCTCGGCTGCGGTGCGGCGAGCCGGCGCTTGGCTTGGGGGGGACGGCAGAGCCCCCCAGCCCCACTCACGTGGGTCCCCAAGCGCCCAGGAATCCCCACTCAGCCCCCAGCCCCAGCAAAGCGGCGGCAGCCGGGGGGTGCGACCGAGCGCCCTTGGCAGCCAGGAGACCCCAAATGGGCGCCGGCGGCACAGGCGAGAGTCACTCCACGCCTCTGCCCCTTCTTTTCTGGAGAGGGAGCGATGGAGTTGCTGCAGAGGATGCTGCTCCAGCGCCGGGGTCCACAGCACCGGGGTCCCCGAGAGCCAGCGTCCCACGGCGCCGAGCCGCCGGGAGCACCCGGGCCTGCGCACGGTGAACCCAACCGGACCTCAGCGCGGAAAAGGAGCGGCTGTTTTCTGGAAAGGGGCTTCGAACCGTGGCGAAAGGCCACGCCGGGCATCACCGTGCCCGGAGTCGAAGCTGGGGAGGCGAGTACCGGTTTTTGGGTACGCCCGGCTCATTTCAGCGCCCGGGGGAAAAGCGCTGCCTCCCGAAACCCGGGTGGGAGATCAGCCCCGCGCCCGGCGCCCGTCACAGCGGCCGCCCGCGCCCCGCGGCCCAGCACGCCGTGCTCCGGCTGCGCCAGCCCGTTGCAGCCGCATTAGCGGGGCGCCGTCCCGGTGATTAATGATTTTACAAGGAATGCCGAAGAGCGACTAATGATGAGCCAATTATTGTAGAGCGAGCGCCCGCTTTACCCCGCGCGCCGTTAATTGCCCTGCAACACGATTGCCTGTTTGGCGGCGTCCGGCGAGACCCCCTGCCACGCGCGCAGCGACGAAGGCCGCCACGCTCATCCTCCGCAGAAGCCCAGCTGGGGAATGGTACCCCCGGAAACAAAAGGATCCCAAGGGATCCCCGCGGAATGGGCTGAGGGCTGCGGGGATGGGACGCCTCCCACAGCCAAGGGGAGCAGCAGGACCCTGGCAGGGGGGGCAGCCACCCAAGAATCACCCAGGTCGAGTCTTCCGGGGGAAAGAAGGGGGGCAGGAGCCTGCCAACCCCCCCACGGGGGTTTCCTCCATCAGATGACCCCAGCCCCAGGCTCCCCAGTCAGACCAGAACCCATCGGGGGGGTCCCCAGTGCGCCCTTCCAGGGGTGGGGGGGGGATCCCCGTGCCCAGGGAATCCCCTGAGAAGGGGGAGTCCTGTGCCCGGGGAGGGGGGGTGCGGGGGTCCGGTGTTGAGGGTGGGAGGGTCCCGTGTAGAGGGAGGGGGGGTGCCCACGAACAGGGGGTCCCGGAGGAAGGTGGGGGGGGTCCCGATGGGATCTGCCCAGGAGGATGGGGAGGGGGTGCCCACGAACCGGGGAGGGGGTCCCACGGCCAGGGTGGTGGGGTCCCGGTGAGCCGTGCCCGCGGGATGAGGGGGTGCCCACGAACGAAGGGGTCCCGGGAGAAGGCGGGGGGAGGGGGGGGTCCCCACGCGAGGTGGGGGACAGAGGGGCGGTCCCGCTGCACCGCGCCCCGGAGCCTCCCGAGCCCGGCGGGTGCCGGTACCGGTGGCGCAGCTCCGCGCCGCAGCGCCCCCCCCCCCCGCTGTACCGCACCCCCCCCCCCCGGTACCGGACAAACTCACGATTTTCTCGGAGGTGCCGGCCCGGGACACGGCGGTGCCGTTGAGCCCCACGAGCGAGGGCAGGGTCTGGGACATCCAGTTGGTGACCATGGCCATGGTGCTCAGCACGGCCCCGATTTTCAGCAGCGGCACCGTCATTTTTCCGTCGCCGCCTCATGCCCATCACATCCCCCCCCCCGGCCCCCCCCGCGCTCCCGGTACCGGGATGAACCGGCGGAGCGGCCCCCCTCCCCCGTTCACCCCCAGCCGCTCGCGTTTCCTTTTTTTTATACCGGAGCCGGTAACGGCTCCGGAGTGACGTCGGCGGCGCTGGCCCCGGGCCAGCCCGGTACGGCCCCCGGTTTGGGGCGGGTCTGCCCGCCGCGGCTCGGTTCGGGGTTGGGGGGGGCGGTTTGGGGGTGGTCCCGGCTCAGGGTGGTCTCCTCCGGTCCCGGTTCGGGGGTGGTCCCGGTTTGGGGTAGTCCCCACCCAGTCCCGGTTTGGGGGTGGTCCCGGTTTGGGGTGAGCCCACCCGGCACGGCACAGCATCATCCCACCCAGCTCCTTTTGGAGCAGCCCAGCACGGTGTGGTCTGGGGCGAAGGACCCCCGGAGACCCTCGGTTCGGGGGAACAGAACCCCCAGAGACCCCTGGTTTAGGGGAGCTGGACCCCTGGAAACTCCTGATTTTGGGGAGCAGGGCCCCCAGAGACCCCCCCATTTAGAGGAGCAAGACCTCCAGAAGCCTCTGATTTGGGGGATCAGGGCCCCCGGAGACCCTCAGTTTTGGGGAACAGGACCCCCGGAGACTCCTGGCTTGGGGGACCAGAACCCCTGGAGGAGACCTGGTTTAGGGGAGCAGGACCCCTGGAGGAGACCCTCAGCTTAGGGGAGCTGGACCTCTAGAGACCCCCGATTTGGGGGAACAGGACCCCAGAGACCTCCGGTTTAGGGGAGCAGGACCCCTGAGGACCCTCGTTTAGAGGAGCAGGACCCACCCCCCCCAGACCCTCAGTCTGGGGGAGCAGGACCCCTGAGGACCCTGGTACCGGTATTGGGGGGTCTCTGCACCCCAGCCTGGTTTGGAAGCTGCAGTCACCCTTGAGCACCCAACACCCGCCACCCTGGACCCAGCCCCCCAGCCCCAGTTGAGAAACTCGAGCTCCCCCCCGGACACCCCAAAACCTCATCTCCATCCTCCCCACGGCTGCGAGGTCCTCGGAACATGCTCCCCCCTGCCCCCCCCCCCCCAGCGCCCCATCTGCCCCAGCGCACCCCATCCCCACGGCAGCGAGTTCCCTGGGGACGCTCCAGTCCCTCTCAGCAGTGGGTGCCCACCCCGATCCCCCACCCCCCCGCGACCCCACCCACTGGGTGCAGCAGGATCCCCACCCCCCCGCCTCAGGCTCTGAGCATCCTCGCCCTGTTTTTTGGTTTGTTTTTTTTTTTTTTTCCCACTCTCCATCTCCTGTGCCACGGTCACACAGTGCCACCGCGTGGGGACAGACACGCACAGCACAGGCTCCCACGCTGGCAGCCACTGGGAAAACCCCCACCCCACCCCACGGTGCCCCCACGCCGCGGGTTTTGGGGTGCTCCCGGGCTCTGCACTGCAGACACCGCCGTGGACCCTCCCCCACGGAGGGGACGTCCCCACGCCCACCCTGGTGAGTGGGGAAGGGCCCGGAAGGAACTGACAGGTGGGTGCTCAGATCTAAGACCCCCCCCCTCCCCAAAATGCCCAGGGATCCCCCCTAAAGTGTGGAGCCCCCCCCACGGTGTGGGGGGGCGGATCCACGCTGGGTGCAGCCGCCACGCGAGACGTGGGGGTCCCCACGTTCTGGCCCCAGGTCCACGCAGTGATGCAGCTGCCACATGAGGGACTCGTTTTTTGGAGAGGGGGGCAGTTGACCCCACAGCCACGGGGCAGGGTTTTCAAACCCCCCATCGTCTCCCACCCATCACGTGTGGGGTCCCACGGTTTGAGCGTGTCACTGGGGGGGGGCAGCTTCACCTGTGGGGCTTTGCACAGCCAGGACAGCGTGGGAGGATGGGGGAGACACCCCCACACGCTCCTCGCGACCCCCCAAACCTCCTCCCCACCCCACGGCAGCCCAGCCCAGGAATCCGCCCACAAAGAGCTCGTTAACTGCTTTGTTAATTGGAATGAGCCCAGGCCGCTGGGGCGATGCCGAAACCGGTACGTGGGGTTACAGGGAGGGGGCTGGCGCCCCCGCAGGACCCCCCCAGAGCGGCCCCGTCCCTGCGGGCAGTTGCAGGTTGGTGTCCCATGGAGGCGGCACCCTGGGATGGGCCGAGGGGGGACACAGAGCCACGTCCTCGCGGTCTCGCTCCTTCGGGACGTCCCCGCCCCGTCACCCCCGCCCTGGCACAGGGCTGCCGCCGGCACGAGGGCGCTGGGACGGTGCCGTGCTGGGCGGAGCAGAGAGGTGGGTGACAGAGCCGTGTGGCCCCCAGTCCCGCTGGGACACAGCACCCAACCCCGTGACACCCGCTTCGGCAGGCGCCGGTGCAGCTGCGGCCTCTCCGGGCACAGCTGGAGCACAGCTGGCTGTGGGGAAGGCTGGTGTCTCCCGCTGCTGCTGCAGGCGGGACCCCGGTCCCCCGTCTGTCCCCGCCATGGGCAGCTCATCCCAGCCCCAAACCCTGCACCCATGGGTGCCTGCTCCCCCTGGGCTGGCCCAGACCCGCTCCTCGGTGCCCCCCAGGGTGGGGACAGGCAGGACCCCCACGCCGGAGGAAAGCGGCCGCAGGACCCAGGCCGCTGCCGTCCCTCGTCCTCGGCGGCCACGCGTGAAGGCGTTCCCACGCCGGGTCCCGCCAAACCAGCCGTCACCCCGCGTGTCCCCACCGCCGCCCCGGCCGAGGCCCCCGGCATCCCCCAGCTCAATCTGGGGAGTGGGGCGGGGGGGCGGGGGGGGGCACCGTCCCTGCGTACCCAGGTGGCCACGGGCAACCCCGGACCCCTGAAAGCAGGCGTGAGTGTGGGAGACCGGCGCGAAGCCCAGCACCCACCTCGGGCGGGGACCCGGGTGCCACCCACAGCCCCCCAGACCTCGGCCCCGAGGTGGGCGCCTTGGGGTCCCCGGTGTCCCCACCCACTCCTGGCATCCCCGCCGCTCCCGGGGTGCGCTGAGGGCACCCCCGGCCCCGCCAAACCCGAACGCCCCCCCCGCCCCCGCCCCCCCTTACCTGCATGGCGGGGGAAGCGGCGGAGAGGAGGAAGAGGAGGCCGAGGAAGACGCGCATCCTGCAGGCACGGACCCCCAGCGCCGCCGGTACCGGAACCCCACCGGGCCGGGTCCTCGTTGTCCCCCCACCCGCCCCACCCCCACCCCACCCCACCCCACCCCCTGCCGCCACCGGAGCCGCTACCGGAGCCTCCGCCGCTCAGCGCCGCCGCAGCCGCATCCCCCGGGCCGGGCCCCGCCGCCGCCTTTGTCCGCGCCCCCGCCCCGACCGGGCCCCGCCGTTACCGGTTGCGGCCGCGGTACCGGTCCGGTGCAAGGTGGGGGGGCGGGGGGGGCGGGAGTGGAACCGAACCGGGCCGAGCTGGGCGGGACCGAACCGGGAAGCACCGGAGACGGAGCCGGGAGGGAGGCGACCGAGCATCCCCCCCCCCGCCCCGGGGTACCGGTAGCCCGGGTGCAGGGACGCTCGGGGTGCGCAGCCGGACACCCAGGCCCCTCGGCGGGGGGGGCGGGTCCCGCTCCTGCCCCGAGTACCCCCCCCGGGGCCCCTGGGGATGGAGGTTGGGGGGGGCAGCCCTGGGTCCCCTCCCCGGGGTCCCTGGGGATGGAGGTTTGGGGGGGGGCAGCCCTGGGTCCCCTCCCCGGGGTCCCTGGGGATGGAGGTTGGGGGGGGCAGCCCTGGGTCCCCTCCCCGGGGTCCCTGGGGATGGAGGTTTGGGGGGGGGCAGCCCTGGGTCCCCTCCCCGGGGTCCCTGGGGATGGAGGTTTGGGGGGGGGCAGCCCTGGGTCCCCTCCCCGGGGTCCCTGGGGATGGAGGTTTGGGGGGGGCAGCCCTGGGTCCCCTCTCCTGCCCCAGATCCCCCCTTCGGGGTCCCTGAGTGGGGGGCAGCCGGGCCGCCGAGCTCCTGCTGGGCACTGGTGCTCCACGCCCAGGCCCCCCCTCGGGGGACAGAGCCTTCCCAGTCCCCCCAAACCGTCCCGTGGGTCCCCCCCACGGCGGGGGGGGGGCAGAAGGGGCCAGCAGCCAGCGCACGCCCAAGTGAAATTCCCACGCACGACCGCCTCGCACGCCCTCGTGCGAGCGGGGACACGAGGCCCGCGGCCTCAGGGCGCCACAAACCCCAGTGCGGGGTGCGCAGCCCCCCCGGCCCCCGCAAAAGCGGCCCGTTCCCAGGGAAACGGGGAAGGATTTGGGGTGGGCCACGGCTTCGATACAGTCGGTTTATCGTACAGCAACTGCCACGGCACCGGGGCTGAGCCTCGCGTGCGGCCCCAGCTGCATCCCCGCGTCCCCTCTGCCGCGCGGGACGGGCGGGGGGCCATCCCCTCCGAGGGGCGGGGGGGCTCCCCCCATCAGCACCCGCTCCTCCCAAGGCAGGGGGCAAAGGAGGAGGTTTAGCACCCCCCCACCGCATCCCCTCAGGCGTGGCACAGGCCAGGGCACCGCGGCGGCCAGGGATGGGGGCTGGACTGGGGGGCTGGATTTTGCGGGGCCGGACGGGGCCCGTCCGGCCCCTGCAGGCAGCGGGACGGGGCGCGCGGCCTCACCATGCCGGGGGCATGTCCAGTGCTTCACTAAGGGGGCTCTCGGGGAGCGTTGTAGCACCACAGGGAGGGGGCCGGCTCGGACCCCCGCCCTAAGTCTGGGGCACCCTGCCACCCCCCACCCCCCGGGAGCCGGCTGTATAAATAACGGGGGCCCGCGCGAGCGGAGGGGACGGCCCTGCGGCGGCTGCGAGCCCTGAGTACGCCGGTGGCCTTGGGTCACTGTCCCCGGCGCCGGGGGCGGCGGAGGGAGTGGAGACCCCCCCCGAAACCGTCCCTCCCTGCGCGCTGTCCGGGGCTGCGCTCAGCCCATGAAGCAGACGGGCCCCAGCTCAAAGCCGAATTTCTGGTTGGCGTCTCCGAAATCCACGACGGCCACGTCCGTCAGGGGCAGGCGCTCCACGCGGGACGAGGTCACCTCCAGCACCGTCCGCTCCTGGCCGCGGCGCCCCTGCGGGAAGGCGGCGTAACGAGGCAGGGCGCGGGACGAGCGGTGGGGACGGAGACGCGGCGTCCTGGTCGCTTGGGGGACTCACCTGGCAGCCGTCGTGGAGGGCGCGCACCGGGGCGGCCGGGTGGTCGTGGCCCAGCTCCTCTTCGTTGGCGCCGCGGAAACGCAGGGCGCGGGCGAAGGTGCCGGCGCCGGCATCGTACCAGGCGGCGGCGTGCTGACAGTTGAGCGTGAAGTTCTGGCGGGCGCCGGCGCTCAGGAGACGCAGGAAGGTGAGCTGGGTCACGGGCACGGCGTTCCCGTCCGCGTCCACATAGGAGAACTGAGCGGGAAAGGGCCGGGACAGGGGCTGAGGCCCACGCAGGGGTCCGCCACCCCCCACCCGCGCCGGAGCACCCGCTCCCCCACCTTCTTGCCCCTTCTGAAGGCGCTGTACCACGTCCCCGGCTTCTCCCTGCTCCAGGCGGCCAGTCGCACCTGCGGGCGACGGCGACGGCGTCAGGGACAAAGCCCACGGAGAGGGGGAACAGCGAGCCCCAAGCTGCCCCCCGCGGCATCCCGGCTCGGGGGGGAGCTGCTGGGGGGTGGGTTTTGGGACACCCAGATCCCCCCTGCCCTCACTCCAACTCACAGCCTCAAACTTCTTGTCCGGGAACAGGCAGGTCTCGCCGCCCGCCGTGAAGTTGCAGAACACGCGGAAGGCGTCTCGGGAGCAGCCCTGGTTGGGGTCGATCCAGTATTCCCCTGGGAAGGATGGACGGATGGACGGGAACGTCGGCTCCCTGCCAGCGCCGGGCCGGCCTCGGCCAGGGACACGCCGCACGGCGGCGGCCTGGCGGGACGTGAAGGCCCCACGCTCCCTGGGAGGGGGATTTGGTGTCCCCCCCGCCCAGATCCTCACCGTCGCGGAGGTGCGGGTGACAAAGCCGCAGCTCGCGGCAGACGCGCGCGGGGCTCTCGGGGGTGCCCAGGGGTCGCCTCAGCTGCTCCACCTCGGCGCGCAGGGAGCTGAGCGATGCGTACACCTCCTCCAGCCCCTCGTAATCCCGCGGGATCCCCCGCTCTCCCGCCGGCGCCCGCCGGCGCCTCCTGCTCCGGCTCGAGGGCAGCGGCTCCAGCAGCTCGGCCGGGCGGCCCTGGGACAGAGCGGGGACCAAGGGGTGAGGGGGGCAGAGGAGGGTGCGAGCGGACGCGGCGAGGGGGGCCTTGGGGACACTGCCGCCCTCCCGGGAGGTGAAGTGGCATCTGCCCGGAGCACCCCTTACTCACCGGTGGTCCCGGGGGTCCGGGGGGCCCTGCATCACCTCGGGGTCCCAGAGCACCCTGCGAAAGAAGAGGACAGTCCGCCAGGTCCCCCCAGAGGCGCGCCGGAGCTGCATCCCCCCCATCCCCACCCCTCCCTGGCACTCACCGGCGAGCCTTTGGAGCCCTTCTGCCCCAGGGGTCCCTGCGGGGGGAGAGCAGAGGAGAGGGGCTCTGGCACGCGGTGGTCCCACGGCAGCCGCCCCCAACCCCTCCCTGCCGCCCGGGCCCCCGTCCCTCTGGGGATGCAGCCCCCAGGGGTCCGCAGAGGAGCCAAGGGTGGGGCAGGAGACCCCTGCTGAGCCCACCCGGCGCAGGCAGGCACTCACCGAGAGCCCAGGGGGGCCGGGGGGCCCGGGGGGGCCGGTGGGCCCAGCCAGACCCTGCAGGTAGAGACAGCATCAGCCCCGTGCTCGAGGGGGCCACACCTCATCAGCCCCCGGTACCTTGTGTCCCCCCACAGCCCCCGGGCTCAGGGGAGACCCCAAACGCTCACAGGGTCTCCCTTGGGCCCTGGGGGGCCCTGGACGCCCGGGAGCCCCTGGTCTCCTTTCTCCCCCATCTCTCCCGGCGGTCCGATGAGCCCGATCAGTCCCGCGTGGCCCTGGGGGCGAAGGGCAGCGTCAGGCAGCCCCCTCCCTGCCAGCGGGAGGGCTGGGGGACGCGGCCAGGGTGGGACCCCGGCCCCCGCGCGGCCGTCGCCCGCTCTCACCTTGTCTCCCTTGTGGCCGGGGTCTCCCTTGAGGCCAGGCAAACCCACGGGACCCTGCAAGAGGCCAGGGGGACGTCATGCACCCCGGGCCGTGCCCCGCTCGGGCCGCTCGCACCCAGGGCTCCTCCTGACTCACCAGGGGACCGGGTGGTCCCGCCTGTCCCAGAGCCCCCAGCAGACCTTGTTCACCCTGGAAGAGAAGCAGCGTGGGAAGGGGCCGCGGGCAGCCCCGCGTCGGCATGGGACGTCCTCCCCGCAGCCCCCTGACTCACGGCAGGGCCGGGGATCCCACGCAGCCCTTCGGGGCCCGGCCGTCCCGGCGGCCCCTGCGCTCCCACCGGCCCCGTCTTCCCGGGTGGCCCCTCGGTGCCGGGCTGGCCCTGGGGACAGGAGGACGGAGCTGGGCTCTGCGCCCCTCAGGACCCAGCCCCATCTCTTTGGGGGGAACCTGGCCCCGCCCTGAGGCTTTTAGAGGGGGAGCGGGTTTCGGGAGCGCTGGGGCGTACCGGCCGCCGCTCACCTTGGCACCCTTCTCGCCCTGCCGGCCCTCGCGCCCCGTTGGTCCCACGGGTCCCTGGACGAGGAGACAGAGACCCCGGGAGCTGCGTGCCGGCCCGGGCCGGCGCCGCTCGTGGGCCCCCTTCGCCCCGTGCTGTCCTCCCCCACCTCACCCTCGCCCGTTGCCCACTCACCCTGCGGCCGGGGGGGCCCGGGGGGCCCGGCTCCCCTGATGCGCCCGGTGGGCCCTGAAACGAACCCAGCGGGAATTTGGGGTGAGGGGAGAGTCCCACAGCGGGACTGGGGGAAGCGCGGAGGGCGAGGGGCGCCCCAGGAAGTGTCACGGCCCCTCGAGCCCCATTCCCGCTGGGAACGCGACCCCCCGTTTGTGGCCGTGACGCCCCCACAGCTGCCCCGCTCACCGGCAGACCGGGGTCCCCGCCATCGCCCTTCTCTCCCGCAGCTCCATCCAGGCCCTGCGACACAGGGGAGGTGAGCGCTCACCCAGACCAGCACCCCCGCACCCACCCCGGGCCGGCAGGACGCCGGGAAGCGCCAGGACGGCAAAGCGGGGAGAGAACCGCAGCGTCCCGGCACCTCCTGGTCCCCCCACCGCCCCAGGGCGACACCAGAGCTCCGCGGGGAACGCGGGCACTGGCCCCAACCCCCGTGGGACCCCAGGGGGAGCAGGGGCTGCTCACCGGCACGCCGGGGTCTCCGGGGGGCCCGGGATCGCCAGGGAAGCCGATGGGACCCTGCAGAGAGAAGGGGACAGGAGGGGGGCACTGGGAGGGAGCCCGCACACGCTGTGTGCTGGGAAAGCAGCAGCAGGATTGGAGCTGTAGGGTTACGGGGGGCTTGCAGCAGCGGCCCCCCGCCTCTCTCCGCTCTCTCCTCCCCTCACCAGGTTGCCCTTGGCTCCGTCCTCGCCCGGTGGGCCCTTCTTGCCAGGGGGTCCGGCTGCTCCCGGCTGCCCCGCGTCTCCCTTCTCGCCCACGTCTCCTTTCACGCCCTGGAGGGACGGAGGGGTGAGGTCAGAGCGGGGCAGGGGCAATTTGGGCAGGGAAATGTGCACCAGGAGCCCTGCCGCTGCTCTGGCCCCCAAAAGACACCCCGTTCCCCTCGGCGGTACTCACGGGCGGTCCGGGCTCCCCCGCGGCTCCGGGGTCTCCCGCCTCACCCGGCTCACCCTGGGTGAGAGAAAAGCCAACGGGGCAGATGCTGCTGGGGGCTGGGGGGTGGGGGCAGCCCTGCCCAGCCCCAGCACCCAAACCAGGACCCACGTCGCCCTCCCGAACGCAGGCTCACCTTCTCTCCCACAGCACCCGGCTGTCCCACGCCACCCGGCATTCCCTGCGGACCCTAAAGGCAAGAGGATGGGGGGTACCCCCGTCGGGGCAGCCCCTGTCCCCCGGCAGCCCCCGCCGAGCCCCCCGGGGCCATACTCACCTCGGCACCGCTGGGTCCCTGCGGCCCCCGGGGTCCTGGCGCGCCAGGAGGGCCCTGTGGGGCGCACAGAGCAGGGTCAGGGGACGGGGACGTCGCAGAGAGGGAAGGAGGCGGACGGGGGAGCGGTGGGTGCGCAGAACGGGCCAGCTGCGGGGTCTCCTTACCATGGGGCCCACGTCTCCGTTCTCGCCCTTCTCGCCCGGCGGGCCCGGCATGCCCTGCGGGGTCACGGGTCAGCTGGGGGGTCTGGAAGCCCCCCAGGCAAGGCAGGCCGTGCAGAGCCCGGAGCCACGCGTCCCTCGTTCCCCTCTGTCCCACCAGCCCCCAGCCCACCGCTCTCCGCTCTGTACCTGCAGGCCAGGGGGGCCGCTCAGGCCGAGGTGACCCCGCGATCCCTCGTCTCCTTTCTGCCCAAACATTCCCTGCTGCCCACGGCGCCCCGGCTCCCCGTCTGCCCCCTGCAACAGGAAAGGGTGGGGGTCAGCCCCACAGAAACCCCAGCGCGTGGGGCAGGAGGGCAGGGGGGAGCCAAGAGGGGAGGTGGGCTCCAGCCGAGGGGGCAAACGGGGTGGGAAGGGCACGCGGCAGCCACTCACCGCGGGGCCAGGGTGCCCGACGGGTCCCTGGATTCCTGTCGGTCCCGGGGGGCCCTGCGGGACAGGAGCACCCAGACGGGGTCAGGGCAGCGCCCAAACATCTCCCGCCTCGCCGCTCCCCGAGCCGCTGGGCCCCCTGAAGCAGCCGCCGCGCAGGGCGGCCCCTCGGCACTCACCGCCTCGCCCTTGTCGCCTTTGCTGCCCTTCTGCCCGGGGAGCCCCGTCTCGCCCTGCGCAAAAAGAGGGTGAGAGCGCACGGGCGGCGAGGCGGCAGGCAGGGAGCTGCGGCAGCCGGGGAACGCGGCCGCGGAGGAAATCCCAGCACCGGGAAAACCGCCACCGCCTGCGAAGCGGAGCCAGGGAAGCCCCCCAGGACCAACGGCCCGCTGCCGCCTGGGAACCCCGCTCCTGGGACGCCACAGGGGAGTCCTGCCCTGTCCCGGAGGGGGGGAATCCTGCCCCGTCCCGGAAGGGGGAAATCCTGCCCCGTCCTGGAGCAGGGGAAACCTGCCCCGTCCCGGAGTGGGGGAATCCTGCCCCATTCCGGAGGGGAGTCCTGCCCCGTCCCGGATGAGAATCCTGCCGCGTCCCGGAGGGGAATCCTGCCCCGTCCCGGAGGGGGGAAACCTGCCCCGTCCTGGAGGTCCCCAGCCCCAGGACGTGCCCCCTGTCCCCAGCGTCCGTCCTGGGGTACGTTCCCTGTGCCAGGGGAACGCGAAGGAGCCGACTTGCGTCCCCCTGACTCACCTTGTCCCCGTCCTCTCCGGCGGGGCCGGGGGGTCCGCCCGGGCCCGGCAGCCCCACGGGGCCCTGGATGCCATCGTGCCCGGCCGGCCCCACGGGCCCTCGCTCGCCCTGCGGGGAGGGAGGGGAAGGGCTGGGAGCAGGGCTGACCGGGACACCCACGGGAGACACCGCCTGTCCCAGCGCCGCCCCGCACCTCCTGCCTCGCCCCACAACCCCTCGCACCTACCGGGGAGCCCTTCTCGCCAACGGGACCGGGGGGGCCCTGCGCACCCCCCCGGCCTGGCAGCCCAATGCCTCCAGCAACCCCCGTGGGGCCTCGCTCGCCGGGGGAACCCTGGGGAGAAGAGAGAGGTGGGGTGGGGGGAAGAAGGCCCCACAGTCTTCCTCCCCTCCAGAGAAACCTTCCTCTGTCAACCAGGGTTTCAAGCCAGGTGCCAAAATTCCTCCTCAAGGAGCACACCCATTTCAAGGGAAACCCCAAAACTCCGGGTAACCCCCCAAAGGCCACGCTGCCTTGTACTCACCGTGGGTCCAGGGGGACCAGGGGGTCCTTCCCCACCCTTCAGGCCAGGGGGACCCTGTAGGAGGGCAGGGAAATGGTTACGGGACCCTACTCCCCCCTCGCAGGGCCACAACGGGCTGGTGCAGGCGCGGGGCAGCACTGACCGTCTCTCCGGGCGCCCCCCGTGTGCCGGGAAAGCCGTGGATTCCCGGGGGGCCGTTCTTACCGGGGATGCCAGCGGGGCCGGGGTCGCCCTGCGAGGTGGAGAGGAGCAGCAGAGCTTTGCTTCGTCCCCGCCGAGCCCAGGAGAGCCCCCGCGCCCCACAGAGCTCGGGGGGGCCCAGCCCCGCTCGGCTTCGGCTCGCGGGAGTCCGGGCGAGCGCTGTGGCTCCTACCTTGGCTCCTTCCCGGCCAGCAGCTCCAGGCAGGCCCTGCTCCCCGGGGGGGCCCGGGGGGCCTGGGTGCCCCCTCTCTCCCACAGGCCCCGTCTCGCCCAATTTACCCTGCGGGGAGAGAGCGGGGTGAGTACCCGGGGGTCCCTCCATCCCCCCGCGCTCACCCCCAGGCGAACACCTCCCGGCACTCACCTGGGGTCCCACCACCCCCGTGGGGCCGGGGGGGCCGGTTTTGCCGTGAAAGCCCTGCAGAGGAGAGAGGGGTTCACGCGGGGTGTTGCCAGGCGTCTCCCCGCCCCGGGGAAGGGGGGCAGGGACCCACCGGCTCGCCACGCTGTCCTGGGTGTCCCGGCAAGCCGTCCTTCCCGGCGGGACCCTGCGCAGGAGCAGAGGGAACGGGGTGTGGGATACGGACGGCGTAAGCGGGTTCCCCGCCCCGCTGCCTGCCGCGGGGCGCCGCGGGAGGAGGAGGTGCCAGCCTGACTCTGTCCCCCGCGTCGCCCCAAACACAGGCAGGCCCAGGGCCACGCGCAGACGTCACCACTTACGGGGGGACCTTTCGTGCCCGGGAAGCCGCTGGGTCCCTGCGGACCTTGGGGACCCTGCGGGACGGAAAGAAAACCCACCCTCAGCGGCAGAGGGGCTTTCCCCACGGTCCCACAGCACCCAGCCCTGCCCCCACACCAGGCACCCTGTTCCCCCCGCGCTCGGTCCCCTCCCGGGGTGCCTTCGCAGGGGGACCCCCCTCTGCCGCACACCGAACACCTCTCACCTTCTCTCCCACCGCGCCAGGGGCCCCGTCGTGGCCAGGATCTCCCTGCGGAGACAGAAACGGGCTGAGACGGGGACGCGGGGGACAGCAGGGACCCCACGGCCAGGCTCCCACCTACCTTTGGGCCGGGCTTCCCGGTGGGACCAGGCAGACCTCGCTCCCCGGGGAGGCCCTGCGCGGGCAGGAGGCAAAGGCCAGGGTGAGACAGCGTGGGGCGGGGAGTGGGGCAGGGAGCTCAGGGACCGGGATAGGGACGGGGCAGGGAGCCAGGGCTGGCCCCAGGCTCGCTCCCATGGGATACAGGCAGAAGTCTGGGATCTGGTGGCCGTGGGTTTTAGTGGTCCCCAGAGTCTGGCTGCTGTGGGAAACAAGCAGCTCCAGCTTTAACTGCCAGCACGCTGCGGAGCGCGCTGCTGCGGGACACGGCAGACCCCAAGCTCTCTTGCCGTGGGCTAACGCAGGCCCTAGGCCGTGGGATAAAATCCACCCAGGAATGGCGGTGGTGGGATGCAGCTGGACGCTGGGATGGTCACAGCCACAGGGTGACTCCTGTCACCCCCCATTCGGGGCCGGGGCTGCGGTCACTCACCGGGGGCCCTCGCTGTCCCGTCTGCCCAGCCTGGCCGGCCTTGCCCTGCGGGGAAAGAGGAGCTGGAGGGGAGAGCAGCGCACGGGGCAGCCCCCCACTCACCCACACTGTCCTCCCGCGGCCCCCGAAGGGATGGAGCGGCCCCAAGCACGCCTGCGAGCGGGCACACAGCACGGGAGCAGACAGGACCACGGGGCTGGGTCGTGTCCTGGGCTTTGAGCTCAGCCCAGTCCGCCCCTGCGGCACAGCAGGATTTGGGGGACAGGGAACGCCCCGGAGCGACAGGACAGGGCGACACAGCGGGACAGGGCTCACTCACCCTCTTGCCTTTCTCTCCCGCCAGCCCCATGGGACCCTGGAAGCCGGTGGAGCCCTAGGAGGGAGAGCACGAGTGACAGCCCAGGGCCGGTGAGGCACACGGGGTCTCGGGGACACCCCAACGGCTCCCCCGTGCTCACCTTGGGGCCCTGGCGCCCCGGATAGCCCGGCAGACCCGGCACTCCCAGCTTGCCCTGCCAAGGAGAGCGCGGAGCTGAGCCGCAGGCTCCGAGGGACGCGGGGACGCGGGGACACGGGGCTCCCCTCACCTTCTCGCCCGCGGGGCCGGGAGCGCCCGGTTCCCCCGCGGGACCCGTCTGCCCCTTCAGCCCCTCGGGGCCGTCCTCGCCGCGGGGGCCCAGGAGGCCCTGGTCACCCTGGAACGGTAACGCAGGGGTGCGGGGAGCACGCTGCTGGGGCGGGGGACGGGGCTGCGCCCTCGGTCCCCAGCTGGCCCCACAGAGCTGGGGGTGTCCCCCAGTTCTGTTCCCCCCCCCCGCCACCACCCTGAATCCTGCAGCCAATCCCCACAGGGTTTGGGGGGACCTGCAGCCGCCCCACACAGCCCTGACGAGGAGACCCCCACCCCGGGACCCCACTTACCCTGTCGCCCTTGGGGCCCATGTCTCCCTTGAAGCCGGGGAACCCATCTTCTCCCTGAGGAAGGGCACATTTTGGGGGGCTGAGACCCCAGCACGAGCCCCAGACGGGGTCACAGTGTGGGGCTGAGCCCCAAATCTCAGCACGGAGGTGCTGCCCCCAGCTGCAGCCCAGGTGTCCCCCCACCTCAGGGCAGGGACAAGTGCCCCCCGACACCCGGGACCCACAGACACCACGGGACGAGGACCCCCCCCAAATTGCCCCCCGCACCTCTTACCTTCTCCCCTTTGCTGCCCTTCAGGCCCCGCACGCCAAAAGCTCCCTGCAGAGACACAGGGGGGTCAGAGGGGAGACCCCCACCCAGACGCCCACCGCCTGACCCCCACACCGCGCCTCGGCGGAGCGGGGAGGCTGTGCTTACCTTCACCCCGCGGGGTCCCGGATAGCCGACGGGACCAGGGGCACCCACAGGGCCCTGCGGAAAGAGAGTCACCAAAAATGGGACCCCCTCCGGAAAGAGGACCCCTTCTCCCAACCCAGGGCACGGGGAGGGGGGTCAGCCCCTCACCTGGAGGCCTTTCTCTCCCGCGGGCCCCTCGCGGCCGGGGTGACCCTGCGGGGACACACGAGGTGAGCCCCGAGCCGGGACGGTGGCGCTGCCCCGCGCCCGGGGTCCGCAGCGACCCCCCTGCCCCTGGCCCGTACTCACCGGGGGCCCATCGGCCCCAGCCACCCCCTGTATTCCCGGCTTCCCCGGCGGGCCCTGGGCAAGACGAGGACGTGAGGGGACACAGAGGGACCGGGGCCACCCCCGTGGCTCCCCGCGACCCCCAGAGCTGGGGCGGCTGCGGGCCGCGCTGGGACCTCGCTCACCTTCTCCCCCGGCAGCCCCACGGGGCCCTGCGGGCCGGGCAGACCCTGCGAGAGAACAGAGCGGGGCGCTGGGAGGGGACAGAGGGAGCGCCCGAGCCCCCGGCCCCGCAGGGACACCCCGCTGGCCCCCCGTCACCCCCACATACCTGCGGGCCGGGGTTCCCTTGCTGTCCCGGGGGTCCCGGCTCCCCCTGGATTCCCTGGGGCAGGGGGGGCAGAAAAAGTCTGTTAGTGCGGCAAAACATCTCAGACCCCCCTCGCTGCGCCCCCGTGCACCCTCCCGGTCCAAGCACCCCACGGGGCTCTTGCCCCAGCCCTGCCTCCCCCTGGCTGGCTCATTCGGGGTGGGTGCCCCCCACCGACACCCACCACGTTTCCTTTGGGCCCCGGCGCTCCGTCGATGCCGCTGGCGCCCTGCGGAGGAAGGAGGGAGGGTCAGGGCGACGCCGCGCCCCAAGGCGACGCCGCACGCCAAGGAGGATGCCGTGTGAAAAATCCCCCCGGAGCGAGGCAGGGACAGACGGACAGACGGACGTGGTGTCCCGTACCGGTGGTCCCGGGAGCCCGGGGGAGCCGCGGGAGCCGATCAGGCCTCGCATACCCTAGGACAGAGCGGTCAGCTGGGGCTCAGACGGCAGCACCGACCCCAGCACCCCACATTCCCTGGGGTGGGGGAGCCCAGTGCCCAAATCTCTTCTCCAAAAAGCCACGGGGGCCAAGCTTGCCCCTCACCGCTGCTGGGGTGGGGGGAGAAGCCGGGCCAGGCTCCCGGTGCCGGCAGCGGGTACTTACGGGTTCCCCAGGCTGCCCCCGCGGTCCCGGGACGCCGTCCGAGCCCTAGGGAGGCCGGCGGGGAGCTGAGCGCGTCCTGCCAACGCCAGCAGGCCCGCGTCCTCCCCCGTCCCTCCCCATGCTCCTCACCTTGGCGCCTTTCTCCCCAGGGGGGCCCGCTGGGCCCGGCTTCCCCACCTCACCCTGCGGAAGAGAGGGGGTGAGGTGGCGCGGGGACGGGACGGGACGGCAGGAGGGGACGCGGCGCGGCCCCACTCACCCTGTGGCCCTTTTCGCCCGGCAGCCCCGGCAGCCCGTCAAAGCCCCTGTCACCCTGCGGGGGAGGACAAGCGCCGGGCTGAGCCCACTGCCCGCCCCTGCCACACCAGGAGCTGGGGGTCCCGGACCCCCGCCCCGCCGCCAGCACCCTCAGCAGTACTGCCACCGCCCCACGCACGAGACCTTGGGTCCGGTTTCCCCTGGGAGACCCCTGGCGCCGTCCGCTCCAGCGCGACCCTGCAGGACAAGGCGAGGGGGTGGGAAAGGGGCTCGGAGCCCCTCGGGGCGGGGACGGGAAAGAGGCACCCTGAGAGGGAAGCAGGGCATTTAGGGGAGGCCAAGCCCCAAGTCCCAGGGCTCACCCGTCTGCCCAGCTTCCCCGGCGGCCCCGGCGGCCCCTGCATTCCCCGAGGACCCTGAGGAAGAGGAGGGGAAGGCGTCAGGGCTGGGCTCGCCTGCCAGACCCCTGCCCAGGGGCACAACCCCGTGCGTGGTCTCCTCGCAAGCCTCACCCGCGGCCCCGTGTCCCCCGCGTCGCCTTTCAGGCCCGGGTGACCAGGTAGACCCTACAAAAACAAGAGAGCGCAGACACCGCCCCGTGAGGGTTTGCTCGACGCGTAGACATGCCCGGTAAGGTGCACCTGAGCGGGGTGGGCACCCCAGAGCGGCCCCCGCGCCGGCCATACTCACCAGCGGCCCCGGGCGGCCCGTCAGCCCCATGGGACCGGGGGGACCCTTCATGGCGAGCTGGGGAGAGAAGGGAGCAGAGGGGTGAGGGGCAGCGCGGAGGCTGGGCAGGAGCGCTGGGCGCGGGGCTGCTCACCTTCGCCTGCTGCAGGATCGCCTGGGCTTGGGCTTCTTGGAAGGAGACAGTGGGACCCTTGAGGGAGTCCCCGCCAAACTGGAACTGGGGGGAAGGAGAGGAGTGAGGGGACGGGCACCCGGAGAGGGGAGGGTCCCTGGGGGTCCTGTCGCGCCCCAGCACCTACCGGCAGCATGATCGTGGTCCCTGCCGGGCCGCGGATGCCGTCGGCCCCCGGCAGCCCCGGCCGTCCCGCGGGACCCTGGCAGCGGGAGATAAGCCGTCACCGCGCCGGCAGAGCCCGGGCTGGCAGGTCAGGGCTTGCAGCTCCAGCGCCTCGCGCACGCCGGCATGCACCAGCAGGACCGCCGGGACGCCCGCAGCCCCCGCCCCGCCGCGGGGCGGCTCTGGCCCTGTCACTCCAACTCCCCGTCTGCTCCGTACCTGATCTCCGGGGTCCCCGGGCAGCCCTGGCAGCCCCGGTGGTCCCAGGGGACCCGTCTCCCCCTGCGGAGAAGACGAAGGCATGTTAACGCTCCGTCAGCTCCCATCCCTTCCCACAGCAGCCCCATGCTCCTCACCGCAGGCCCTGGGGGTCCCGGCGGCCCCTCAAATCGCCAACCCTAACGGAGAGAAAAGCGAGCCCCGTCTCAGACGGAGCGTGGCCGCGGGGTGCTGTGGAGGGCTGGGGGTCCAGCGTCCCCAGGGGGGCCGTGGCCCACTCACCGGCTCCACGATGGCTGGCTCGCCCTTCTCCCCCTTCAAGCTGGGCTCCTGCGAAACACCAGGGTGAGGAGAACCGACCGAGAGCGGGGCTGGGCGAAGGGCTCTGAGCCACCGACGCAGCCCATGGACCCCAAACCACGGCCCCAGCTGCAGCGGGAGGGGGTCCCAGGCCCCCCCAGCGTTACCTGGGCAGCCTGGATCACCGTCTCCTCCCGCTCGGCAGGGCCAAACCGCTCCCGGCTCGCAGGGTCCCCGTCATAGTAGTCCTCGTAGCCCAGCAGCTCCGTGCTGTCAGCCCCAGCGACTCCGTCCTCCTCCCGTTCCAGCACGAGCTCCTCACTGGGGTCCTGCAGGACGAGGAGATGCTGGGGGTGCAAAGGAGGGGTCCTGCCCTGCCTGCCGCGGTCCCAGCGCTACCTGCGAGGGGTTGGTGCCGTTCAGGGTGACGCTGACGGTGGTGGCGAGGCTGGGGGGCACCGGCGGCAGGGAGTTCACCTCCGCGAACGGCATCAGCGTGGGCGCGCTGGCCTTGGGCGATGCGGAAAGGACGTGGGGTGAGGAAGGGAGCGTTGCAGCAGAGGGAGGTGCTGCCCCACCACCCTCGCGGGGTCCCGCCGGCCGGTGGGGCCAGGGGATGCTCTGCTTTTTGTGGGGAGTAACGGTGGGACTCGGGATGTCCCCACTCCGCCGCAGCCCCTGCCTGGCTGTGGGACAGTGGAACCGCTCCCTTTTTGGGACAAGGCAGCGGGACTCCTGCTCCGCGGGGACAAAGGGCTCGCAGCAGCGCCGGGGCAGAGGGGAGGGCGAGCCAGGGCTCGGCAGCTGCTGCTCCCAGGCGCGGAGGCCGCACGGCCGCTGGCTCCCAGGCAGCCCCTGGAGCGCAGCCGCCCCTCGCCGGGTCTCTGCAGCCCGGCCCGGCCAAGCCTGACTCATCGGCAGGAGGGGCCGGCGTTCCCAGGCCACTCTTGGCCAGCACCGCCATCCCCAGCTGCGGCCCTGACCCACTTCCAGAGCCAAAGGGGTCGAAGGCAGAGGTGGGGCGCTGCCTCCCGCCCTGCCCCGGCGTCTCCACCCAGGGGATCCCTGCCGGCGCCCGGGACACGCTCCGCACGGCTCAGCCCCAGATGCCAGCAGCATGGCACCCTTGTGGGGATGCACCAGCCGGCCACGTTCCTCCAGATCCCGGGAGGAGTTGTTCCAGCCAGAGCCCTGTCGCCACGTCCGACAGACCCAAAGGTCTGGCTCCTCGCAGGCTGGAGCGGCTGGAGCCAGCCTGCTTTGTCCCAGACCACGCAAAGAGGAGCCTGCGAGCCGCTCTGGATGCAAGAGGTCGCGTGTGGCGCGGCAAGAGCTTCGTGCCAGCTCCGGGACGCATCCGGATGCACCCACAGGTCCCGGACGCCCCGAGCCGCTCCGCATTTATGCTGGATTTGGGATCGGGCGGTCCCATCTCCCAGCCAAGCCACGGCGCTGGCGAGCTGCGGAGCGGGCACGCCGCAGCCAGGCGCGAGCAGCAGGCCAGCGGAGCTGGGTTAACTGGGGCGGGGTGAGCAGAGGCGGGTTAGTCACGCTCCCTACCTGGCTGGCCGTGACGGTGGGCACGGTGGCCTCCTGCTGCTCCAGCAGCTCCTTGTTCCTCCTCTTCTTGCCCTTGCCCTTGCGCTTGCCTTTCCCCTTTCCCTTCTTGCCTTTCCTGCGCGGGGCGGCGGTGGGCTCCAGGCCGCTCTGCCAGGGGCAGCACAGGTGCCGGCAGGGAGAGAAACGCGGGCGTCAGGGGCGCTGGCTGCTCCCCCCAGCATCCCTGCGGGCTGCTCAGCAGGGCGGGGGCTCCCAGGCCCCCTCCCCAGCCTCTCCCGTCCCCGCTTTGGGTGCTCACCTCCTCCGGGAAGGGGGCCTGGAGCGGGTAGAGCAGGGGCTGGTCGCAGTCTGGCATGTAGCGCTGGCAGTAGGAGCGGGCGGCTGCGGGGTCGGCCACGATCAGCAGCTGCTGGACGTCACCCTGTGGCGAAGGAGAATTGGGGAGGGCGAGGGCGGTGGGTTTTCTGCCCCCCCAGGGCTGATCGAGTGCCCACGCACACCCCAGACGCGCGTGGAAGAGCCGGCGCTCGCACCCAGCCCTGTTCCCTGGGCAGCCGGCCGGGCCGTGGGCGGCTGGGCGCAGCCAGCGCGGACACCCCCTCGGCCGGGCAGGGGGGCGAGCCAATAAAGGGACCCTTGTCTGCCTGCTGGGGACAAAACGGGGGGGGAGCCCCCCCCGCCTCGCTGCCTCACAGCGGCCTCTTTGCCCGTGGCCCCTGATATTTGCAGTGGGCAGGAACGCAGGAACCGGGTCCCCTCCTTCCCCAGACCCCTCACTACCAGGGCAAGGGCGCTGGGGGACAGCGGGGGGGCCCCGGTGCGAGGATTTGGGGAGGCAACCCACCTCGAACACCTCCTCATCCAGGAGGCGGGCCCCAAAAATCGTCACCCCCTGGGTGCTGACGAGGGGCTGAGGTCCCCGCTCCAGCGGCAGCGTGGCGAGGAGGTGACAATCCACCAGCAAGGAGACATTGGTGCCTTCCACGGCCAACGCCACGCGGTGCCACCTGCGGAGATGCGACCTGGTCGCAGCGAGGGGGGCCAGAAAGACCCCCCATCCCCGTCCCCGTCCCCGCCACCGGCACTCGCCTGCCATCGGCCAGGTTGACCCTGCGGAAAACGGGGTACAGCTCAGGGGGTGGCTGCCCCTCCCGGTCCTCGTAGAGGAAGACGGGCGAGAGCCCGATCTCGACGCCCAGCTGCTGCACGCCTCGCTCGTCGTAGACGGAGAGCAGGAAGGCTTGTCCCCCGCGCCGGCCGCGCAGCGTGGCCAGGATGGAGAAATCCTCCGGGAATGGGCCGTCTGGAAAGGGAGGGGGGCAGCCGTCAGGCCATCCGTGCCCCGGAAGGGGACGCTCGCCCCTGGAGCGGCTGGGTGGGCACCCCGCGAGGGGCTCGGCGCCCCCGCAGCCGTACCGGGGAAGAGCTGGCGGGTGGGCGCGCTGAGCTGGGTGCGGTTGTCCACGCGGAAGGCGAAATCGGGGTCTTGGGTCCCGGGGCGCTGCGGGCAGATCCCGGCGGTGATGGAGATGCCGTCCCGGCCGTCCTGCAAGCCCAGCGCCTGCAGCACGTCCACGGGCACCGCTGCGGGGAAAGCGGGGAGCCCTCAGGGGTGCGGTCCCACCGGAGACACTCCAGCCGCGCTCCGCGCTCCTGGCCGCGGCCCCATTCCCCCCCCCGCCTGCCTCCCGCCAAAGCAGGCCGGCCGGGTGCCAGGCAGCTGTGTGGGCCTACGGTCCGGTCCCGCGGCCGCCAGATTCCTTCGCTGCATTCCTCCGCCCCCGGCCCCTGCTCTGCACCCCGCGGCACGGCTGCACCCCCGGGCCGGGAGACCCCCGTTGCCCCAAAGCGCAGCCTGGCTGCACCCGCCCTGGGCGGGGGGGGGGTGTGGGGAGAGGGTCGGGGGTGCTGCCCTCCCTCCGCAGGGAGCCGGACCCCAAAAATCAGGCGTGTGGAGGGTTAATCCTGCGCAGCCAGGTGTGCGGGGCTGGGGGGGGGTTGGGGGTTTTGGGTGATGACTGCAGTCACATCAGAGAGCACCCGGCCCCCCAGCCCCGGGGTATCGGAGAGGCCTGTCCGGGCAGGCCAGGCGGGGCGACTGGGGAAGGGGGGGTACAATTCCCCCTGGGGCTCCCCCCAGCCCGGCTGGGGTACCCCAAACATGACGGGGGCTGGGGGGGGCACAGCGGGGCTGGGAACGCGCTGACCCCGCTCTGGCCCAGCCGTCTCTCAGGCCCTCCTGACCCCCACGCACGGGTCCGGCTTCCTGCCGGCGCTCCCCGGGGACAGCCGGGCTGGGGCGGGACCCCCCGCCCCCTCCAGCTGGGAACCCCCGGTCCGGGGCTGGGGGGTGGCCCTGGAGGGGGTAAACCCCCCCGGATGCCAGCCCCGGGCGTGGGGGGCTCAGGCCGGGGGGGAAGCGGGGCCGGCTGTGGGGGAAGCGGGGCGCGGGGCCCCCCACGGCTCCCCGCGGAGCCCACGACAGCGTAACCCCCGTTACCCACGCCTCAGGGGCCCCCCCAGACCCCCCCCAGGCCCTCCCGGGCCACTCAGGGGACCCAGGCGTCCGGGTGCCCATCCTGCCTGCACCCCCGCCCTGGGGGGAGCACCCCTGTCCCGGGGGGGGCACCCCCACCAAGGGACACGGGGGAGCACCCCCTCCCCGGGGGGAGCAGCCCCTCCCGGGGGGGGGGGAGCACCCCTGTCCCACGGGGGACACCCACACCCTGGGGGTCCCTGTCACCGGCTGTGCCCCGTCACGGCTGGAGCCACGCGGGACCCCACCCCGAACCCCCCCCCAGCAGCGGGTACCCCCCCGGGCCCTGTCCGTGGTGCTGAAGGCGGCGGGGCCCCCGGGGGCCCCCACGCGTGACAACCCCCCGGATCCCGCGGGGACTCCCCCGTGTCCCCCCAGTCCCCGCGCCGGCTCCGCGGGGGCTCAGCCCACCGGTCCCCCCCGCGCAGCTGGCGTCGCGGATGGGGGGTGGGGGCCGCGAGCGGGGACACGCGTGGGCGTGGGGTGTGTCCCCCCCCGCCCCAGCTGGCGCGCGTTACCTGCCCTGGCCGGGAGCAGCAGCGTGAGGAGAGCGGCGAGCAGAGCGGCGGGGACCGGGCCCCCCCCCATCCCCGGTGTCCGCTACCGGAGCTCGGAGCTCTCCGTGCCCGCTCCGCGCTGGTGGCGGCGGCGGGAGGGGAGGGGACAACCAGCCCCACCGGAGCCCCCGCCTCCCGCCCGGCCCGGCCCGGCCCACGGGCGGGACCCCGGGACCGACCCCGGTCATGGGGAGGGGTGGAGGCGTCCCGGCTGCGAGCTCCCACCGCCCCCCCGAGCGGTGCCGGGGAGGTTTTGGGGTGCTGAGCCCCCCCGTCCCGCTCCCAGCCCCGCAGCAAGGACAGTGGGTTTCGGGGTGCAGAGCCCCCCAACCTGCTTCCAGTCCCACAGAGAGGTTTAGGGGTGCAGAGCCCCCCGTCCCGCTCCCAGCCCCGCAGCAAGGACAGTGGGTTTTGGGGTGTAGAGCCCCCTGCCCCTCTCCCAGCCCCGCAGCAAGGTTTTGGGGTGCAGAGCCCCCCGCCCCTCTCCCAGCAGCAAGGCCAGGGATTTTGGAGTGCCCATCCCCACAGCAAGGCCCGGGGGGGTTTGGGGGACCCCCCACCCCGTGGCGCAGCTGCCGCTCGCCCGGCTGGCCCCCGGAGCCCGGCTGGCCGGAGTGGCCCCATTGCCTCATCTCCTGACTCACAGCCCCGCTCCCCCCGATTTCCCGTTTCACAGCAAATATTTACTGGCGTCTCTGCAGTAACGAGCCCCCGCAGGCGCCCCCGGCCCCCCAAACCAAGCCCGTGCTCCCCCACCCACCCCCCCCAGGCTGTGGGTGCAGTGCAGCCCCCTCGCCAACCCTCAGACGCTCTGTCCCACCCCCCAGGCCCCCAGGATGGGTCAGGGGGCTGCGGGGTCCGAGGCAGGCACCTGGCTGCGGGGCCCGTCCCCACCCCACGGGCCCAAGCGAGGGGTCCCCAGGGCCGTGTCGCCGGCGAGCAGCAGACCCCCGCGCCCGCTGCCCCGGGGGGGTTGATCCCGCTCCCACGTGACACCCGGGGCCCTGATCTCATAAGAGCCTTTGGACCGCAGGTCAGCGCGAGCCATGGCCGCCCCGGCGCCCCGCACCGTCCTCGTCACCGGCTGCTCCTCGGGCATCGGCCTGGCCGTCGCCGTTAGGCTGGCGCAGGACCCTCAGCAGCGCTTCCGGGGTGAGCGGCGGCGAGGGGGGCCCTTCCGCGGCATCCCACGAGGGACGCGGCCCGAGGAGGGGATGGGCGCCCCGCAGGACGGGGCAGCGGGCTGGGGAGGGTGCAGGGTTTGGGGTCCCCCCCACCCGGCCCTGCGGCCTTTCTCCCCGCGGGACCCCCGAGGTTTGAAGTCCCGTGCCCTCGAGCCGGCGGACCGAGCCGAGGCGTCCCCACGCCCCCCGTCCGGATGTGGGGCAGCCCCGCGGGGACGTGCGCATCCCCGCGAGCGCACACGGGCGTAACGGGGCCGGCAGCACGCTCCCGTCCCATCCCTGCCGCAGATGCACACACGTGCGGTCCCTGCGTGCCATCCCCGCCGCACACGCGTGCGTTCCCCACAACTCCGCCGCCCCACCGCCGACCCCATGCCAGGGCCGGGGATTAGTCCCGCAGCGCGGATTAAAGCCCGCGTTACCAAAGAGGCTTAGGAAACACCGTTCCGGCTTGACCCTTCGACCCCTCCCGGCGTTCGGGGTCCCCCTGACCGGGGCGGCGACGGCTCCCCGCAGTCATCGCCACCATGCGGGACCTGCGCAAGAAGGAGAAATTAGAGGAGGCGGCGGGGTCTGCACTGGGAAAGACGCTGAGCATCCAGCGCCTGGACGTCTGCAGCGACAGCTCGGTGGCGGAGTGCGTGGGGAGCGTCCCCGGGGGGCGCGTGGACGTGCTGGGTGAGCGGGGCGGCGGCCAGGGGGCCCGGGCGGGGCGGCGGGGCGGGGGTCTCTGAGGCCCCGCGCCTCGCGCCGCAGTGAATAACGCGGGCGTGGGGCACGTGGGCCCCGTGGAGAGCATCAGCGTGGAGGAGATGAAGCGCATCTTCGAGACCAACTTTTTCGGGGCGGTGAGGATGATCAAGGCCGTGCTCCCCGACATGAAGCGGCGGCAGAGCGGGCACATCGTGGTCATCAGCAGCGTGATGGGGCTGCAGGGTGAGCGCGGGGGGGGCCCGCCGCGGGGGCAGGGGGTTCTCAGGCCGGCGGCGGGGGGTCTTGCTGAGCTCCGCCCTCAGGAATCGTCTTCAACGACGTCTACGCTGCCTCCAAATTTGCCGTGGAGGGATTCTGCGAGAGCCTGGCCGTGCAGCTGCTGCAGTTCAACGTTTTGTGAGTGCGAGGGGGGGCGCGGATGGGGGCCCGAGGGCTGCTCTGGACCCCCGCCCCGAGCGCCCGCCCCGGCCCTGCAGCGTCTCCATGGTGGAGCCAGGCCCCGTGAACACGGATTTCGAGCTGAAGCTGATGGAGGAGGTCTCGCGCTCCGAGTTTCCCGGCGCCGACCCGGCCACCGTGCGGTACTTCAAGGAGGTTTACCTGCCGGCCTCCCATGAGATCTTCCTCACGCTGGGGCAGAGCCCGGCCGCCGTGGCCGAGGTGGGGGCCGGGACGAGACTTCGGGGGGGGGGCGCTCTGGGCGTCCTTCGCAGCCCCGAGCTTCCCCCCCTCCACCCCGCCGCCACCTCGCCTCGCAGGCAATCGTGAGCGTGATCGCAGCCAGGCGCCCGGCGTTCCGCACGCAAACCAACCGCCTCTACACGCCCTTGGTGGCCCTCAAGTACGCGGACCCCTCGGGGGAGCTGTCGGTGAGGACCTACTACCGCCTGCTCTTCGACTACGGCACCCTCTTCCACCTCAGCATGGGCGCCCTGCGGTGCCTCACCTGCGGCTGCTTCCGCCGGAGGGTGACCCCGCTCTGAGTGGGGCGCCCCATGCCGTGGGGGGGGGGGGGGGCGCGGCCGCCTCCGTGGCTCGGTGCCCCCCCGCCTCCAGCAGCGCTCGCAACAGGATGGGCAGACGGGTGGCTGAATGGGTGCCCCCCCCGCCCCAGGGTGTCAGAGCTGGAGAAAGAGACCCCCCTCCACCCTGCAGCGTGGGGGTCCTGGGGGGGCCGAGCCTTCTGCTGGATGTGGAGGAGGGGGAGAGCCTTGGGGGGAACCTGCCAGGTGGGGGGCGACAGAGCCTGAGGGGGTTGGGGGAGCCTGGCGGGGCTCTGAGGGACCTGGGGGTGTGGGGGGGCCTGGAGGGGGGTTGGGGGGAGGGCTCTGGGGGACTGGGGAGCCCAGAGGGGGCTCTGGAAGTGTTGGGGAGCCTGGGGGGGATCTGGGGAGGGGGGCTCTGGGAGCCTGTGGGGGCTTTGAGGAGCCTGCGAGTGGGGCTCTGGGCGTCCTGGGGGGGGTCTGAGGGAAGCCCCGGGGTACTGGGGAGCCCGGAGTGGGGCTCTGGGGGGCTTAAGGGTGTTGGGGGGGGTCTGGGAGGGTCTCTGGAGGATGGGGGAGCTCGGATGGGGGCTCACGGGGGGCTCTGGGGGACCTGGGGAGCCTGAGAGAGGCTCTAGGGAACATGGAGGTGTTGCGGGGGGTCTCTGAGGGTTTTGGGGGGGTCTCTAGGGGACCTGGGGGGCTCTAGGGGAGCTGGGGGGGACCTGGGGGCTGTGGGGGCGTTGGGGGGGTCTCTGGGGGCGTTGGGGGGTCTCTGGGGGGTGGTCCGGAGGTCTCCAGTAAAGCCTGTGGCTTCGCCCCCCACCGCCGCCCCCTCGTACTGACCTTCGCGCCGCCGGCGGTTACGGGATGGCGGGAGCAGGGACGGGGGGCTGCGGGTGGGGGGGGCGGGGGTGTCCCCGCGGGACCGGGCCGGGGGCACCGGTGGGAGCGGGGAGTGCGGGAAGAGGCCGCGTAACCATGGCAACGGCGGGCGGAACGCGGGGCGGACAGGGACCGAGCGGAAGTGACGCAACCGGAAATAGCCGGAAGTGGCCCGGGCCGCATGGTGGCGGCGGCGGCGGCGAGATGGGGCGGGCGAGCAAAGTACGGGCCGGGGGCAGCGGGGCACGGGGGCGGGAGGGGATGGGGGGGGGTCCGGCTGTACCGGGGATCGGGGTCTCCCGGGGATGGGGGGGGGTCCGGCTGTACCGGGGATCGGGGTCTCCCGGGGATGGGGGGGGGTCCGGCTGTACCGGGGATCGGGGTCTCCCGGGGATGGGGGGGGTCCGGCTGTACCGGGGATCGGGGTCTCCCGGGGATGGGGGGGGGTCCGGCTGTACCGGGGATCGGGGTCTCCCGGGGATGGGGGGGGGTCCGGCTGTACCGGGGATCGGGGTCTCCCGGGGATGGGGGGGGGTCCGGCTGTACCGGGGATCGGGGTCTCCCGGGGATGGGGGGGGGTCCGGCTGTACCGGGGATCGGGGTCTCCCGGGGATGGGGGGGGGTCCGGCTGTACCGGGGATCGGGGTCTCCCGGGGATGGGGGGGGTCCGGCTGTACCGGGGATCGGGGTCTCCCGGGGATGGGGGGGGGTCCGGCTGTACCGGGGATCGGGGTCTCCCGGGGATGGGGGGGGTCCGGCTGTACCGGGGATCGGGGTCTCCCGGGGATGGGGGGGGGTCCGGCTGTACCGGGGATCGGGGTCTCCCGGGGATGGGGGGGGGTCCGGCTGTACCGGGGATCGGGGTCTCCCGGGGATGGGGGGGGGGGTCCGGCTGTACCGGGGATCGGGGTCTCCCGGGGATGGGGGGGGTCCGGCTGTACCGGGGATCGGGGTCTCCCGGGGATGGGGGGGGTCCGGCTGTACCGGGGATCGGGGTCTCCCGGGGATGGGGGGGGGTCCGGCTGTACCGGGGATCGGGGTCTCCCGGGGCGGGGGCGTGGAGAGGACAGGGAACCCGGGGTTTGGGGGCGGGAGAGGGGGGGCCGGTTGGTCCGGGGGGCCGGGAGGGGTTGGGGAGCGGGTCCCCCCCGAGGCCCACCCGGCGCTGACCGCCCTCCCCGCAGAGCAAGAACCAGAAGAAGGAGCGCGCGGCAGCGCTGCGCCACGCCGAGCAGGAATTCGGCACCGTCCCGCACTCCTTCGTCTTCCACCGCGGGCGCGTCGGCAGGAACGTGCGGCAGCTCGTCGCCGACGTCAGGAAGGTGATGGAGCCCTACACGGCCAGGGCACTCAAGGTGAGGCTGGGGGGGGGCGACCCCGGGCCCCGCGCCGCCGGGAGGGGGGCTTTGGGCCGGCGCGGGGAGGGGGGCTCACGCGCTTGGCACCGCAGGTGCGGAAGAACAACTCCCTGAAGGATTTCGTGGCCGTGGCCGGGCCCCTGGGTGTGACGCATTTCCTGGTTTTCAGTAAATCCTCCTCCAGCATCAATTTCGTGAGTAGCGGGACCCCCCCTCTCCCCTCAAACGGGGCGCTGGCACCCTTTGGGGGGTTCCCCCCCACCTCGCTCGCAGACGCAGATGATGACAAAACGGCGCTGAGCCCCGCTGTGATCCTCTCCGAAGTAAACGCGCTGATGCGTCCGCGCCGCGCGGGGTGGGTGCCGGCGCCTTCCCTCGGCGCTGAGCCTCGCTCCCCTTCCCCCCTCCACAGAAACTCTTCCGGCTGCCGGGCGGCCCGACGCTCACGTTCCGGGTGACGCAGGTGGGTGCTGGGGGGGGAGCCCCACGCCCCGCAGGCGCGAGGGGCGGCGCCTCACCCCCTCCTCCTCCTCCTCCTCCCCCGCAGTACTCGCTGATCCGGGACGTGGTGTCCTCGCTGAGGCGGCACCGCATGCACGAGCAGCAGTTCAGCCACCACCCGCTGCTGGTGCTCAGCAATTTCGGCGCGCAGCAGATCCAGCTCAAGCTGATGGCCAGCATGTTCCAGAACATGTTCCCCTCCATCAAGGTGCACCGAGTAAGCGAGGAGGGTTCCGTTTTTTTGGGGGCCAGTTCTCAGCAGCGTAGCCGTGGAGGAGCTGGAGGCGGGAGGCGCCGTTGGGCCTTGAGCCGCGGAATGTAATCGCGGAGGCTGGAGCGGCTTCAAGGTGGCCAAGCTCCCAGCTCCGCCACCGAACTGCGTCCGTAGCGCCGCATCCGCGGGACGGTGACTCCAGGGCGGCCAGGGGCCCTCGGGCGGAGGAATTTCCCCCGATCCAAACCCCCCCGGCGCAACCTGAGGCCGTCCCCTCTCCTCCCCTCCCGCCCCTCCTCGCGCAGGTCAACCTCAACAGCATCAAGAGGTGCTTGCTCGTCAGCTACAACGCGGAGACGCAGCTGCTGGATTTCAGGCATTAGTGAGTGTCGTGCCCCCACTTTCGGAGGGCGCCCCGCACGCCGTGCCCCCAGCGCTGACCCCTTCCTCCTCCTCCTCCTCGCAGCAGCGTGAAGGTCGTGCCCGTGGGCGTCAGCAAAGGGCTGAAGAAGCTGCTGCAGGAGAAGTTCCCCAACATGAGCCGGCTGGAGGACATCAGCGAGCTGCTGGTGAAGTGCGTGGCGGGGCAAACCGCGCCGACGGCCGTGCCGCCGGCGCCCTCGGGGCTGTCCCCGAACACGCCCCTCTGTCCCGCGCAGGGACATCAACCTGTCGGAGAGCGAGGCCGAGCAGGACGGGAGCCACAATGTGCTGGAGCTGCCGCAGGCGTACGCCGGCCGAGGCAACATGAAGGCACAGCAGAGCGCCGTGCGCCTCACCGAGGTCCGTGACGGCAGCAACGCCGCGGTCGCCGTCACTCCAGGGCCGCGGTTGGGCCTGACCGGGGCTCTCCGCGTCCCCTCCTTCCCATAGATCGGCCCCCGCATGACTCTGCGGCTCGTCAAGGTGGAGGAGGGCCTGGCGCAGGGCAACGTGCTCTACCACAGCTTCAGTAAGCGCCGCGAAACGTGGTCCGCGGCTCGCCGGCAGCGCCGGGGCGCCTCATCCCGCTCTCCACTTGTGTTTTAAGTCCACAAGGTGGAGGAGGAGGTGAAGGAAATCCTGGCGCGGAAGGAGGCGAAGCTGCGGCTGAAGGCGGAGCGGCGGCAGAAGCAGGAGGCGGACGTGGAGCGCAAGCGGCGGCAGCGCGCGGCTCACAGGTGAGGGCGGCGGCAGCAGCGAGGCGCGGCGGCGGTGCGGCGAAGGCTGACGCCGCGGTGGCTCCGCAGGGAAAAGAGCCTGGCAGGGATCCGGAGGAAACGGCAGCAGGACGGCGACAGCGACGCCGAGGATCCCGGGGCGCCGGAGCAACGGGACGCGGCCGAGGAGTCGGAGGAGAGCGACGCCGAATATTTCCGGCAGGAGGTGGGCGCAGAGCCGGACCAAGGTGAGTTTGGAGGGGCCCGAGCCCCGGCCTGTCCCCGCCTGGCGCCGCTCGTGGCTGATGACGCGAAAACCTTGAGCTCTCCGTGATGCCGGTTCAAAGTAAACGCGCTGACACGGCGGGCGGCCCCAGCGCCCGGTTTTTCCTGAACTCCCTTTTTTTTTTCCCCGTTTTTTCCTGAACTCCCTTTTTTTTTTCCCCAATCTCCCCCAAGATCTCTTCCCCGACCGCAGCAAGAGAAGGCGACGCTCCTCGGGCGCCGCCCCGCCACGGAAGCGACGACGGCAGAGCCAGCCGGAGCACCCCACCGCGCCAGGGAAGCAGCAGAAGGGAGAGCGGGCGCGGAGGAACCCGCGGCACCGCAGCGGGGCCAGGCTGGGGGCGACGGCCCGAAAATCGCAGCCAGGAGCCGAGCGCCCACGCCGGGAGGGAGCCGCTTCCGGCTCCAGGCCGAAGGCGCGAGGGAAGCTGCTGACGAAGGGGAAGGCGATTTTCCGGCGGCCCGGCCGCGCCGGGAAGGGAAAGCGCTGAGGCGCCGGCCGCGCGCCGAGACTGCGGGGGTGGGGGGAGGAACGGGGCCCCGCATCGCTCCGCGTTCCCGCTCTGTGCAATACACCGCCAGAACCAGCGCCTGCGCTGTGCGGGGTTCGGGGCGGCGGGGGGGGGGCGAAGCGGGGTCCTGCGGGCCGAAACGCATCCCCCACCCCAGGCAGGGCGGCCCCGCCTGCCACCGGGCAGGGCCGGAAGGCGGCTCCCCAAAAGGGGAAGCGCTCCCCTGCCGCGGCCAGGAGGAGGGAGGCGACTGGGTGAGAGGGGCGAGGGGCGCCTTGTCCCCCAAAACCGCTTCGGTCACCCCCGTGCCGCCTACCGAAAAGTGGGTGCCGGGAGGAACCCCCTCGAAATGGCCACCCCGCTCGGCCGCTGCGGGAACTTCAGCAGCTTCCAGGAGTCGCTGTGGCCGGTGCTGGCGGCGCAGTTCCCGCTGGCGCTGGCGGGGAACGGCGTCGCCGTCTACCTGGCCGCCCGCGAGCGCCGCTGGCACGGCGGCGTCGTCTACGCCTTCCACCTGGCCGTCAGCGGGACGCTCTACTCGCTGTCACTGCCGTTCCTGGCGGCCTACTACCGCCCGCCCAAGGACTGGCGCTACGGCCCGCTGCTCTGCAAGCTGGAGCGCTTCCTCTTCAGCTGCAACCTCTATGGCGGCGCCTTCTTCGTCGCCTGCATCGCCCTCAACCGCTACCTCGGCGTCGTTCACCCGCTGTGGGTCCGCGGGCGGCTGCGGCTGCACCACGCCCAGGCGCTGAGCGCCGGCGTTTGGCTGCTGGCCGCGGCGCTCTCTGCACCCACCTTTTATTTTTCCGAGCTGCGAGAGGCGGGACGCGCGACCGAGTGCCTGGGCAGCGCGGCGCCGCGGCGGCTGCGGGCTTTTTATCCCTACAGCCTGCTGCTGGCCGCGCTGGGCTGCGCGCTGCCCTTCCTGCTCACCGCCTGCAGCTACGCCGCCGTCGCGCGCACCGTTTTCCGCAATCCTCACCTCAGCCGGCTGGAAAAGCGGAAGGTGGGGGCGCTGGTGGGGGCGGGAGTGGCTCTCTACGCTTTTTCCTACCTGCCCTACCACGTTTTCCGGAACCTCAACCTCTGGCGGCGCCTGCTGCGCCCGGAGGCGGAGAACTGCGCCGTGTCCAGAGCCATCCATGGTGCCGCGCAGGTCTGCAAGGTCCTCGTCAACCTCAACGTCTGCCTGCAGCCGCTGCTCTACGCCGCCCTGGCCGACCGCACGCGGAGCTGCTGCCGCGCCCACCGCCGTGCCCGCGCCGAGGAGCGCGCCGAGCACATGGAGCTGCAGCCGGCGGCCTAGCGGCGCCCCGGGGCTGCGGTTCCTCCCCGGAATGCGGGAGAAGCGGGATTAAAGCCAAATCTGCAAGCACAGCCCCGCGTCGCGCTGTTTTTGCGTGGAAATCTCTTTTTCTAGCTGAAAAGCTGAGCGTGACCCAAAAAGAAGCGCCCCTGCCTGCGTCACCCGCTCAGGCGCTGCCATCCCCGCTGGCTTGGGGACGGCAAGGGGCCGCGCCCCGGGCCGCTCCCCCCCCGGTGACCCCCCTCAGCGTGGCTCAGATCGACACCCGGGTGCGTACCGGACCGTGCATCTTTATTTAGCAGCGGTGGCGGCTGCTCCGCCGGGAGCCAGCGCCGGGTTCAGTTGGTAGAAGGCCTGCGGAGAGGAACGGGGCGCGGTGAGGAGGGGGTGGCCGCGGGCGGGCCCCGGCACGCGCAGCGCCGCCCCCCCGGTTCTCCGCGCCACCCCCCCGGCACGCACTTAGCCCACTCCACGTTGAGGATCAGGTGGTCGTAGCCGAATCCGGAGACGCCGGCGATGGCCCGGGCCGCGTCCTCCCGGCGGTGGAAGCTGATGAAGGCGAAGCCCTGTGGCGGGAGGAAAGGGAGGGGGTGAGAGGGGGCGGGGGTCTCCTTCCCAGCGCCCCCACCCCCCAGGAGGACGACCCCTCCGCGCCCACCTTGGACTGCCCGGTGGTCTTGTCCTTGGCCAGATAGATCCTGGAGATGGAGCCGAAGGGCCGGAACAGCTCCTGCAGGTCGGTCTCGCGCGTGTCCTCAGAGAGGTTGGTGACGCGGATGGTGGCGTTGTCGTCGGCTGCGTGAGGGGGGGAGAACGAGGAGGGTCAAGGCCGCCGGCGCACGGCCCCGCGCGGGGCGTGGGGGGGCAGCCGCCGCCGCCCCGGGGAGAGGCCGGATTTACCCCTGCGGTTGGGCTGCATGGACTCCCCGCGGCGGCTGGCTCCGTCGCGCAGGCTGGGCGGGACGTACTTCCCCGTCTTGCTCTGCTGCGCCTGCACCGGCTCCGGCTCTGCGGGCAGGAAAGGCGACGGCGGGGGGGGGTGAGGCCGCCCGCGGGCAGTGGCCCCCCCACCCGCACAGCCCCCGTTTCGGGCCGTACCTCCGGGCAGCTTCTCCTTCTCGCCCGTGGAGAGCCCCAGCTGCTCCGCCAGCTCCTTCTGCATGGGCCCCAGCGTGTCCTTGTAGGGACAGCGCGTGGTCCAGTGGTCGCCCTTGCAGATGCGGCACGAGACGATCTTCTGCCCCTTCAGCTTGTTCATGGGGTCCTCCTCCTCCTGGCAGTTCAGGTCCTGGCGGAGAGGGGGGGCTCCTGAGTCCCGCGGGAGCCGGCGCGGCCTCACCGCGGGCTCCGCGCCGGCTGGCAAACGGCCACCGTGCCCGCCTCACCTCCTTGCTGGTGATGAAGGTCATGAAGACGTCATCGCTCACGGTGGTGGTGGCCACGTTTGGTCCGGGGGCGTCAAACTCTGAGTTACCGAATTTCTTCCAGTTCTAAGGGGCGGGGGGGGGGTGGGGAACAGGGGCCTCGCTTACACGGCACGTCCCCGAGCAACCGCTGTGCGGCAGGAGCGGCCGGCGGAAGGGACGCGCTCCCCACGCGCTCCACGCTTCCCGCGGCAGACACCCACCTTCCGCCGGGCCACCGCCTTGGACGCCTTCCTGGTTTCGATGCGGAAGGTGCGGACGATCTGTAATGGCGCAAAAGAAACCAAGCTGGGGCGGGGGCGGAGGGACGGCGGCGCACCTCCACCCCGCCTGCGCCAAGCCTGGGGCTGCCCGGCACGGCGGGGTCAGGACGGGGCTCTGACGGGACGTCCCGGCAACAGGCAGGGAGCAGCCCCTGCGCCGGGGCGCGGCCGAGGAGCTCAGCAGCCCCGGACCCGCTACGCACCTTCACCTTACGCCCGTCCTCCTCCTCGCGGTACTCCGTGATGGTTTTAATGTTCCCGTTGATGAGCTCTTTCGGGGAGGGCAGCGGGCCTGCGCGGACAGGGGGACAAGCGGGATGCCGGCTGACGCGAGGGAGGCGGCGGGAAAACGGCCCCCCCGGCCCCTCACCCGCCTCTCACCTCCCTTCAGCAGCTCGGCCTCGGCGCTCAGGCTGCCCCCCAGCACCCCCGGCAGGGGAATGTCCTTCAGCAGCTCGCTGGTGATGCATTTGTCTGCGGGGAAAACAGGGGCAGAGTCACCCCCCTCGCCACGGGCGAGCCCCACAGAGGGGGCAGGACCCTGCTCTCCTCGCGGGAGGAGGTGCCCTCTCTCCCCTCAACAGAGAGACGAGCCGAGAGAACTCGGCTGCTCCAAGCCCCTGGGCTCCCTCGGCCCCCGAAACGGGCGGAAGAAGGGCAGGGAGAGGCGCCCTGCGCCCAGCTCCGGGCCAGGCACGCTCTGCTCGCAGGGACCTGCACTGCGGAAGAGCCCGGGCGCCCGCTCTCTACGCAGACGAGGCGCGGGTGCGTCCCTGGGCCGGTTCAGGAGCAGCAGCCAGTTCTTCTCCTGTCTCTCCGGTCACCAGCAGGAGGAGCGACAGCGGAAAAGGGGGAGGGAACCGGCCCGCGGCAGGAGTCACTCACCGTCCTCTCCGCCCTCCTCCTCCACCTGGTCGGCCCAGCTGGGCTTCGAGCTGCGGAGAGAGCAGAGCCCTGAGCTCGCTGTCCCGCGCCGCGCCGCCCGCCCCTCCCTTCGCCGGGGGACGCCGCCGTCCCCGTCACCGCGGGGCCTCGGCCACCCCCCCGCTCTCCCTCAGCGCTCCGGGGCCCCGGCGCCGCCGCCGCCCCCTTCCCCCGACCCAGCGCGGCCGCAGCCCCGCCCGAGGCCTCCGGAGGCCCCGCCAGGCCCCACGCTCGGGGCCAGCCAGGCCGCGCAGCCGGGGCCCGGCCCCGCCCCGCACCCCCCCCCCCCGCCAGGCCTCTCCACGCCCTCGGCGCCGCTCCCCGGGCCCGGCCCCGGCCCCGGCCCCGGCCCCCGGCCCGGCCCAGCGGCCGCTCGCCGCCCCCTCACTCGTAGTCGCCGGTCGGCATCGCGCTCCGCACCCGGCCTCACACACACAGCGACTGCGGGAGGGGCCGCACTTCCGGCGGCGCCGCGTCACTTCCGGCGTGCGAGGGGCGGGGCTGCCGGCCTGCGGTGCACGCCGGGAAGCGGTTGCTAAGCAACACCTCGGTGGCCGAGGCCTACCGCTAGGCCCGCAGCGGCGCGGGTTATTATTTATAGGAGAGATTTATTTGAAGAAATATTACAACATATAAAAACTACATAAAGTATCAATTCCCACTTGTACAAAGCGGCCGATTATTTTCAATACAATGCGGCGTAAAAACGGGGAGCGAGGCCCCAGGGACAGGAGGTCCCGCGGGGCTCAGGTGGGGCTGGGGGTCCCGGGGCGGGAGTGGAGTTCAACCATCACAGACAGCGGCGGAGGGCAGCCAGGAGGCGGACACGAGCGGGGCGAGGGGGGAACAGGCCACGGAGGGGCCCCACGGGCCGGGAAGTTAAAAACAAAAAAAAAAAGAAACAAAAAAAAAAAAAACCCACAAAAAAAATCAAACAATAAAACCAACAGAAAAAAAAAAAAACACAACAAAAAAATCAAATGAAACAAACAAACAAAAAAAAGGGTTAAAATAAATCAGTGCATGTTTGGGAGCCCTGGTGCCGGAGCAGAGGCCGGGTGTCATTCGGCACTTTCCGCGATCTCCATCTTCTCCGGGGCGCCGGGCTCTGCGGAGGGAGCAGTGGGTGACGCTGCTGTACCCCAAGCAGGGAGCAGGCTGTGCCCCTGGCCCCCAGCCCCAAACCGGGAACGCCCTGAGCGGGGGCTGAGGGCAGGGGTGGCGGTTTGGATGCCCCTGCGCCACGGCACAACGCCTCACGGCTTTTATTTTTTGAAGTGGTTGGAAAGGGAAGGGCTGAGGCACTAACAGGGATTCCTGTTCTTACGTCTGCCGTCAGAGCGGTTCCAAGGGACGGTGATCAATACGGTGATGCGTGCTCTACGAATAACTATAAATATAAGGACGTGCCGGCGCAGCACCTACCCGCCATGTCTTCTCTCAGCTTCGCCAACACGCACGACTTGATCTCCAGCCCGATGGCTTTGGCTAGAGGAGGAGGCACGGCGTTACCGACCTGCGACAGAGGGGAGGGTTAACGCCGGGCGCCGGCTCTGCCCGAGCGATGGCCGCCGGCGCGGGGTCGGCCGCCAGCGCTCACCTGTCTGTGCTTGTCGAGGATGTTCCCGAAGAGGCGATAGGTGTCGGGGAAACCCTGGGAGCGGGCACACTCCCTCACGCTCACCACCCGATGCTGCTCTGGGTGCAGCACCCGACCCTACGGCACCGAACAGAACCAAACGGTTGGGACCACAGCCGCCGTTCGGCGACCCCCGCCCCTTCCCGGTGGAGCGGGACGGGTCCGGCGGCGCCCACCTGCTTGCCCATGGGCTCGGGGTTAGTGACGGTGGTGCTGAAGAAGCCGTCCCACTCCAGGCGACCGTAGAGCCCGGCCCAGTGGTTGTGCCGGTTGCCGGTGTGCGGCAAGCACCAGGGGATGAGGGTGTTGAACTGCCGGTCCGCGGGGTCGCAGGGCTTGCCTGGGGCGACAGGGAGGGTAAGGGGGCACAGCGGGGCAGCCACAGCCATTTTGGGGGAGCCAGCACCCACCTTCAGCACAGGAGCAGACTCCTCGCAGCGCCCCGGAGCTGCTGCGGCCGTTTTTCTTCTCGTGGTGCGTGTAGCGCAGCTTGCGCGTGGTCGTGCCGTCCGACAACCGCACCTCGATGTTGGGCAGGTCGCGCCAGTCGGAGCCAGGCGCCAAGGGGATGTGTCTCATCCGCGCCGCGACCAGGGCGCTCATGTCCTGCCAACGACAAGCCCGCCGTCACCACAGGGGACGCGGAAGGGATGCCGGCCACCCCAAGAAGCCCCCGGTGCTCTCTCTGAGGAAAGTGGGGGGAGAAGGACAGGCCCCGGGGTCTGGGCGCGGCCCAGCCCCCTGCCGAGGACCCTGGCGTCTGCACCTTGCAGATATGGTCCCTGAGGATGGGCTGGTACTGGGAGCCCCGGATTTGCCGCTGAAACCAGGACTGGGGCTCGCCGTTGTAGGAGATCTCCAAGGCGGAGGCGCCGTTCCTGACCTCCGGCAAGTCGGACATGGTGTCCCGTACAGTGATGGTGCGGAAGGGGCCGGAATACGTCCTGGGAGGAAGGAGGGACCGGTGAGCAGCCGAGATGCCGCCCTCGCCAGCGCCGCCGCGGCTCCGAAGGCTCACCGGGTGATATTGCTAACAAACTTCTTGTCGTCCACCACGACGCTCAGCTGGCAGGCGCGGGGCGCGAAGACGTGCAAGGGCTCGGGGAACATGGGCAGCTTCTCGCCGGGAGCTGCCGCAAGGACGATGGCTCTCCGCCGCGTCTGGGCCACGCCGTACTGGCCAGCCTGGGAAAGAAGGGACAACTTCTGACGGGGCCGGAGCTTCCCCGTCCAGCCTGCGCCCTCAGAGAGCTGGGAACGTTCCCCGAGCCGCCAAGGAGCGACGCGGCCAACTGCTCCTTCGGAGGAGACGTGACGGCAGAGCCGGCTGAGAGGGGCAGGGCTTTCACCCCGGGGGTCGCCCACCGCCCTACCTGCAGCACCCCGAAGGTGCACTGGTAACCCATGCGGACAAGGCAGCGCAAGGTGAGCTTCAGCACCATGGAACGCTTGAAGGACACGAAGTTCCTGACGTTCTCCAGAAGGAAGAACCGCGGCCGGTAGTAGTCACAGTAGCTGCAAGGAACAGGGCGGGGCAAGGACAGAGCAACGGTTAGGGCAGGGGTCCGCAACTACACCCCAACAGCTCCACGCCGCCTCTCCGCTCACCTGAGGAAGGAGACCACCAGAGAGTTCTTGAACTTGGAGTAGGTGCGGGAGTTGAAGCGGTTCATGCCACTGAAGCCCTGGCATGGGGGACCGCCGCACAGCATCTCCACGTCCCCCTTCTGCGGCAGCTTCTGCCCCAGCGAGTTGGTCTTCTCGCCGGACATGACCAGCTTCAGCAGGACGTTGCAGTCCTCCGTGAAGACGGTAGCGCCGGGATTGTTCAGCCGGAAAGCCTGGGCAGCCGGTTCCCACATCTCGATGGCCCAGAGCGTCTCCGACACGCCTGGGGAGACAAAGCGCGGGGTCTTGGGCCTGCACGGAGGAGCAGAGCGCTGGCTCGCACCCCCACCTGAATCCGGCACGCGCCCAACGCCACCTCCCGCTCGGAGGAACCCAGTGGCCAGCGCCACGCCTGTCTCCCCACGGGCCCTGCTGCTCACCGGCCTGGTGGAAGCCCTCGGACAGCCCCCCACAGCCGGAGAAGACATCCAGGGTCCGCAGCTTGGGGAGCTTCAGCTCAGCGGGCTCCTGCTCGCTCTGCTCGCAGCTCACTGACGACTTCCCTTTGCCTTTGCCTGCGGACAGAGCCCCGCTCGCACCAAACGGTAGCGCCGCTTCCTCTCCCGAGTGCTTACGAGGCAAATTCTTCTCCCCCTCCTCCACGGCAGCAGTTGGAACACCAGCTTCAGGCACCCCTCTGCCCCAGATTGTTTCCCCCTGGCATTTGGAATCCCTCCCTGTCCCTGTCCCACCCCACAGACCGTGGGCGCACACAAAGAGTTTCTGGGGGTCAGCCGAGCGCAGCGACAACCCCCAGGGCAGCCCCCCCATGCTGGGAGCAGGGTACCAAGCGGCCAAGGCCCCCAGCACGGGGTGGGCAAGGGAAAGGCTCCGAGATCTCGGAAGGACCGGGCAGCCTCGCTGCAAGGTTTGTTTCAAAGGGATCAGGTGCCTCCAAACGGCACCAGAGCATCGGAGCAAGGCGGAGCGTGCAGGACCATCTGCTTGGCAGGCGCCAACCGGCTCACCCCCCCGAGACCTCTCCCCTCAAGCACTCACCTTTCCCCTTCCCCTTCCCCTTCCCTTTATTGCCGGAGCTCCGCGCGTGGTTGGGAGGATCCTCAAAGCTCTTGGTTTTTGCGTTGTAAGCCTGCGGAAGAGAAAGGCTTTGGGGACACTGCAACACAGCGAGCTTCTCTAGCTCGGGAACGGCCGAGGCACTGACAACACCCCGTGGGAGCTGCAAAACCGAAGGGCAGGACACGGCACAGCGCTGAGGGGTGCCGGGGCTCCATCCCCTCGCTCTCCGCTGCCTCGGGGAGTTGGGGCTCCAAATTTGTCCCCTCAGCTCCACAGGGAGCAACCGCTGCAGCCAGCTCCTGGTGACGCCCAGGTTAAAGCTCCCTTTGCACCTGAGACTCCGTCCCCAGGAGACGGCCACAGGTGACAAATCCTCGCTCTGCGCGACAGCTCCTCCACACAACACACGCGCGGAGAGGCCAGACAGCCCGCGTCGGCGGGCAGAGGCCGACGTGCCTGCTCCGCGCGCTCCTCGGGCGCTCAGCACGCCCAGGGACGCAGCCAGACCCCTCGAACCCTGGCTCCCTCACCTCCAAGAAGTAGAAGCGGTCAAGCCCGCCGGCGGAGTAGTCCTGGATGGTCTCCGTCAGGTCCTCCCCGTACACCACCATGCAACGGCCCTGCACGGCGCGGAAGTCGACCGTCGTCTCCTCGTCGCTCCAGTACAGCAGGTTGATGTCTGCATGGTAGCTGGCTTTCATGGACTTGTGCGTGTTTTCGGGTCTGCAGGGAAAAAGCGCCGGGATCAGGGCAGCGTTTCCAGCAGGATCCTTGCCCTGGCCCAGCCTCCGGCGCTTGCACCGCTCCGTCTCCCCAGAGAGAGGAGGGTCCCTTTCCTCTGGCTGCACACGTTCACCGGCACGGCCCTGGCACAGCACCCAGCGGATGATTTGACTCACACCACAGGGAGTTTTTTGGGAGAGGAGGGAGGGGGAATGGGCACCGGAGCTGGTAGGGAAGTTGAAAGGCAAGGAGACCTGAAGCGAGGAGAGCTGCGAGGCTCGAAACACACAGAGTCTGAGCGCCAGCACTGACCCACCGCGCCACCGTGCTCCAGGCTCCGGCGCGACCTTGAGCTGACAGTGCCGAGCTTCTCCCAGCACTGGCGACCCTGGGCGAGCCCCGCAGCCTGCTCAGGGGGGCTCTGCACGCCCGTAACGCAGACCCCAACGGCGCCGTTCACCTGTAAAACTTGAAGATGCGCAGCTTGATGTCGGCCTCGTTGGGTTTGCCGTTGCTGCGGATGTTGCAGAAGATCTCCTTGATGCGGCCCACGCGGTAAGGGTCGGGGGCGTCCAGGTTGCTGCCCTTGATGTACTCCGAGTACTTGCGGTAGTGCTCCGGGTGCAGCTCCTCATCCACCACCTCTTTTTTGGGGCGCTTGGCGGGGCTGGCAGGTTTCATGCTGGGGAGAAGGGATGGAAGGATGTTGGGGTATCCCTTTCCCCCCTCAAAAAAACAAAACAAAACAAAACCCAGCAGCACAGAGCGTCCTCCTCTCATGTAGCTCCTCCGCATTCTTTTGAAGAAAAAGCAATGCCCAAAAGGATTCCAGTTAATCTGCTCAGCACTCAGGGCGGCCTGATCAGGGAAAGAGTCGCTCCGTTTAACGACAGGAGGTGAAAGTGGGGCGAGAGGCACCTTTATTTTTAAGCTCAGCTTTAGGAAGTTAGGGGGACAGGTGCTTCATTTAAAGGCAGGATTCACTGCGCGGAGACGATGCCCTCCGCTGCCAAAAGCCTGACCAAAGAGCACCCTGAGAAGCGCTTACGGCGCCGCGCCAGCACCAACCTGAAGGAGAAGGCGTCCGGCAGGAGGTAGACGCCGTCTCCCACCCTGTACTGCACTCCGTTCTTGGTGGCCATGGCGTAGAACATCTTCCCATCGCCCTCTTCCAGGGGCTCGGCTACCTTGGGTATCTCCTTCTGCCGTACCTCGTCCAGGCGCGTGCAGCTCATGCAGAACCTGCAGGAAGGGAGGACGGTGGAGCGCGGTGACGTCGGGACGCCGCCGAGGCTGGCTGCAGGTTTTTCGGGCAGAGCGGAAGGCGAGAGCCGCTGCCCCGCGCGTGCTCACTTGTATTTGTTGTCTTCCGTGGGCTGAGTTTTGGGCGGGGATTCAAACCGAGCGTACTCCTGGTCGTACCACATCTGGTAAAAGTAAGTCCTCCCGTCGTCTTCTACCATCTTGATCTCCATGTCCAGCCCGCCCTGCTAGGAGAGAGGTGTTGGCAGGGATCGGCGCGCTGCCCGGGCCGTGCCGGGCGCGGAGCAGCCGGGGCGCGCAGGGCTGTCACTCACCTCCAGGGACCAGTTCTCCGAGGGCGCCTTGTAGATCACTTTGACTTTGCCGTGGATGTAGGAGAGCTGCATGTCCTCGCACTCGTCCACCAAAAAGAGCTCCAGGGGGTCAGAGGTGGCCCCCAGGACAGTGTCCGAGCCGGGGCAGAACCAGTGCGCGTGGAACATCTGCCCGCTGCTGTCCTCCCACATGGCCGTCACCCTGGGAGGAACGGAGCGGGGTCATGGAGCACCGGGAAAGGGCTGGGCTGCTCCAAGCCTTGCCAGAGCCAGAGAGTCCCCCGACAGCCGCACAGCAGAGTGGGGAGGGGAACGAGGGTCCCCCACGTGCGCCCACCCCAGAAGCAGCAGGGACTCGTCCCCTTCGGCACCAACCTGGCGAGGTAGAGGGGCTTGGTGGGATCATCGGGGCTGACAGAGACGCAGTCTCCCAGCTCCAGCGTCTCCGAGTCGATGCAGACCCGCTGGTAGTAGTCCTTCTTCCCATCGCTCTGCGGATGGAGAGGAGCGTTACGCCCCTGCGCCAGCGAGCGACGCAGCTCCGCCGCAGCCTGAGCGCCCACCCCAGCCCCTCAGCCTCACCTTGATGGGCTCGCCCACCCAAGAGATACGGCTTTTGTTCTGCTTCTTCTTCCGGCCCTGCAGCATCTTCTTGGGCGACGGCATCTCGGGGATGTTGTCGTCCACCTCCTCGTCCTCGTCAGCTTCCCGGACAGCCAGGTTGGGACACCTGGGGACACAGAGACCGTCACTGCAGCAGGGCGCGGCACGGGGACCACATCCCCTCTCTCCAGAGGTGAAGAAGGCTTCGGTAGGAGACAGTGCCGCCGGGGAACACGCACCTCCTCTGCAAACAAGCTTGTTTGCTTCGCCCGCTGCCCCCAAACTTCACCATGTTCTGGCAAGCCTTGCACTTCCCGCACTCGGGCTGCTGGCAGACCTGGAGCGGGGAGAGGGACAGGCTGAGCGCACGCAGACACAGCGGAGATGTCCCATGCAGGAGGGACAGGGACCACGGGGAGCTTGGTGGCCTTGGGAAACCGCTCCCCTGCCCCAAGGACCCCAGAAGGGGCCACTCAGGCAGGACGGAGGGGATGGCGGGGGGCTCAGGTCACTCGGGCTGCACACCAGCCCCGTTACCTCGCAGACGCCACAGCGCCGGCGCTTCATGGCGTTCTCCTTGTCGTCTTCTTTCTCATCCTTCTCGATTTGCTCCGAGAAGAAGGTGTCGAAGATGAGGTACACCAGCTTGGTGGTGGTGGCTTTGGTGGGACCCTTGTCCTTGTCTATTTTGGTGGGGTGCCGGATGGCCTGCCGCCTGACAGCTCGCCTGCGGCCGAGGCGAGAGCGGTCAGAGGGGACCCTGTGCCTTGCGTCGCCGACAGCTACAGCCGCGACGAACCGCTGGCGGAGGGTCCCCAGGGAACAGAGCTCTCCCCAGAGCCCCCAACGGCTGAGGACAACGGCGGGATACCCCAAGAGGCACCCAGGCACGCCCCGTGGTTGGCACACTGTCCCGAAGGGACACAGAGCAAAGCCAGGCTCCAGGGCCCCAACCCAGTGCCTCTCCTCTCTCGGGGCAGCACTAGGCAGAGGGTTTTCCCAGTTTTGTGAGGATTTCGTCTCCGACCTCCCAGTGCTGCTCATGCCACTGAGCCTGAATCTTCAGGTCATCCCAGCCGGGAACGAGCGAAAGGGTTTTTCTGGACGGATCCCCTGTGCAAAGCCGATGGGAATCCGCCCCGCCAGGCTCCTCCCGGGACGCTGCAAAGCCAAGCGCCCCCCAGAGAGAGCGTCTGCGCGGGGACGCGGGGCTCACCTCTTCCCCAGGGTGACTCCAGCCAGCTTGATCAAGTCCCTCATGCAGGGCGTGATGAGGACGGGGGGCTCATCGCTGTCCCCGGCTTCGTCGTAGCTTTCCACCTGCTCTACCACGAACTGGGCGTGCCGCAGGAGCGAGTCCTCCGTGAAGCGGTTGAAGTTCAGCCCCGCGGGAGGCACGGTGGTCTGCGAGGAGGGGTGGGCTGAGGGAAAGGGCAGCAGGGCAACCCCCAGCCCCGGGTACCGCCGCCGCCGGATTTTTCACCTCGATTTTGTTGAGCAGATCCTCGTAGCTGACGTCGCGGTTGTTCTGCAGGAACTCGACGACGATTTTACTCATGTAGATCTTCTCTTGCATCAGGGCGAAGATGTGAGCGTACTCCTCGCTGGGCTCCATCAGGATGTAATCCGCAAAGGCTGCGGCGGAGAGATCGCGGCGGGTGGTTAAACGCCGGGGAACTGAGCGGTACGTAAGGACGAGCTCGGACTGCGGCGAGCGGACGGCGGGGAGGTGAGAACGGCCTGTCCCTGCTGCCGTAGCACCAGGACCCCGGCGCGTGGGGAAGCTCTGCCAGGAGCCAGGACCCAGCTATCGCCGCCAAAGCGCGGGGGGAGCGGGGACGCGAGGGGGGCGTGCTGCCCACCCACTAGCCTTTAACTTTTGCTGCCAGCAGCGGCGAGCTCAGCGAGAGGTTTTCTACGCGTTTAACGCAAGCCTTGGTGCTGCCGAGCTGAATAAACCCGGATCCGAGCTCCGGCAGGGTCCTCCGCCTTGCCACGCGTTTGTGGGGCCAAGCTCCCGGCAGCAGCAAACGCCACGAACCCGAGGAAAACTGTCGCCAGCCGGACGCACAGCGGAGACCCCCGCGCTCGCCCACCCACCTGTGGTGAAGCCGATCAAAGCCTTCTCCCCTCCGTCGAACCCCGTGATCCACCAGGCGTTTATGGGTCCCAGCTTCTTGGCTCTCACCCCACCTGGCAGCGAGAAAACACAAATTTCGGTCCTGGGTGTGCAAAAAACAGAAAAAAACCCAGCAGCGGTGGGTGACAAAGCACTGTCCAGAGCCAGCTTCGTTTCGCACGCGGTGTTGAGCTGAAAGACAAAGCGACAAACCAGCGTCCCCGCAGCCCCTAAGGTGCCTCCGCACCCCACTCACCATCCAGGCACGGGTTGTCGTCGTAGATGGGCTTGACGGCACCGCTGAAATACAGCTCGATGTTCCGCTCGATCAGGCCGGTGTCGAAGGGGCACAGGTGACCTCGCTTATCGTAGACGCTGGCAAGGGACAGAGGGTGCAGTTCAAGGCGCTGTCCCACGGAGTTAGTGAACCCGGCGGGTTTTTACGGCCCGCTTTCCCCACGCCTCACCTAAAAGAGGTGACTTTGTGCTGCGGCAGGTCCTCGTAGCTCTCGAAGCCATCTTCGTTAGCGTCGAAGAGGGACAGGCGCTCATCCGTCAGCATTTCGGGTTCCTCCAGCTGAGCGAGGGAGAGAGGCCATTTAAAACCAGAGCTCCCATTCACGCAGCGGCTTTCCCCGGCCCCGGAGAAGGAGCGTTAAATCCCTTACGGCATCATCGGGATCCCCTTGGAAGAATTTGAGGTCGGGATCATCGAGGTACTGTCTGCAGTCGACACACTTGGGAGGGGTGGTCTGCAAGACAGGGGAGACCACACATCAGCTTTTCTCTCCCCGCCACGAGCTTCGGCCCGCCGTCAGCTCAAAGCTCCCTCCCCCAAATCACCCCGTTCGTTAGCAGAACCCTAATTTTTACAGCACCCAGGCAGCAAAGCAGCAGCGGCTGCCCTCGCTGTGAACGCAGCCCGAGCTCGCGCAGGCTGTGCCACTCCCCACCTTGCTGGGGGCGGTGATTTTTAGAAACTGCGTGGGCTGGAAATGGCTTTCTTTTTCCCTCAGGGAAATCCAACAGCTCTTTAAGAGTTAAAAGAATAAAAAAAAGCCCCCAAAATGCCGAGATGGAGGAAAACGAACTTACTTTCGCAGGTGGTGGAGTTTTAACCTGAGTAATTTCATCTTTTATTTCCGACCTGCGTGTAAAAAAATGCAAAGGGCTGAAGACGCAGAGCGGCGTGACGACACCGGCCCTCCCGCGCTGACAGGGCCGCGGCAGAAGGAACAGGCGCCAGCCGAGGCAGGGAACGCTCCGGCCTCCTTACCCTTCTTTGGTTTCGATTTTAATCCTTTTCTCATCCTGTTCCTTGAGGGAGAAACGAGCGGGTGTAAGGGGAGGCTGGAGAGCGCGACGCCCTCCCGCACAACGCGCTCACCCCCCGCGCCGGCACGCACCTTCTCCTCCAGCTCCTCTTCCTCCCGCTCCACGCTCATCGCCTCCTGCTTCACCTCCCCGTTCACCTCCTCCGATTTCCGTTTGCCGGACCTGCCGGTTCGTAAAGGCGGGGGATCAACCCGAGGTCCCACACCGAGGGGGCTATGAGGAGGACGGGGGGCTCCCCCGGCACGAGCGGGAGCGGAGCTTCCCGCGGAAGCGTCCCCGGGGTCGGGAACAGCAAGTTTTGGGATGGAACCCATCAGCCTTGGACGGCAGAGAGGAGAGGAGGAGGATGAAGGCTCCCAGGAGACGCAGTCCCGGAGGGGCAGGTCCCAGCCCTGCCGTACTGACCCTTTGGAGAACATGCTCAGGATGGTCGGCTGCCGGCCGGAGCTCCGAGTGACCCGGGAACTGCTGGGAGACTCTGTCAGGAGACAACGAAGGACGGCATTAACGACGGGGAGCCGCTCTCCTTCCCCTCCCCACAGGGCTGGGGCCGCCATCGGCGACAGCACCCCTCTCCCCGCACCCCGTCATCCCGCGGCAAGGCACGGACACCCCAAAACCCTGCCCAAAACCCCTCCTGAGGGGATTGCTGCCCTCAAAGCCCTTCCCGAGGGGATCGCTGCCCTCAAAGCCCTTCCCAAAGCCCTTCCCGAGGGGATCGCTGCCCTCAGTCCCTCTGGGAATGGCCGCGCTCCCGCTTGGTATTTCAGGGTAATCAATTATATAATTTAAGCGCGTCGGAAAAGAGGATGGAAAGCCAAGTTGTGCCCGGTGTCGCCGTTACTTTTGCTCTCCCCGTTAGATCGGCTCCTCCTGGCCTTGCGCGGCCGCGGCGTGGCGACCCACGAAGAGGAGGAAGAAGAGGCGGTTGCTTCCTCCATCTCCATCGCGCTGTCTTCCTCCCCGTCGGGTCCCGCTCGCTCCGAGTCCTCGTCGCTCCCGTAGGCGCCATTTTTGGAGCACCCGTTGGCCGCCCGCAGCAGCGACGCCGCGTCCCCGTTCTCCGTTGACAGCTCTTGGTGCAGCAGGGCTTTCACCTTGGCCAGGTACCTCTCCTGCGAGGGACGCGCATTGGCTCAAACCGCCCGGCGCCAGGGAACCGTGCCGCCACGCCGCCGGCGCAACCCGGCCCGCTGAAAACTGCGGCCTCACCTCCGACAGCTCCTTGCAGCGGAGTTGGGCTTCCAGCTCGCTCAGCTGGTTCTGGACGTCGGCTTGGAGGAAGCCGTGGATGAGGCTCAGCTTCTCCCGGACGCACTCCTGCAAGGACGGAGGGGACGGCGTGGGGCGGGCGGCGGGGGGCTCCCGCTGAGCCAAACCCTCGCTCACTCCCGACCCGGGTGCCGCTCGCCCGGCTCGGGACCCTCCTGAGAGAGGGGGCGAGGGTTTCCAGATGACAACGGACAGCGCCGGCACCGGGACCGCGACCCCACCGGCGGGGAGCCACGGGGGTCTCCCGGCCAGCCCCGGCCCCCCCCCCGAGCCCACGCCAGGGGGCTCTGGACCGCGAGCACGGACGCACGGAGGCGGGGACGCTCACCTTCTCGCTCAGGCTGTCCTCATCCCTCTCCAAGTCCCGCAGCCTGCAAGAGAGGAGCGCCGGGGTCAGACCGCACCGCCACCGAGGTGACGGCGGGGGGACACTGACCGCGACAGACCCCAGACCCCGCGACAGCCGCCTCGGCGGCTCCAGAAACGGCGCCTGGTGCCCGCTGCGCCCGCGAAGCGGGGCCAAGCGCCCTCGGAGCGACAGGGACGCTCAGCTCCCGGGCGGGGGAACAAAGCGGGGCTGGCGACGGGACGTCGGCGCCCGAGGGACCCCCGAGGGAGCCGTGGGGGGCTCGATGCCCACCCGCGCCCTGCCCCGGTGCAGAAAACAGCCAAAAAACCACGGGGAAGCCGCACGTCGCCTACCCGCGGCACCGGCGGCACCACGCGGCAATGGAGGAGGGTGGGGGGAAGCAGTCGGCGTCGCCCCTGCGCGGCGGGGACAGCCCCCAGCCCCGTGGCGAGGGGACGGCGAGGAGGAAACCCCGTCTGCGGCGCCGCTGCCAGGGGCTTGGCGTGACCCCGGCGCTCGGCACGACCCCGGCGCTTCCCCGCCCCGGTTCGCTCCGGCTCTCCCGCCAAAACGGGGAGCCCGTCCGGCGGAGCGGGGCCATGTGGCCACCTCCCCGGAATGCTTCCGCCTACCGGGACGCGGGACGGGACCTCTCCGGTGCCACCGGCGCGTCCGGCGCTGGCTCCGATCGCTCCCATCTCACCTCTGGCCGCCGTTTTTTTCGGCTTCCTGCCCCCGTGCCGCTGCCGCTTCCTTCGAGCCGGAGGCGGCGGGGAGGGCGAGTGGGTCCCCACCACCACCCCCCAAAATCCCAGGAGGGCGATAAATCCCATCCCACCATCGGCACCTGGCTTTGAGGACGGCCATGCAGCCGGCGCTCCGGCGGAGACCAACAACGGCAGATGGGAAAAGGTCGGGACGCGCCAAGGCTGCGCCGCGCGGCCGCCGCACCGGAAGAGGGGTTAGCCGAATCGGAGAACGGCTCGGCTTGGCGGCAGCCGGCGAGCGCGGGCCCCCCCCTTCCCGCCAGCCGAGGGATGCCGGGAGGCGAGCGGAAGGGACAATAGCCAGCGGGGAATACGGCGCAGGAAACGCCAACTCCTCCATGTGCCCTCGCCGCGGCCGGCGGCGGGGCGAGAGCGGAGGGGGGGCACGCCGGGACGGTGCCGAATCCCTCAGGAGCGAGGGCGGGGGGTAGCTCCAAACCCCCCGTCCCGGAGCAGGAAGAGTCCCCGCTGCGCCTCACCTCTGCTCCTCACCCGGGAAGGGATTTCCGTGCCCCCCACCCCTGAGGAATTGGGAGGGGGGCACCCACGGTCCCCTCCCACCCCCGCCAGCTGCACCTTCGCTCCCCACCCCGAGCGGCAGCGTGGGGACACAGCCGTGCCGGGGCGGGGGGGCCGGGGGGGGCACGGCCTGGCGTCCCCACTGCCACGTGGGTGGGGCAGAGGGGGCCGGGGGGACCCCCCTCCAGCGCGTTGCTGAGCCGCAGTGGGGCTCGGCGGGGCGCTGGGGGGCACAGGGGGCTGTGCAGCGAGCATGGGGGGGGCAGGGCGGTGCTGGGGGGTGTGAGCATGGGGGGGGGGGTGTCAGGGCGGTGCTGGGGGCGTCCATGCAATGGGTGGGGGGCCAGGATGCTGCACAGGGGGCGGGGGTCCAGTGCAGGGCATGGGGAGGAGCAGGGGTCTGCGCAGGGCAGGGCAGTGCTGGGGGGGGGTCAGGGCAGCCCCGGGGGGTGCAGTGCAATGCAATGCCAGGGGGGGTCAGAGCAACAAGTGCGATGCTGGGGGGCTGTCAGTGCAGTGCAATGGCAGGGGGGGTCACAGCCATACAGTGCAGTGCTGGGGGGGTCCAGGGCCATGCAGTGCAGCACTGGGGGGGCTGTCAGTGCAGTGCTGGGGGGGTCCAGGGCCATGCAGTGCAGCACTGGGGGGGCTGTCAGTGCAGTGCTGGGGGGGCTGTCAGTGCAGTGCTGGGGGGGCCAGGGCCATGCAGTGCAGTGCTGGGGGGGCTGTCAGTGCAGTGCTGGGGGGGCTGTCAGTGCAGTGCTGGGGGGGTCCAGGGCCATGCAGTGCAGCACTGGGGGGGCTGTCAGTGCAGTGCTGGGGGGGCTGTCAGTGCAGTGCTGGGGGGGCCAGGGCCATGCAGTGCAGTGCTGGGGGGGCTGTCAGTGCAGCACTGGGGGGGCTGTCAGTGCAGTGCTGGGGGGGCTGTCAGTGCAGTGCTGGGGGGGCCAGGGCCATGCAGTGCAGTGCTGGGGGGGCTGTCAGTGCAGTGCTGGGGGGGCTGTCAGTGCAGTGCAGTGCTGGGGGGGTGTCACGGCCACGCAGTGCAAGGCTGGGGGGGGTCCAGGGCCATGCAATGCAATGGCAGGGGGTGTCAGCAGTGCCGGGGGGGTCAGGGCAGTGCAGTGCAATGGCGGGGGGGTGTCAGGGCAGTGCAGGGCACTGCAAGGCTGGGGGGAGTCAGGGCAGTGCCGGGGGGGTCCAGGGCAGCCCCAGGGCAGCGCAGTGCAATGGCGGGGGGGTGTCAGCAGTGCCGGGGGGTCAGGTCACGGCCGGGGGTCAGGGCCGCGCAGTGGCGGCGGGGGCGGGGGGGGGCGGTCAGGACAGCGCCCTGCCGCACCGGGGGTGCGCGCAGGCCGGGGGTACGCGCAGGCCGGGGGCGGAGGGCGGGGGGCAGAGCCGGGCACTCACCGTCGGCGCAGCTCGGCGGGCAGCGGGGCCGGGGGCAGCGGCGCGGCCCGGGCCGGCATGGGGGCGGCGGGAGCGCGCGGCGGGGGGAGCGGGCGGCGGGAGCGCGCGGCGGGGGGAGCGGGCGGCGGGGTTCGCGCGGAAACCAGCGGCGGGGGCGGGGCGGCGCCGGGCGAGACCATGGCGGGGGGGCGGGGGGGGGAGCGAGTGGGAGAGACCATTCCGCGCCGGGGGCAGGCGCACAGATCATTCAGCGGGGGGGGGGCGGGGGGGGTGGAGGCCACTCCCGCGGGCAGGCAGAACGGGCCCCCCCGAACCCCCCCCCCAAACCGGGTCGGTACCTGTCCGGGGGCGACCTTAGCGGGGCGGCCCGGAGGGGCCGGGCCGCGCCGAGAGGGAGGGGTCGCCTCGGGGGGGACCGAACCACTGCAGACACGGGGGGGGGCGGGCTGCACCACTGCAGGGACGGTGGAGCGCACCACTAAGGGGATGGAGGGGACGGGCCGTACCACTGAGGGCGGGAGACAGGCCATAGCACTGCGGAGATCGGGGGGGGGGGGGGGGCACACACAGGCCCCGTTACAGTATGGGCTGTAATATTGTGGGGAAAGGGGGGACGGGCTGTACCACTGTGGGGAGCGGGGGTGGGCTGTACCACTGTGGGGAGCAGGGGTGGGCTGTAACAGGGCGGGGCGGGCACTGTACCATAGTGGGGATGGGTCGTACCATGGCAGGGATGGGGGGGCGGGCCGTACCATGGCAGGGACGGGGAGAACGGGCTGTACCACTGCCCCAGGGCTGCCCCGCACCCCCAGCGCCCCCCAAACCCGGCCGTGGGGCAGCACGGGGTGGGGGTCCTCACACCGCAGCATGGCGGGCGATGGGGAAATGGCGGAGCTGGAGCTTCCCCTCCCCACGGCCAGCGGAGGCGGTCGGAGAAGCGGCGTTGGGCCGGGGGAGGCCGAAACGCCACGGGTCACTGCCAGGGCGCCCGCTGCGTGTCGAAACGGGGACCTGTCCCGACGGCGGTGGCGGGGGAGAAGGAAACGAAACCCCCTCCTCGTTTCCTCTGCACCCTCCGAGGGAGGAAACGGGGCCACGTCAGGGGAGCAAAGTTTCGGCGCCCCGGGGGAGCACACAGAACCGGGTCGGGACGGCCCGCGGGGCTGCGGCGGAGGACACGTGCGTCCCCTCGGTTCCCTGAAACGCTGCCGCCGCCATCGAGGCTGGGGCCGCTTGAAATGGGGGCGAGGAAGCGCCCGCCGGGCCCCAGGGAGATGGAGGGGCGAATATCCGCGGCCCCCGAGACCCCCCCCAGGTGCTGGCACCCCAGACAGGGGGCAAAGCACCCGACCTTCTATCCTGAAGTGGGCTCTCCAAGGTTCATGGTGGGAAAAGCCGTCGAGCCAGCCAAATTTTGGATCCCACTCATGCCCCCCGCCAGCCCTGTCCCCTCTGTCCCTAATGCGCCCCAGGGCGTGGCGGGGGGCTCAGTGGTCCCCATCCCAGGCAAGCAGGCGGAGGCAGGTGGAGAAGCACCGTTTTAATACAACCATCGCCCCTGGGGGGGTCACTGGGGATGGGGGGGACCCCTGGGGGGGTCACTGGGGATGGGGGGGGCCTTGGCAGAGCCAGCTGCGACGGGGCCCCCCCCTCTCCGCGCGCCAGCACGCAGCAGGACCGTGGAGCAGAGCTCGAGGACGCGGGGGTCCCCAAAAATGTTGTGTGTGTGTGTGTGTCCCGCCATGGCAAGCGCCCCAGGCCCGGTTTTCCTGGCAAAGCCCCCGCCCCAGGCTGGGAGCGGCGGTCGGAGCCACCCATGGTGTCGGGGAGCAGCCGGGGGCAGAGGATTTGCCACTGGCGCCAGGGGTGCCGGCGGGGAGCGCGGCGCGGGGAGGGGCCCCAGGACCCGTCTGACAGGTCCCGCGGGGGCCCCGGGGCTCGGGCAGGGCGTGGGAAGAGGAACACGCGTGCCCGTGCCCGCGCACACGCAGACGGTCACGGCAATCCCCGTCGCAGCAATCCCCGTCGCGGCAATCCCAGCTGGAGCGTCGGCATCACCGGCGGCAAGCGGGGACGCCGGGAGGGATGCCGGGGGGGGGCTGCCCGGGACAAAGGTGCAGTTGTCCATCCGTACCTGGAAAAACGTCCACCCTCACCCCGCTCCCTTCGTACCGCTGCCCTGGCCGTGGGGCAGCCGTGGGGCGGCCGTGGGGCGGCCGCGGGGGGACCGAGACCCCCCCCTAGACAGAGGTGGTGCACTCGCGAGTGATCGGCGAGGTGGGTAACTCGTATTTCGGGGTGCAACGGTCCAGCGAGCTGGAAGTACGCAGTGGGACGCCGCAGCGGCCGGGGGGCTGGTCCCGGCGCCCGGCCCCGCAGCAGCACAGCACCCGCAGGAATTCCCGGCGCATGTCCTTGCTCCGCAACGTGTAGATGATAGGGTTGGCGGCCGAGTTCATGGTGGCGAAGGCAAAAAAATAGTTCGCCTTGTAGAGGATCCGGCAAGCCCGGGTGGGACAGGAGGCGTCCATGAGGAGGATGATGAAGGCCGGCAGCCAGCAGACGATGAAGGCTCCCAGGACGATGGTGACCGTCTTGAGCAAGGCCAGGGTCTGGGCGGTGGCGATGTCGGCGTGGCTGGAGCGTACGATGCAGTAGATGCGGCTGTACAGCCCCACGATGGTGAGGAGGATGAGGGTGAAGATGGTGATGACGAAAAGGATGTAACGTTTGGAGTAGAGGGGGAGGACGGTGGAGCAATCCCGCAGGTCGCTCATGCAGTTCCAGCCCATGATGGGGAGGCTGCCGATGGCGGCGGCGATCACCCAGCAAGCCCCGATGAGCAGCACCATCCGACAGTTCTTGTCGCTGCTGTAGACCTTGACCTTGGTGATGGCCACGTGGCGCTCGATGGCGATGGCCAACAAGCTGAAGACGGAGGCGGCCAAGGTGGCGAAGGCCGTGCCTTCCCGAACGAACCACTGCACCGGCGTCAGGTTGAAGGTGGTGGCCCCGGAGAGCAAGATGTTGGCCATGAAGGCCAACCCGGCCAAGAGATCGGAGAAAGCCAAGTTCCCGATGAAGATGTACATGGCCGAGTGAAACTTCTTGTTGCGGCACACGGAGATGAGCACCAACAGGTTCTCCAGCACGATGAAGCAGCACAGCACGACGATGAGGATGGAGAACACCCAACGGGAGGTGCTGGGGGGGCTTTCCAGGTCCTCCTTGGTGTAGTTGTAGTGCTCTCGGATCTTCTCCGTGTTGAAGTATTCTTTGTAGATGCTCCCCATGGTTCCTCGCCGGCCGCGGCTCCACTCGCCGCCCGTCCTGCCGCCCTCAGCGCTGCCAGGACATGGTGCTGGCGATCCCGGGCTACGGAGACCTGCGGGACAGAGCGAACGGCGTCAGGCTGTGCCCGCTGCGGCGAGCCGGGGGAGCGGGCTGTGCACATCTGGGCGCGCAGCTGGTTTGGCAAGGAGAGAGACGTGAGAGATCCTGCCGCGCCGCATCCGCGCCACCGCGGCAGAAATGACTCAAAAAGGAAATCCCAGTGGCGGAGATGCACCCCCGAGCTGCGCGAGGCGCTGCGTGCGGTCGGAGGGACCATCCCGCCGCCGCCGCCGCCGTGGGGGACACAGCGGGGCTGGAGGTGACAGCCCGGGGTGAGCACCGCCGCAGAACGAAGTGGCCGAGGCGGGGGGGGACACGAGGGGACCTTCCCCGGGGACGGGGGCTATGGTGAAGGGAAGCCCCCAGTGCCTTCCCTGGGGCCCAGTACGGACCCCCCTGGTGAGGCGAGGGGGGCTGATATGGCCTCCCCCTCCAGTTAGGGTGGGGGGGACCGAACGCCTCCCAGTTTGGGACAGGGGACACGGTGATGTCCCCCTTCCCCTGGTTTGGGTGGGGGGACTCCTCGCACTGTCCCTTCCTTGATCAGGGAGGGGGTCCCAGCATCTGCCCAGTTAGGGATGGGGCACCCAGTACCGCATCCCCCCTCCCCATTTAGGGATGGGACACCTGGTATGTCCATGTCCCCCCCCTCAGGTTAGGGATGGGACACCCAGTACCGGGTTCCCCCCCCAGTCAGAGATGGGGCACCCAGTACCGTGTGTCCCCCCCCCCAGTTTAGGGACAGGGCACCTGGTACCGTGTTTCCCTCCCCAGTTTAGGGATGGGACACCCAGTACTGCCCTTCATTGCCCCCCCATTTAGGGACAGGACACTCGGTACTGTGTCCCGTCCCCCCCCCGCCCCGCCCCAGTACCGTCGTCTCCCCCGAAAACTTAGGGACAGGGCACTCGGTGCCGTATCCCGCCCCCCCCCGGCCCCCCCCGGTACCATGTCCCGCCCCCCCCCGGTTCGGGACGGGACACCCAGTAGCGGTTCCCCCTCCCCGCCAAAGTTAGCGACGGGACCTCCCCCTCCCGGTCCCCCCCCCGCTTCCCCGTCCCGGGACACCCGGGGGGAGCGGGTGGGTCCGAGGTCCAAGGGGGTTTTGGGGGGGAGGGAAGGAGCCCCGCGCCCCGCCGCACCTCCAGCCGCCGCCGCTCCGTCCCGGTGCCGGTACCGGTGCCTCCCGCCGCCTCCCGGGCTCCTGCGCAGCCGCGCCCGGTGCCGGGGCACCGCCCCTGGCTCCCGGGACCCCCCCCCCCGCCGCCGCCGCCGCCGCCCCGAGCAGAGGCAACCGGAGCCTCCGCCGCTTCCCCTTCCCCGCCCCCGCCGCCGCAGGGGAGGGGGAGAGCGGGCGGGGAACTGGGGGGCGAGGGGACTCGGAACCGGGAACGGAACCGGGACCGCGCACCGGGAACTGCGAGGGGACCCCTGGGATCCTGCACCGGGACCAGAACCGGGACCAGAACCGGGATCCCACACCGGGAACTGCGAGGGGACCCCTGGGATCCTGCACCGGGACCGGAACCGGGATCCCGCACCGGGACCGCGCGCTGGGAACTGCAAGGGGACCCCTGGGACCCTTCACCGGGACCGGAACCGGGACCGGAACCGGGATCCCGCACCGGGACCGCGCACTGGGAACTGCGAGGGGACCCCTGGGACCCTGCACCGGGACCGGAACCGGGACCGGAACCGGGATCCAGCACTAGGAACTGCGAGGGGACCCCTGGGACCCTGCACCGGGACTGGAACCGGGAACGGAACCGGGATCCCGCACCGGGAACTGTGAGGGGACCCCTGGGACCCTGCACCGGGACCGGAACCGGGAACGGAACCAGTACCGTGCACTGGGAACTGCGAGGGGACCCCCGGGAATGGAACTGGGATCCAACACCAGGAACTGCGAAGGGACCCCTGGGACCCTGCACCGGGAACAGAACTGGGATCCTGCACTGGGACCCCACAATGGGATCCTGCACTGGGAACTGAACCAGGACCCTGCACTGGGATCCTGCCTCGGGATCCTGCCCTGGGATTCTGAACTGGGATCCTGCCCCGGGATCCTGACCCGGGATTCTGAACTGGGATCTTGCACCGGGATCCTGAACTGGGATCCTGCCCTGGGATCCTGCCCCGGGATCGTGCCCCGGGATCCTGCCCTGGGATCCTGCCCTGGGATCGTGCCCTGGGATCCTGCCCTGGGATCCTGCCCTGGGATCGTGCCCCGGGATCGTGCCCCGGGATCCTGCCCCGGGATCGTGCCCCGGGATCCTGCTCCAGGACTCACACCAGGACCTGCCCCAGGATCTTGCATTGGGATCCTGCACCATCCTGCCCCGGGACCCCCTCTGGGACCACCCTGGGATCCCACACCAGGATCCTCCTCCAGGACCCCCCTCCCAGGACCCCAAAGTATCCAGAAGGGGGTCCCGGGCCAGACCCGTCCCCTCACCCACCAGGCCGGGGCGAGCAGCTCCGGAAAGGGGTGGGCTTGGGAGGGGGGCTGGGAGCCCCCTGGCGCAGGGGAGGGGCCGCGGGGGCACACACAGGACCCCTTGTTCCCGAAATATCCCCCGGCCCCGGCGGCTGCTGGGCCGATGCGGAGTAAATTGGATCAGGGCCGGGCAGCCGGTGCCCGGCAGAGCTTAGCGCTGGGTTTAAACAGCGGCGGAGGCGGCGGGCAGATGGCGGGGGGCAGGATTCGGCCCCCAGGCTGGGGGTCCCCGCCGCGCCCCCCGCTCCGGCACATGCACGCGGGGACAGGCGTGCGCGGGTGGGTGCACGGGCACGGGGGGAGAAGATTGGCGTGGCATGGCGTGACCTCTCGGCCCGTCACCGCCACTGAACCGCCCTGGCACGAGGACCCCCAAAATCCCGGGGACCCCCTGAGCCGCGCAGTGCCAATCCCGTCCCACCCCGGCAGCTGCTCCGTGGTGGGCACGCAGCGTCGCCTGAGCGGCTGGCAGCGACCCGGCTGCCGGAGCCCTGGCAGCGCCGGATGCTCCGAATTCTGCGGGAGCTGTGGGGGTCCCGGCCGGGGAGCGGGTGGGGGGGCAAAGGCAGGGGCCACGGCGCCGCCGGCAGCACCCCAACGCCGAGGGGGCTCCACAGGCCTGGACCGGGGTGCAACGGGGCGCTGGGACGGCCAGGTGGGTGCCGGCGAGGGCACGGGGGTCCCGGCACCTGATTTCACGCCGGGGTGGGTGCCGGCGAGGGCACGGGGGTCCCGGCACCCGATTTCACGCCGGGGTGGGTGCCAGCAAGGGCAGGGGGCACACATTTGGGGACACGGCCCCGCCGGCACCCCGGGGCGCCCAGCGCCAGGGCGATGCCACCCGTGAGCCGGCGGGCGCCGAGCCACAGCCGTTAGGCGTTGCACAAGCGGGGAGCCCCGGGGGTGCCAACGGCGCGGTTCCCCCCCCCCTCCCCAGCCCCCCCCGCCACCCCACCCCGGGGGCCTCCGCCAGCTGCGGGCCAGATGTTGGCCAGGCCCGAACAGCTGGGCCGGATCCGGGCACCCGCTTCCCACTCCGGCGCAGCTGGGGGGCCTGGCCCACGGCGAGCGGGACGATGGCCACGGTGACCGTCACCGCGGCGGGACGGCCACCCAGGACCCTCCCCCGGCCACGGAGGGTCCGCACCCTGAGCCCCCCCCCGCGGGGCTTTGTCCCCACGGGCCGCCCCGCTCCGTGTCGCTCTGTCACCGTGGGGTGGGCGAGGCCGTGGGGTCCGGCCGCCCGTGGGGACACCGCGGGGCGGCACCCACCCACCCACCCGCTGCCCCGAGGGGGGTGCCTTTGTGGGTGTCCCCCCCTCCCCGCCCCGCCCAGGGGCGTGCGGGGTTGGGGAGGGGGGACAAGCGTATGTCCCACGCGTGGAGGGGAAGCCCCGGCGCTTCGAAGTTGGGGGGGTGGGGGGGGGCGATCAGCATCCTACCGGCCGCGGTCCCGGTCCCGGTCCCGGTGGCGCTCAGCTCCCGCCCGCCGATCGGTTGCAACATGTGCGGGGGAGTGGGGGCGGGCGGGGGGGGCGGGGCGGCCCCGGGCCGTTCCCCGCCCCTTGAGGGGCGAGGCCAGGCGTGTCCCGCACCCCCGCAGCCCACCCGAGCGCCCCAGTCCCCCCCTGTCCCCGTGAGGGGGAGTGGGAGACCTCAAAAATGAGACGGGGGAGGGGGTAGGAGTCACGGGGGGGGGGGTAGGAGCCACGGGGGGCTCCTGGCCCCCATCCCGTCCCCGTGCCCCGTTACCGGGGGGTTCCCCACGGGGGAAGTGGGTCGGTGGCTTTTCGTCAGGGAGCTGTGTGACATCAGTGACAGGAAGGGACACAGCAAGGGGAGGGGGGTTCCCCAGCCACCGCCCCAAAAAAAAGAAAGGGGGGGCGCCTACTCAGGAAGAGGCCGGGGCCGAGGGTGGGGGTCCCGCGGGTGCCGGTGGTCCCCCGCTCTCCGCAGCCAAAAGCGCCGGGATGGAGGTGTGGGATCGGGCCCCCAGGCCCAGCCGGAGCGCGGTGCCCGGTCCCTCACTTCGCTTTTGGGGAGGGTTTGGGGGGGGGGGTGTGTCCCCCTCCCCGCCTGCCCGATGCCGACGCCTTGGCGAAGGGATTTTCACGCCTGGAAACGCTTCCAGGACTTTCCAGGGCTCGGCTGGGGGCCAGTGGGGAACGGGGGGGGGAATGGGGGTTGGGAAACAGGGGGGGCTCAGATTCACGACCCCAAGGAGCCCCCAGGCGCCGGGAGAGGGGCCGGGGGTCCTGGCACGGGACGGAGGGTCTGCCGGCGAGGGGCCGGGAAGGGGGTTTAATTGGAAACAGGCGGCGAGGCGGAGGGGGAGGATGGGGATGGACGGGCGATGGGGGGCTCCCCCCCCCTCCATCCCTCCCGCCCCCGGCCCCCCGGGACGGCTGCGCGCGGCTCGGCCCTCGTGATCCGGCCGGCGGAGCCCACCCGCCTCCGGCCAAAAAATTCCCGACCGGCTGTGGGGGCCCATCCCAGCCCCTCCACCCCAGCTCAGCCGAGCGCCGAGGTCACCGCCTGTCGGAGCCCGGGGTCCGATGGGATGAGCACCCCGCTGGGACTGGGACCCCCCCATCCCGGTGTCCCCGCCAGGAACGCCGATTCCTGCCGGATGACCCCACTCCCGCGGCTGGGCCCGGCCCCGGCATGGTTACGGCATCGAGGCAGCCACCGCGCCCGCGTCCTCCACTGTCACCTCGGTGCCACACGGCCCCGGGAACGCTGCCGTGTAACCGGTGTGTGCCGGGAAGGGCACCGGGAAGCAGAACTGGGAAGGGGCACCGGGAAGGGGCACTGGGAAGGGCACTGGGAAGGGGAACCGGGAAGCAGCACCAGGAAGGGCGCCAGGAAGGGAGCTGGGAAGCGGCACTGGGAAGCGGCACCAGGAAGCGGCACCAGGAAGGGCGCCGGGAAGCAGCAGTGGCACCAGGAAGCGGCACCGGCCCCCTGACGCCATGGCCGGGCACCCCACGGGGGCTGTGCCCGGGGGGACGCCGCCAGCACGGGGTGGGGGGCACCGGGGGGGGGTAACGGGGTGGGGGGTGACTGGGTAGCGATAGTGGGGTGGGGGCTATTGGGGGGCACTGGGGCGGGGGTGACTGGGGGGAGCTATCGGCGTGGGGGGCGCTGTGGGGGCTGCGATAGCGGGGGGTGGGGCAGCGGCGGGCTCCGCCCCCATCTTCCTCCTCCTCCTCCTCCTTTCCCGCCCTCCCGCCCACTTCCGCCGGAAGTTGGGCAGCCCTGCTTGCCGACGTCATCACGCCGCGCCGGGCGGGCAGGCGGGCGGGCGGTGCCGCCATGATGCTGACGGGCGGGCTCCGCGCCGCCGCCGCCGCCGCCGTCAGGGCCTGTGGCCGGGGCCGGGGCCGGGGCCGGGCCGGGGCCGCGGGGATGGGCACGGGCACCGGCACCGGGGCCGAGCCTGGGGCCGCGGGGGTGAGCGCCGGGGCCGCGAAGGGGGTGGGGAAGGCCGCTGCGCCCCCCCTCACACGTTCGCCCCCCCTCACACGTTCGCCCCCCTCACACAGGTCTCCACCGGCCCCGCCGCCCCCCCCGCGGTCCCCGAGCCCCGCAGGGGTGAGTCCGCGGGAACGGGGGGCGGCCGTGGGGGCCGGGACGCCGCCCTGAGGGTACCGGGGGTGGGGGTGGCCTGGGGCCGGGCGGCGGGGGCGCGTTTCCGTGGGGCCGGGGCGGGGGGACAGCGCGGGGCCGGGGTGGCCGCGGGGGGGCCGAGCAGGAACGGGACGGGGGGGGGACATGTGTGTGTGGGGCCAGGGTTTGGGGGGGGCATCCTGGGGACAAAGGGCGGCCGTGGGGATGGGGACGTCGGGGCCCGGGTGGCCGCGGGGCAGGGGCTGCAGGACCTCCCTGAGGGTGCGGGGACGGCCTGGGGTGGGCGTCCCTATGCCTGGGTGCCCCCCGCCCGAGGTTCCTGGGGGGGCTGCCCTCACGTGCTGTCTGTATTCCCCCCCCCAGAGAAGCTGCTGCTGCCCCGCTGCCCCGTGCTGCGCGCCTGCGGCGTCCCCGTCCCCCCGCACCGCTGCCCCGCGCAGGCCTGGGTGGGGTCGCTGCGGCGCCACGACGATGAGCGCCGCGGCCTGACCGACCTGCACCCCGACGTCTTCGCTGTCAGGCCCAGGTGGGGCCGGGGAGTGGGGGGGGGCCCTCGGGGATGTAGGGGTCCCCTCGCTGAGTGTCCCCCCGTCTCCCGCAGGCTTGACATTCTGCACATGGTGGCCACGTGGCAGAAGAATTTCAAGAGGATTGTGAGTATGGCGGGAGGGTTTTTTGGGGGGCGCGGAGCGGGTTTTGGGGGGTGAGGAGTGTTGGAGGGGGTGAAGGAGGGCTGGAGGGAGGGGCTGGGGGGGCCTGGAGCTGGGAGAGGGGAGTTTTGGGGAGGGGAAGGGAGGGGTGCGGGAGGGGAAGGGGGGGTCTAGGGAAGGCTGGGGGGGTCTGGAGAGGGGAAGGGGAGATCCGGGGGGCAGCGGGGAGTCCGGGGTGTGGGGCGCAGGGCCAGGACTCCCCAGTCCCCTCCGTGCACGGGGAGGGAGCGGGGGGACGCAGGGGCCCACCCCCCGTCCCCGTGCCCCCCCCCAGAGTTACGCCAAGGTGAAGACGCGGGCCGAGGTGCGGGGCGGCGGCAGGAAGCCGTGGCGGCAGAAGGGATCGGGCCGAGCCCGGCACGGCAGCATCCGTTCGCCCCTGTGGCGTGGGGGTGAGCGGCCGTGGGGCGGGGGGGCCCCCCCGGGCGGGGCGGGGGGGCTGCAGCCGGGCTGGGGGGGTCACTGAGCCGGGACCCTCGCAGGGGGCGTCGCCCACGGCCCGCGGGGTCCCACCAGCTACTACTACATGCTGCCCATGAAGGTGCGGGTGCTGGGGCTGAAGGTGGCCCTGACGGTGAAGCTGATGCAGGTACGAGGTCCTTGGCGTTTCGGGGGAGTTCTGGGGAGATTTGGGGGCGCAGTGACCCCCTCTCATCAGCCGCGTCCTCCCCCCTCCTCGCAGGACGACCTCCACGTCGTCGACAGCCTGGAGATGCCCACCGCCGACCCCCAGTACCTGCTGGACCTGGCGCGCTATCGGCGCTGGGGCCGCTCCGTCCTCATCGTCGACGTGTGAGTGCGCGGGGCGGCGCCGGGGGCTCTGGGGGTGTCGCCCCCCCGCCTCGTTTCACCTGTTTCCCCCCGCCCCAGCAACGAGGCACCGGAGAACATCGGCAGCGCCGCGGCCGGCCTGAAAACCATCAACCTGATCCCAGCCTTAGGTGAGCGCCGCGCGGCGGTGCGGCTGCCCCCCGCCCTGTGACCCCCCCAAACCTCGTGGGGACCCCCCGAACCCGACAGGGACCCCCCCCTGAGCCCCCGGCCCGGCTTCGCGCCGCTGCAGGGCTCAATGTGCACAGCATGCTGAAGCACGAGACGCTGGTGCTGACGCTGGACGCCGTCGCCTTCCTGGAGGAGAAGCTGCTGTGGCACGACACCCGTTACTCGGCGCTCTACCCCTTCTCCATGCCCTACAGTGACTTCCCCTAGCACCCCCCGGGCAGGGCGGGACCCCCCCGGCAGCATCCGGCCTCCCCCGGGGCAGGGTCTGCCCCCCGTCCCGTTGGACGAGGATTTTGGGGGGGCGCTGCGTGCTGCTGCGGCCATTAAAGTGGGGTTCCTTCCTGGTTTGCGGCTTTGCTTTTGTGCCGAGAGAGGGCAGGTTCCCCCCACAAATTTGCAGCCCCCCCAAATTTGTAGCCCCTTTGCAGCCCCCCCAAACTTGCAGGACACCAGGATGCCGCGTGGACTCAGTGTCTGCGCATGGCCGGGATTTTGGGGCTCGCCGTAACGGAGGGGTTGGTGTCTCGCTCTCGGGGTCCGGCTGCCCTGGCCGGGGGCAGCTGCACGTTCCGGTCGGAGCTTTTCTCTCCGGGCGTTGTCCGACGGCGTTTCCGGGTCGTGCCAGCGGGGCGGGAGGAGGGCAGCCCCGGCCTTGCTGCGGAGGGCGGGAAGGAAACGTGCTGATGGCAAACGCTTCCCTCGCCGCCCCGCGCCGGAGAAGGGATCACCGCCGGAGCTGGGGGGCGCGGCCTTGCTGCACCCCCTCCTGCCGGGGGGTGAGTTGGGGGGTCCCGCTCCCGTTCCCCAGAAAACGGGGACGCTGGCGCCACGGGATCCCCGCTGGCAAGGCGCTGCGGAGGCTGAGGGGATCCCGAGGGGGTGTCCCGGTGCCGCGGTGCTGGTTTGGGGCGCACCGGGGCCGCCTGCAGCCACCGGCGGGGCGGGGGCAGCGCGGGAGCGGCCGGTTCGGGGTTTTTTAGCCGCTTGCCAGGCGGGACGCGGCGCGCGGCTGGGCGTCCCTCGGCATCCCCAGCGGCGCCAGCTGCAGCCGTGGCGCTTCGGTGATTTCGGCGGGGTATTGCCGCCGCCGCGCTCGCTGTAAGGATTGCGGCGTGGGGGGGGCGGCAGTGGCACGGGGGGTCCCAGTGCCCTCCCGGTCACTTCGACCCCCCTCTTTGTCCTTCCCTGCAGGGTTTGCGCCCGCCCAAATTTAGCTGGGGGGGACACGGTGGCTGACCCCGCCTTGCCAGGCTGCGCCTGGGAGCAGGGAGCGGTTTTCCGCCGTCTCTCCGTGTGTTTTTTCCCAGTTTGCCGGCTCCAGCGAGGCTGCGGTGCGTGAGAAGGGCGGGCGAGGCACCGGCTCCGGATATCGATTCCCCTTCCCGGCCTCGGCTTTGCCTCCGGAGGGGAAAATCCCAGGACGGATCTGCACATGACCCAAGCGAGGCTGTTTCCGGGCACTCGCGTGGCTGAGCGTTGACGAGCCGCCTTCGTTAGCGAGCCGCCTTCGTTGGCACGCGGGCGGAGGGACACAGTGGGCGCAGGGAGCCCCTGCCTTCGCTTTGGGATCGGTCCCGGGGGCAGGGACCCCCGCCGCACCCCAGGCCGTGTCCCGCTGGCGGCAGCGCCACCGCATCCCCCCCAGCCGCTGAGCTGGCACGGAGGCCGGAGCCGCCCTCTGCCCCACTTCGGGAGTGTCCTGGCCTCCCAACTCCGGCGCGTGCCGGAGCTGGGCAAGGTCACCCACCAGATACGGGATTCCTCCCGGAGCTGCATCGCGGGTCAAGGCCGAGGGGTGGCGGGGGCTGCCCGGCGTTCTGGGCGCTGAGCACGGCAGCTCCTCAACCGGCCCCGGCGCCGGGGACGAGCCAGCCGGGACGGCGATGGCACAGGGGCGGGAGGCGTGGTGGGAGCCGGCGCGGGATGCCGAGGCGGGTGGCGGCATTTCGGGGAGGAACCGCGCTCCCTCGCCGCGGTTCCCCTCTGGGCGCGTCTGGGGGTTTGCCGCCGGGTGCAGAAGCGAAAGCCCGTGGCTGTGAGAAGCTGCGCCGGACTTTCCTGGCTTCCGCTGGCGCTGGAGCCGGGGTGGTGGCCGCCACCGGAGCCCCTGCGGCACCGTTTGGGAAAACACTGGGAAACCGGAGGGGCCCGCGCCAGGGCTTGGGCTGGCGGGGCGCCACGCCACGCCAGTAACACCCCAGCTTGGCCTCCCAGTTGGCAGGGGCCGAGGGGCTGCGCCGGCGTCCCCCGGGTTGCTTTGCCGCCCCTTCCCGTGGGCCGGAAAAATTCCCTCGCCTGGAAAAAGCCGAATGGAGAAGGGGAAGCCGGGCTTTTCGGGGTGAGGTCACCCGCTGACCCGTGGCGCCCGACGGCTGAGGGGTGCTGGGAAAGGGCGGTTTGGGTGCGCGGTGCAGGGTCTCCCCCGGTTTAGGGGCGCAGGATGTGACCCCCCCCCACCCGGCACTGATCCCGTGGGAGCGGCACCGGGAACGCCGGGGGGCTGAGCTGCGCGTCTGCGGTGAGGAGCGGGAGAATCGCCCCGACCCGGGCCAGGGGGACAGAGAGCTGCTCCATCCCGGGCCAGGGGGGCAGAGAGCTGCTCCATCCCGGGCCAGGGGGGCAGAGAGCTGCTCCATCCCGGGCCAGGGGGGCAGCCGCCCCCGCGAATCCCGAATCCCCCCACGAAATCCCCGCCACAGACTGGAATTCCCCGGGAGGGGCCAGCTGGCGCGAGCTCATAAAGCACCGCCCCCGGGTGACGGACAGACCAAGGGGACAGACCGGCGGAGGGGACAGACCGGCGGAGGGGACAGACCGGCGGAGGGACAGACGGACCGGCTGATCGAGAGGCGGAGGGACCGACGGACGGACGGACGGGGCTGCAGTGCCACCGAGAGCCGCACCGGAGCCGTCCCGGACCGATCCCGCTGCTCCCGCGGAGCCTCAACCGACCGATCCTGGTGCGCGCCGGCAGCCCGACCGCATCCATCCCCCGGATCCCGAACCGGCTGCTCCCGGGCAGCCCAGCCAGGCGCATCCCGGTGTTCCTGCCCCATCCCGGTGTTCCTGCCCCATCGCGCTGTTCTGAAAGCCCAGCCGGACTCATCCCGGGGACCCTCAGCCGACCGATCCTGGTGGTCCGGGAGAGCGTCAGCCAACCCTTCCCGGTGCACACCGAGAGCCCGACCGGATCCGTCCCGCAGATCCCAAACCAACGGGTCCTGGAGAGCTCGGCTGGACCCGTCGCGGCGTTCCCAACCCTTCCTGGTGTTCCGAAAAAGCCCGAGCGGACCCACGCCGGAGAGACCGCACTGACCCATCCCAAAACTGAACCAGAACTTCCCGGCGCACACCCAGCGCCCGAGCGGATCCATCCCAGAGATCCCGAACCAACTGGTCCCCACGAGCTTGACTGGACTTATCCCGCTGTTCCTGCCCCATCCCGGCTTTCCCGAAGGACCGAGCTCGCCCAGCGCCGGTCCCCAGCACCATGCAGCTGGCGGTGCTGCCGCTGGCCCTGTGCGCCCTGGGCGTCATCGCAGGTGAGGGGACGGGGGGGGACGTGGGGCTGGGGGTGGCACCGAGCGAGGACCCCGTGTTGGCGCAGGGCGCGGGGGCAAGTGCGTCACCGCCAGCGCGTGGGCGGCAGCGTGGCGAGCGTGGCACGGTTGGGGAGGGGGACACACGGCGTGCCACCGCGGTGTGGGTGCTGCGGGGGCCTGGTGGGGTGGCCGGGATGGAGGTCTGGGATATCTGGGATGTCCCAGATCCATCCTGACCCCCTCTTCCCTGAGCCGTGGCCTCTGTGCCGTGATCCCGCGGGGAAGTGGGCAGCAGCCAGCTCTTGCGAAATCGTTGGATCGCAGCAGCGATTTCTGGTTTTGTTGTTCCCTTCCTGCCAGTGAGCGATTCCGGGAAAGGACAGGACCTTCCCCCGCAGCGGAGGGAGGGAACCTCACAGCCGCTCCCGGGGAATCCCCCACCCAAGGGTGCCGGGCTGAGTCACCCCAGAGGGGCTTCCTCTGAAAGTCAGGGGGCTCGGTGCCGCGCGCTCCGCCGGGAAAGCACCAGCACGCGGGGGCGGGAGGGGAGCGCGGGGGCCCGTGCCGGATGAGGGCTGTGGACCGGATTTGGGTCTCAGCGTCCTCCCTCCGCTGACCCCGGCACCTGGCTTCTGGCTGAAGGCTTCCAGCTGGATGGGGGCGGGACAGATCCTGCCCACCAGCAAAGCCAACCACTTCCCGTCGCAGAGGGAGAAGCTTGGGGCCAGGCGGCTTCTCCTGGCTCGGCGTGGCTTCCCCCAGGGAAGAGGAGGAGCGCGGGGTTCCCCTCGACCACCGAACCGCCCCCCAACCCCCTGGGCTCTCCCGGCAGGGCGGCTGGCAGCCTCCTTCGAGGTGTCAGTTGAGCCGGCGGTGCTGGTGGTGGAACACGGCCAATCGGTCTCGTTGACGGTGAAGACAACGTGCCAGGATCCCCAAGCATCCGGCGACGTGGAGACACCGATTCGGAAGGAGAAGGTGAAGGTGGCGCCGGGGGAGACGGTGATGAGGCTGTTCAACGTCACCGACTGGAAGTCCAGCATCCTCTGCTTCTACAGCTGCGGCAACGAGAGGAAGGTGGTGACCACCAAACTCATCGTCTACCGTAAGGCACCGCGGGGAGAGGGGGCTCCCGCCCGGCCCGGCGAAGCGGGATTGTCCCCATCAGGCCGCCTCTCTCCCTCAGGAATGCTGGAGTCGCCGGTGCTGGAGTCGGTGCCGCAGCTGGCGGTGGGCGAGACCCACGAGCTGGCGTGCCACGTGGCCGACGTGGCGCCCGTCCGGAACCTGACGGTGATGCTGCAGCAGGGAGATGAGTACCTGCACAACGAAACCTTCGAGCAGCACGGGCAGGACGAGCCCATGACGGTGCGAGTGACGCACCGGCTGACGGCACAGCGCCAGGACGATGGGCGGAACATCACCTGCCGGGCGCTGCTCGACCTGGCGCCCTACGTCCGGCTCTCCAAGACCTCCGACCCGCAGGCCTTGACTGTCTACGGTAAGCCGGCATTGGCGTCACGCCGACATTCGCTCCGCCACGGCTGTGGTAACCGGCTCACCTGGGGGTGTTTCTCTCCCGTGGCAGAATTCCCGGAGGATCCCCAGCTGAAGCCTCGCATCTACCTGGAGACCGGTGAGACGGTGAACGCCAGCTGCAGCGTCGGCCGCGTCTTCCCGGCACCGCGGTTCGAGCTGGTGCTGGCCAACCAGACGCTGCCGCTCTCCATCAGCCAGGACGGGCGCCGGGCCACCGTCGAGGTGTCCCACAGCCGGCCGGGGCACGTGGGGCTGGTCTGCGCCGTGAGGGTGGGGCCCGTGGAGCGGCGGGCGGAGGCAACCGTCCACGTCTACTGTGAGTATCGGCGCGGTGGTGCCGGCGATCGGCCCCGGCGCATTGCGGTGGGAAGGGGGGAGCGGTTTCGTGCCGCTGCGTCACCGGCTCGCCCCGGTGCTGTCTCCGTCACCGCAGATTTCCCCTCGCCGAGGCTGGACGTCAGCACCGACAACCTGACCGCCGGCACGCTGCTGACAGGGCTCTGCGCTTTGCCGCGCAACCACTCCGCCGAGCTGCGGCTGCGGGTCCGCGCTGGCGGCCGCATCCTGGTGCCGTGGGCACCGTCCCCGCTGCCCTTCAACCTGACGGCGCGTGAGGAACACAACGGGATGGAGCTGTCGTGTGACGCCAAGCTGCCCGTCGGCAGCAAAGCCCCCAAGACGAGCGCGCCCATCAAGCTCATCGTCAACAGTGAGAGCGCCGAGGCCGCGCGCCGTGCCGGGACGCCGGAGGGGAAAATTCCGGATGGAAATGAATCCGTTGTCTTTCCCCACAGCCAGCCCGCAGATGGACGACAGGAGCTGCCCCCCGACCCAGAACTGGACGGAGGGGCAGGAGGAGACCCTGCGCTGCTCGGCACGCGGAAACCCCCCGCCCCGGCTGGCGTGCGCCAAGGACGGCGAGCCCTTCGCCAGCGGGGTGCCGCACCCCGTCACCCGCGCCCACGCTGGCGTCTACCGCTGCCGGGCCACCAACGCGCTGGGAACCGCCATCCGGGACATCACCGTGCGGGTGCACTGTGAGTGGGGATGGGGTCCCGGGGGGGTCCGTGGGTCCTGTGGGTCCCAGGAGGCTGGGGGCTGGGTCCCTCTGACCCCCCCGTCCCGGCTCTCCGGCAGACCATGACCCCGACGTGGTGCTCCCGCTGCTGCTGGGGCTGGCGGCGGTGGTGGCCCTGCTCGCCGGCGGCCTGAGCTACGGCGTCTACTACCGCAAGAAGAAGATGCGGGAGTACCGGCTGCAGGAGCAGGAGAAGCGGATGAAGCAGCTGCAGATGGAGCCGCTGCGGCCGCCGGGACGCTCAGAGGAGGCGGCCGCGCTCAACGGTTCCACGCCGGCGGCGCAGCCATAGCCGGGCGGCGGCGGTGGAGGGGCTGACAGCCCCTTGCCCGTCCCGCTCCAGTGCCCGTGGGCAAGCGCCCTGGCGAGGGCTGAGCCGTCAGCTGCCTTGCGCCGACGCGCCGGTGACATCGGGGACCGCGCGAGAGCCGCGGAGGGATGGCGGACGCTGCGGCGAAGCGGCGCCGATGACTGCTGTTGCCGCAGGGAGGTGTCCCGGGGGGACGCGCCAGGCTGGCACGCGGTTGGAACGCCGGGCTGGATGAGGCGCCCGCCTCCCCCCATCGTGGAGACGCTCTTCTCTCCGAACTTCCTCCCTCGGGAGACGCCAAGCTGGTTTTGGGGTGGCTGCCATCTCCTCCCGTGGCGCCACCACGATGCTTGGTGCCTTGCGTGGAGTGTCCGGGCTGAGGCCCGGGATTTGGGTGCCGGGGCGAGATCAGGAGGGTGAGGAGCCGGAGCGGAGGGAGATGCAGCCGCGGGGAAGGCTGGAAGACGCTGTCGCGACGTCGCACCAATAAAGGCCGTGGGCAGCAGCGCCGCGACCCGCTGGGGTTTTGGTTGGGGACGGGCGTAACCGAACCCTGGGGGGAGTTTCCGGCGTCTCGAGCCCTTGGTGCGGCGCTCGCGCCGAGCATGCGCCACGGCGCCAAAACCCCGCTTCCTTCCTTGTGCCGCCATTTGCCCGCGGCGTGGCCGGGCCAGCGGGGCCGGGACAGAAGCGGGGCGCAGAGGAAGGATGGGGCGCAGCCGCGGCGGCCAGGGCTGGGGGACGCGGTGCCGCTGATCCGGGTGCCACACCCTGCGCCCTGCACTGCCGGCCCGCAGCTCCCTGCCCCCCGGCGCGGCCATGCCCCCGCGCAGCCGCCCCGCTTGGCTCCTCGCCGGGCTGCTCCTGGCTCTGTGCGGTGAGTGCCGTCCCCACGCCCCGGCTCGTCCTGCTGCGCCCCGGCCCGGCTGGGCACGTCCCACGTGTCCCAGCTCATCCCACGTGTCCCAGCTCTTCCCACGTGTCCCAGCTCTTCCCGTGTGTCCCAACTCTTCCCACCTGCACCCTGACCCAACTGGGGATGTCCCGTGTGTCCCAGCTCTTCCCATGTGTCCCAGCTCTTCCCGTGTGTCCCAGCTCTTCCCACCTGCACCCTGATCCAACTGGGGATGTCCCGTGTGTCCCAGCTCTTCCCATGTGTCCCAGCTCTTCCCGTGTGTCCCAACTCTTCCCACCTGCACCCTGACCCAACTGGGGATGTCCCGTGTGTCCCAGCTCTTCCCATGTGTCCCAGCTCTTCCCGTGTGTCCCAGCTCTTCCCACCTGCACCCTGATCCAACTGGGGATGTCCCGTGTGTCCCAGCTCTTCCCATGTGTCCCAGCTCTTCCCGTGTGTCCCAGCTCTTCCCACCTGCACCCTGATCCAACTGGGGACATCCTGTGTGTCCCAGCTCTTCCCATGTGTCCCAGCTCTTCCCGTGTGTCCCAGCTCTTCCCACCTGCACCCTGATCCAACTGGGGACATCCTGTGTGTCCCAGCTCTTCCCATGTGTCCCAGCTCTTCCCGTGTGTCCCAGCTCTTCCCACCTGCACCCTGATCCAACTGGGGATGTCCCGTGTGTCCCAGCTCTTCCCGTGTGTCCCAGCTCTTCCCACCTGCACCCTGATCCAACTGGGGACATCCTGTGTGTCCCAGCTCTTCCCATGTGTCCCAGCTCTTCCCGTGTGTCCCAGCTCTTCCCACCTGCACCCTGATCCAACTGGGGACATCCTGTGTGTCCCAGCTCTTCCCATGTGTCCCAGCTCTTCCCGTGTGTCCCAGCTCTTCCCACCTGCACCCTGATCCAACTGGGGACATCCTGTGTGTCCCAGCTCTTCCCATGTGTGCCAACTCATCCCACCTGCACTCTGACCCAACTGGGGATGTCCTATGTGTCCCAGCTCATCCTGTGAGTCCCAGCTCATCCCGTGCATCCCACCCCAGTTGGGGACATCCATCCCGTGTGTCCTAACTCATCCCGTGCATCCCATCCCAGTTGGGGACATCCCGTGTGTCCCAGCTCATCCCATGTGTCCCACCCCAGCTGGGGACACCCATCCCGTGTGTCCCAGCTCATCCCACCCCCGTCCCGTTCCAGGACCACCCACCAAGCCCTTCGAGGTGAGGGTGGAGGGGACCCCCTCGGAGGTGGGCTACGGTGGGACCGTGCTGCTGAACTGCTCCAGCAGCTGCTCTGACCCGGGGGCCCGCGGGGGGCTGGAGACAGCCCTCAGGAAGGAGGGGGTGGGCCAGGGGCCCGGCTGGCTGAGCGTCCGACTCCGGAACGTCACCGAGCCCCTCTCCAACGTCTTCTGCTTCTTCTCCTGCTTCGGCCAGAGGAAGGCGGTGGCTTTCACGCTGCTGGCCTACGGTAGGAGGCTGCTCGGCTTCTTCCCGGCGGCTTTCCCGCTGCCGGGGACTGGGGATGGCGGATGGGGGTAGGGATGTGCCGGAGCCCGCCAGCCCTCAGGGGAGCAATGCAATGGGACAAACTGGGATGGAACTGGGGCTACGACTGGTCCTGAGGTTGGGATGAGGTGGGTGCCGGATCCGGCAATGGATCTCCTGGGTGGGAGAGGCTGGGATGAGCCGGGTGCCAGGTCTGGCAGAGCTTGGGATGAGGAGCCACTTTGGGACGAGCCGGGTGCCGGATCGGGCAGCGCTCCGGCGGGATCCCCGTTGGGACGACCCAAGAGGTTGGGTGCCAGCTCCCGTCTCTCGCAGACTTCCCGCAGCCCCGCCTGGCCATCAGCAACCCCAACGCGTCCTGCGAGGAGCCGGTGGCCATCGAGTGCTCCTCGGAGCCCAGCCGGCCGCCGGGGCTGCAGCTGCGGCTCCGCAGCGGCCGCCGGCCGCCGCAGCCCTGGGCGGAGGGTCCCGTGCGCCTGGAGCTGACGGCCGGGGAGGAAGACGACGGGGCTGAGTTCGCCTGCGAAGCGCAGCTCAGGGTGGGCAACCGGACGCTGCGGAAGAGCTCGGCCGCCGCCACGCTGCACGTCATGTGTGAGTGGGGCGCTGCTGCTGAACCCCCTCAGCCCCCCCCATGCAAAGACCCTCAGCCCCGGGCAGGACTGGGGACCCCGAGGCATGCTGTGGGACCCCGGGCTGCAGCGGGGACCCCACCGGCCCTGTCCCGCGGTGGTGGCGGTGCCGGGGCTCGAGGTTCCCCCCTCTCCCCCCTCAGATCGGCCCCGGTTGGACGACAGGAGCTGCCCCCCGACCCAGAACTGGACGGAGGGGCAGGAGGAGACCCTGCGCTGCTCGGCACGCGGAAACCCCCCGCCCTGGCTGGCGTGCGCCAAGGACGGCGAGCCCTTCGCCAGCGGGGTGCCGCACCCCGTCACCCGCGCCCACGCTGGCATCTACCGCTGCCGGGCCACCAACGCGCTGGGAACCGCCATCCGGGACATCACCGTGCGGGTGCACTGTGAGTGGGGGTCCCGGGGGGATCCTGGTGGTCTCAAGGGTCCTGGAGGGTCTTGGGTGGTCCCGGAGATCCCGGTGGTCCTGGGAGGGTCTCAGAGCATCTTGGAGGTCCTAGGGGTCTTGGGTGTCCTGGGGTCCTGGTGGTCTCAGAGTGTTTTGGGGGTCTTGGCGGTGCTGGGGAATCTCAGGGGTCCTGGGGGGCTTACAGGTCCTGGGGATCCCAGTGGTCTCAAGTGTCCTGGAGGTCCTGGGGGTCCCAGGGCTCCTGATGGTCCTGGGGTCTTGGAGGTGTTGGAGGTCCTGGGTGGCTTGGGACGCCTGGAGATCCTGGGGGATCGTGGAGGTCCCAGGGGTCCAAGGGGTCCAAGGGGTCTCGGTAATCCTGGAGGTCCCAATGGACTCAAGGGTCCTGAGGGTCTCGGTGGTCCTGGGGATCCTGGTGGTCTCGGGAGTCCTGGGGCTCCTGGGGTCCCAGGTGTCTTGGGGGTCCTGGAAGTCCTAAGGTCTTGGAGATCCTGGGAGTCCATGGGTCCTGGGGGTCCCAGGAGGGTGGGGGCTGGGTCCCTCTGACTCCCCCGTCCCGGCTCTCCAGCAGACCATGACCCCGACATGGTGCTCCCGCTGCTGCTGGGGCTGGCGGCGGTGGTGGCCCTGCTCGCCGGCGGCCTGAGCTACGGCGTCTACTACCGCAGGACGCGGACCCGGCGGTACCGGCTGCAGAGGCGGCGGGAGCGGCTGCGGATGGAGCCGGGGCAGGACCGTGCCCCCCTCAATGACGTGGGGGCTCCGCCATAGCCCCCCCAAAAAGCTGAGTTCCCTCCCCCAATCCCTGGGGTGGCCCAGTGTCCCTAGGGATGGAGACCCCCCCCACACACACAGTGCCCATATATTGGTTATATTGGGCTGTAATGGTCTATACTGGACAATACTGGATTATATTGGGCTGTACTGGGTTATACTGGCTGTACTGGGCTGTATGAGGCTATATTAGGCTGTACTGGGGCTGCACTGGATTATACTGGGCTGTGTTGTGCTATGTGGGGCTGTACTGGTCTATACTGGGCTGTACTGGGGAGTGTTGGCCCCAGTGGTGGGGGGCTGGCTGCTGACACCCGCGTGGTGCCGGGGGGATGGGGGGGGGGGGGAGGGGGTCGCGCGTGCGGGGGTCTCCCCGGGTGCGGGTTGGGGGATGGGGTGCGCGGTGACGGCACGCGAGCAGCGGGAGACGGAGGCAGCAGGAGCGCGGCAGCGCCTGGCACTCGCCGGCACCATCGCTTATGCCGCGGCGTGACATCGGCCCAGGCCACGCCACGGCTCGGCTTGGCACGGCTCGCCATGCCCGGCACGCGGCAGCACGCCGCGGCGCGGTGAGGCCTGCTGCGTCGCCGGCAGTGCGGGCAGGCAGCGCGTGGGCCGAGGTAGGGCCGGAGCACGGTGCCGCGCGGCGGGGAGGAATCACGCCTCGCCCACGCCACCAGCACGGCAAGGCATGGGGGTGGCGGGGGGCTGGGGGGGCACCCGGCATGGCATGTGCTTGAGGGGCGCATTGGCGTGCACTGTGGCTCCACGCACACGCAGCGTGCACGTGTATGTGTGCACGATACATGCACACGTACCGCACGCACATGACAGCTCCATCCGCGTGGACACGCAACACACCTGCACGCACGCGACGTGTGTACAGGCGCGTGCAGGAAATGCACACGACACGCACAACTGCATGCGCGCAGGTGTACATGTATGACACGCGCACCAGTGTGCACACGCGTGTGTGTGACAGGCACGCGCGCACCATGCACATGCATGTGCGCGACACGCACGCCGCCGTGCACCCACGCGTGGCTACAGGTTCCCCCCGCCGCCCCCTGCCCGTGCGTGGTCAGCGCCCCACGCGTGGAGGGGGGGGAACGCGGGGGGGGGCGGGGCGGGCACCAGCTGTCCCCCGTCTGTCGCTGCTCCCACGCGGGACCGGTGCCACCGCGCGAAAAGGGGGGGGGAGGTGCGGGGGGGGGACGACGACGGAGCACGCGTGGGCCCGATCCGGGCGATGGGGGGGGCGGGGGGCTGAGCCGGGGGCGGGGGGAGGAGCAAGCCCCGCGGTACCGGCGCCGTGCGCGGCGGCGGAGGAGCTGCCTTCATCCCCCCCTCCTCCTCCTCATCCTCCTCGTCCTCTCCATCCTCCTCTTCCTCGGCTTCACCCCCGTCCTCTTCCATCTTCCTCCTCATCTTCCTCCCCTTCGCCCCATCTTCCTCCCCATCCTCCCCACCCTCCTCTTCCTCCCCAGCCCCCCCGCCCCATGGGACCCCCGGCCCGGCCCTGCGGCTGCTGCCCCCGCTCATCCTGGCGCTCGCAGGTAGGGGGGATTTGTGGGGGGGACGGACGACGCCGGGGTCCCTCCGGGATTTGGGGGTGGGGGGGGGTGGACCCCGGGGACCTGGGACCCACGGTGCTGGGGGGGTGGGGGGGGCGCTGCGGGGACCCCAGACACCAGAGAGCCTTAACTGGGGGGCGGGGGGGGGGAGCCTGGAGACCCCCCCCAGACACCAGAGAGCCGTAATGTGGGGGGGAGGGCACCTCTGGGGACCCCCCCCCGACAGCAGGGACCCGTAATTTGGAGGGGGGGGGGCACCACAGGGAGCTCGGACTCCGGGGACTTTTAATTATTGGGGGGGGGGGGTGGTCCCCAGGGACTCTTAATACTGAGAGGGGACGGGGACCCCCAGGTTCTTTATTCTGGGGACAGGGGGTGCATGGAACCCAAGGACCCTGAACACCAGGGACCCGGAATACTGGGGGGGGGGCACAGGGGGCCGCCAAGGACCCTGGACAACCGAGTCCCTTATTTTTGGGTGGGAGTGGACCCCCAGGACCCCGGGGGCCTGGGTCCCTTATTTTGGGGGTGAGGGGTGTGTGGACCCCAAGGACCCTGAAACCAGGGACCCTCAGTGCCGTGGGGGAGGGACATTGGGGACCCCCAGCCGCCTGCGTTCCCCGCCAGGAGCGTGGGGGTCTCGGCACGGGGCTGGGAGTCCCCCGCAGCCGGGCTGGGGGCGGGTGGGGGTCTGCAGGCGGGGGCTGAGCCGGCGGGGGCTGCCCCCCGCGCAGGGGTCTCCCGGGGCACGTTCACGGTGGGGGCCTGGCCGCGGGTGGCCGTGGTGGCCTTCGGGGGCTCGGTGGCCATCAACTGCAGCCGCAGCGCATGCCCGGGGGGCAACGCCACGCTGCGGCTGGAGACCCCCCTGCCCGTGGGTGCGGGGGCCGGCGGGCGCCGCTGGCAGAGCTTCCGGCTGCTCAACGTCTCCCGGTGGAACCCCGGCCCCGCCACGTGCCGCGGGCGCTGCGGCCACGACCGAGCCAACGCCAGTGCCGGCGTCCTCGTCTACCGTGAGTGCCGAGGGGGGCGAGGCGGGAGGGCACGGGGGGGCGCGGCGGTTGACGGCGCGGCCGTCGCCCCCCCATCGCAGAGCTGCCGGAGCGCGTGGCGCTGGAGCCGGTGCCGGCCATGGCGGTGGGCGAGAGCCGTAACCTGACGTGCCGGGTGCTGGAGGTGGCTCCGGTGGGGAACCTGACGGTGACGTTGCGCCGAGGGGCCGAAACTCTGCGCACAGCCCGTTTCGGCGCGGCCGAGGGCAGCGCCAACGTGGCCGTCAGTCACCTGCTGACCGCCGGCCCCGGCGACCACGGCCAGGACGTCACCTGCCACGCCGAGCTGTCCCTGCGCCCCCACGGGCCCCTCTTCGCCCGCGCCGCCGGCCCCCTCAAGCTGTCGGTGTTCGGTGAGTGCTCGCCGTGCCGCCGGGGCTGGCGTCGGTGTGGGTGCCGCGGTCTGGGCGGGAAGGAGCCGGGGAGCGGCTCGGCACCACGCTGTCCCCATCCCGGTCCCCATCCTCATTCCCAGTTCATCCCAGTCTCCATCCAATCTCCATCCCAGTCCTGTCCTCTCCCCTATCCCATCCCTGTCCCCATCCTCATTCCCAGTTCATCCCAGTCTCCATCCAATCTCCATTCTAGTCCTGTCCTCGCCCCTGTGCCATCCCGGTCCCCATCCCAGTCCCCATCCTCATTTCCAGTTCATCCCAGTCTCCATCCAATCTCCATCCCAGACCCGTCCTCGCCCCTGTCCCATCCCGGTCCCCATCCCCATCCCCGTCTCACCTCCGTTCCCATTCCCATCCCACAGACCCGTCCTCGCCCCTGTCCCATCCCGGTCCCCATCCCCATCCCCGTCTCACCTCCGTTCCCATTCCCATCCCATTCCCATCCCAGTCTCTCCAGTCCTGGCTGCCCGAGTGCCGTGACTCCCGTCCCATTGGCGGTGCCCCGCCGCGCGGCTGAGGCCGCACCGGGATCCCCGCTCCTGCCCCGGCGTGGCACCGCCACCCTCCCGGCAACTCTGCGTCCTGGCCGGGGCGCAGCGAGGGTTTGGCTGCCGGGCCCCTCTCCGCAGCACCGGGGTGACGCCACGTCCCCGCAGCCCTCCCTGAGCCGCCCCAGCTCCGGGCTCGCTCCCGCTCGCCTGGAAGCCGGCACCAACCGCCAACGCCAGCTGCCGAATCGCCGGTGCCTTCCCCGCCGGGGACGTCCGCTTCGCCGTGGCCCTGGCAGAGCAGAGCCTGAACTTCACCGTCACGGCGGCCGAGGACGCGCTGACTGCCGTCGTCGCGCTCTCACCCCGCACCCCGGGGCGGCAGGAGCTGACCTGCACCGCAGCAGTGGCCACGGCGGCACGGATGGCGCGGATGCAGCTCCAGGTCTACCGTAAGGGCGTGGGGCGCGGCGGTCACCGGATCCCACCACCAAAAATCCCGTCAGACCCCACGGCACCTTCCCGCAGGCTTCCCGGCGCCTGTCCTGGAGCTGAGCCCCGCATCGATGCCGGCGGGCAGTGAGGTGACAGTGGCGTGCCATGCCGGGGTCGCCGACCCCCCCCGCCGTGCGGCTGCAGCTCCGTGATGCCGACGGCGGGGTCCTGGCCGAGGGGCCGCAGTCCCAGCTGGAGCTGCGGTTGGTGGCACGGCGAGAGGACGACGGGCGGCGATTCGGGTGCCGGGCCAGCCTGGCTGTTGGCGACGGCACGGTGACAAAGGACGTGGACGCCCAGCTCGTCGTGCTCTGTGAGTGCCGCGCCGGAGGGTCCGGTCGTGCCCGCGGCAGCCGGCGCCAGCTGCTCCCCGGCGTTCCCGGTGCATCCCTTCGTCTTTTCCAGACATGCCTGAAATGGCAGCGAGCGACTGCCCCCGGCAACCGCACGTGGCTGCAGGGGACGCGGGAAGCGCTCTCCTGCCGCGCTACCGGCAACCCCACACCCACTGTCGTCTGCGGCCGGAACGGCGTCGCTGTCGGCCCCGGGGAGCCAGAGCTGGTCACGCGTTCCCGCGCCGGCACCTACGTCTGCAACGCCACCAACAGCCTGGGCACCCGGAGCCAGCCGGTCACCGTCCGCGTGGAGTGTGAGCGTCGGCGGCACCTTCCGCAGCGGCCGCACCGGCGGCACCCGCGCTAACCGGGACCCCGCTTTCCCACCCGCAGACGAGCCCACGCTGACGGAGAGGGGGCTGCCCGGCGCATCGCACCTGGGTGGAGGGCGAGCGGCGGGAGCTGGTGTGCCGCGCCGACGGGGACCCCCCCGCCCAGCACCCGCTGCGCCCAGCGACGGCAGCGCACACCGCGCCCCGGGGGGAGCCGAGCCGTCAGCCGGGCCGACGCCGGCCGCTATGTCTGCCGGGCCACCAACAAGCACGGGTCGGCCGTCCGCAGCGTGGTCGTCACCGTCGAGTGTGAGTGCCGGGGGGGATGGGGATCTGGCGGTGCCGGGGATGCCGTAGCCGTGCCGGCGCCAGCCCGACCTCGGGGAGCGAGGGGGCGCCTGGCACCCAGCCCCCGTGCCGTGTCCCTCCCGGTTTGCAGACGAGCCGAGCATTGGCGAGACGGGCTGCCCAGCACAGCGGCTGTGGGTGGAGGGGACGCCGGCGGAGCTGGCCTGCGCTGCCAGCGGGAACCCCCCCGCCCCGTGTCGCCTGTGCCAAGCTGGGGGACGGCCAGGACCCCCCCCCCGCCGAGCCCCCAACGTCACCCCGCGCCCACGCCGGCACCTACCAGTGCCAGGCCACCAACGCCCACGGCTCTGCCCGCCGCAACGTCACCGTCGCTGTCGAGTGTGAGTGCCGGCAGCGGCTTTTTGGGGCGGAAAAAGGGGGTTTGGGCTGTTTTTATGCGCTGGGTGGTGGCTTTGGCTGACGGGACGGTGCCACCACCCGGTGCAGACAGCCCCCGCCGCGGTGAGCCTGCGCGTGCTGCCCTCCGCCAACATCTCCCAAGGCGCCAGCTTCAGCGTGGAGTGCCGCGCCGAGGGGGCTGCCCACCCCCACCTACGGCTGGGCGCTGCCGCTCGCCCCCAACCTGCGCTTCGCCGCCGATAACCGCTCCGTAGCTGTAGCCGGTGCCCAGCCGCCGCCAACCGAGGCCTTTACACCTGCACCGCGACCAACAGGCACGGCCAGCGCGCCGGCAGCGTGATGGTGCGGGTGGACGGTGAGACGGGGGGATCGGTTAAAATGGGAGGGAGAGGGGGGGGTCGGTCTCCGTCACCGCCACGGCGTTACCAGCACCTCCCGCCCCGCAGAGAGCTGGCTGGCGCTGCTGGCCTCGCTGGGCTCCCTGGGCGCCCGTCACCGCGGTGGGGCTGGCGGCCGCCGGCGGTTACTACCTGAAGACGACGGCATGCAAGAAGGGGGAGTACAACGTGCGGGACGCCGAGGGCTCCTCCGAGGCCGCCTGCCTGCACCGGCAGCGGCACGAGCGCGGCGAGATTTACGGCATCCAGCTCACCCAGCCGTAACTGGGACCCCCGCCATCCCAACCGGCTGGGGCGGGGGTCCCCCGCCCCGGCCTTCCGCGGAGTTTTGGGGGGAATTTGGGGCTGGGGCTGGGTTTTGGGGTGGTTTTTAAGCGTTTCGGCGCCA